>NC_139959.1:45880981-45935981 GCF_963454915.1 Gymnoscopelus microlampas | reverse complement strand
CACCTGAACCTGTGAAAAAGGGCCTCAAACATTTATTTGACACAGTTTCACGCAAATTGCTCAGAAATCCTGGATTTAAATGTTTTTCAAACTGCTCAAAATTGCAGACAATCTAAGGGCAGAGCTTACTGGTCAAAGTGATACATGTGTTCCTCATGAGTCAAGGCACATGTGTAAGCAGGTTTAACGGCTGTCGGCCAAACGAGGCATGACTTTTGCCTGTTTAAAGTTTGCATTTTCAAAAATTGCTATAGCGCCCCCCTTTGACCAATTGGAGTAAGATTGGTTTCAGTGATACTTGGAATGACCCTCTACAATATTGCAAAGTGTCAAACAAATGTGAGTCTCCATGTATGTGTTAGGGGCAGATGAATAATTTTCATAAAACTGCAATATTCATTGGCTTATAAAAGCTTAACGTTTTCACTAGGGCTGGGACTCGATTAAAAAAATTAATCTAATTAATTAGAGGCTTTGTAATTAATTAATCTAAATTAATCGCATTTTAATCGCACATCAATATTTGACCTGAGAACAGTGAGAAAATTTGTTTTCAAATAGATTTTGGTAAACGTCTTTAAGTACATGTTCTCAAGTACTGCACTTAAGTACAATTTTGAGGTATTTTTTACTTTACTCAAGTATTTCCAATTTCTAATACTTTTACTTCTACTCCACTACATCTCAGAGTAAAATATTACACTTATACTCCGCTAAAATTATTTGAAAACTTTAGTTACTACTAGTTACTTTGTAGATTTTGATTATTATTATTACAAAACATACAGTAACCACTTCAGCCCTATATCGGCCATTAGAAAATAGCCATCTACATGCATTGTGAGCTTGTAGATCTGCTATTTTCAAAAGATTTGAGTACTTTAACTGTTGGTACTTTAAATACATTTTGATACTTTTATACTTTTACTCAAGTAGATTTTGAATTCCGGACTTTTAATTGTAACATAGTATTTCTACATTGCAGGTAGAGTGTGTTGTCACTGTTGTTTTATCGTTGTTTAATTAATTAATTAATAAAAATAATCCGCACGCATGTGACCCGCACCGCATCGCCCCCCCCCCCCCCCCCCCTCTCCCGCGGGGCGGGGGTTCGGGGGGGCAGCCCAGCCAACATTATCAAGCAGGCTATCGGGTGCGCCGTCTTCATTCATGCTTTCATGCACTGCGTTGCCTGCGGTTTGTTGTTGTCTGAGACCAGACGAGACCCATGCATGTTGCTTGGTGCACCGGGACAAACGGTCCGTCTGAAACTCGTCCCGTGAGAAACGTTCCACGGGGCAAAAATAAGTGCGATTAAAATGCGTTAATTTTTTTAACGCGATAATTTTTCTGTAATTAATTGATCGAAATTAACGCGATAAAGTCCCGGCCCTAGTTTTCACTTATGGAAAATCCGCTTGCTCACGTTTGTCGGCATTGGTCCAAAGTTCATGTGTAGACAGTTTCGTGCAGATTGCTCAAAGATCCCAGAAAGCTATGGACTTTTACTGCTTTTTACTGCTTTTCATAGAATTCGAAATGGTGGGAGATCTAAAGGTCAGAGGTCAAAAGTCAAAATGTGAAAGTTGTTAGGCACGAGGAGACGCATGTGTGCATCGAAGTCTCATGGCTGTAGGTCAAACAGGGCATGAGTTGTACCTGTTCAAAGTTGGCATATTTCAATTGAGTGCTACAGCGCCACCCTTTGGCCGATGGTTGTGAGTTTCGGGTCTTCGCCGTTTGGCATAGCCCTCTACCATATTGCCGAATTTCATAAAAAGTGACCACGCGGTTAGGCCAGAACTGCCAAAAGCGGCGGAAGAATAATAAAGAAAGCCTAGTATCCCAAGAAAGGCTTCGAGCCTGATGGCCTCGAAACCTTAATGAGATGAACAGACACAGTATGGAGTCCCTGCTCTTTAGAATGAGATGAACAGACACGGTATGGAGTCCTTGTTCTTTAGTTCCACACACATGTGCTGTAACCCATTAAATCACTTCCTAACACCCTCTCACTCCTTTCTATTCTGAGGTGAGATACTCCCTCTAGTGTCCATTACAATGAACTGCTTTAAGATGAATAACTATGGTTCATTACATGATACATTAGTTGAACTTACATTGTACACTGAAACAGATCTCAAAGGCACTCTTTTAGTACAAACAAACGCAAAGTTGATTCGGACAATATAGAACATCACAAAACCCAGTACCGTTTAAAAAAACAAAAAACAAATGCTAACTTCCTGCTAATTTTGACATTTTTATTAGGAAGAAAACCCGGACTGGATCCGTCGATCCAGATCTTCAAATACTAAAATCAACAGGAAGTTAACATGTTTTATAAAAAAAAAAAAAAAAAAAAAAAGTACTGGGTTTGGTGATATTGTCTGAATCAGCTTTGTTTGTGTTTGTTTATGTGCTGAAAGAATGACTTTGAGATCTGTTTCACCGTACAATGTAAGTCAATGAGGAGATTTTTTTTAATTATCAATTTCTAATCATAGCAAGGTAACTACATAAGCCAAACCCCCAACAAATGTGTGAGTTATTTTACTTTGGTACTTGAAGTATATTTTGATGCCAATACTTTTGTACTTTAACTATATACTGCCAATACTTTGGTACTTTAGGGCAACAGTGGTTCAGGGGTAGAGCGGCCGCTCGGCAACCAGAAGGTTCCCAGTTTAATCCCGGGCTCCCCCAGAGTCAGTGTAGAAGTGTCCTTGATCAAGACGCTGAACACCTAATTTCTCCTGATGAGCAGGTTGGTGCCTTGCATGGTTTCCTTCACCATCAGTGTATGAATGAATGGGTGAATGTAATGCACAATCATTGTAAAGTGCCATGGATAAAGGCACTATATAAATGCACCATTTAATACAGGCCTTTTATGTATTTTTATATGGTGGTATTGCTACTTTAACTTAATAATAATGTGGTAAATGTGGTATCTCAGCATAAAGACTACATATATTAGTCACTGTATCTTATCAATATTATGGTCAATGTGGATTACCATGATATCAACCTTAACCACACTCTTCACATAAAGTGCCACCATCATAACTACATTATAATCACTCACTATAACAGAACTGATACAAATCAAAATACAAAATGTAAATGTATCTGACCTGAGAATGTCCAGACAACAGTGTGAACTCTTCAGTCCAGCAGAGATGAGTTCTAGTCCGGAAACCTCCAAGCCGTTTCCGCTCAGGTCCAGTTCTCTCAAATGTGAAGGATTAGAGCTGAGAGCTGAAGCCACAACCTTAATGTGTTCCTCTCTGAGGTCACAGTCAACAAGTCTGTAATTACAGATTAAATGTAAAATCAGAGATGAACAAAACAGATCAGTCATGTTCACTGTCAAGGAGGTTCCCTGTGGTGCTGCCAGAAATGTTGTTTTCTGTAAATAAGCGGCCGTGATTAACACATATTTAACTGAAATGTGCTCATAACTTTCCATTGTTCTCATTTGATTAGAATACAAACACGAAATAATAAAAACGATCCCAACACGATGCTGTTGCTTCACTCTATGGCAGTGAAGTGAAGAAATGTTCTGTCAATAGATGAACAGCTTGTACGACCGCATGTCATTTGTTTACATACTTTGGTTCTCTTAACAAAGTTCTGTGTGAACGCTAACCAGACCAAATGCAAAATGCAACAATGTAAACATTTGGCCCTTGATCTAAATTAACAAATAAATTGATAATAAAGGAGTGGAGCGCAGAAAGGAATGAGAGAAGCTACAGCGTGGCACAAGAAAAACACAGCATACATGCGCGCGTACACACACACACACACACACACACACACACACACACACACACACACACACACACACACAAACTGATACTATCACTATATCACTATACTGTTTGAACCATTCATACGTAAATTAAGTGAGGGTCTCACTGTACTGAATTGATGACGGTCGTTTTAACTATAATGATGTTCTCATCCCTCCTTCCCTCCCTCTTTCCTCTTCCTCTTTCGTCTCCCTCTCCAGCGAGTCGGTGTTCCGGGCATAGGAAGTGTTTCATTTCCTTAACCAACCAGAGTGCAGTGGGCGTCGCTCCAAATGTTGTGTTTGACGGGGCTTGCGCACAGATCGGTGAACCAATGGGATCTCAAGGATTTTTTTCTCCGGAAATTTTGAACCCACCCCTCTATGCCAGATATCAGACACGCTAGGGCAGTCTACATGACTACTAACCTGGCTGTTGAGCAGTTCCTCACAGCAGGGACCAGGTTATATCGCCCCTCCTGTGATGTGTTGCATTTCTGCAGGTCCAACACCTCCAGAACCTCCTCTGACATCTGCAGTATTCTGACCAGAGCTGAACACTGGATCTCATCGAGTTCCTTTCCTGACTCCAGGTACTGTT
The DNA here is from genome assembly GCF_963454915.1 of Gymnoscopelus microlampas. Lineage (NCBI taxonomy): Eukaryota > Metazoa > Chordata > Actinopteri > Myctophiformes > Myctophidae > Gymnoscopelus > Gymnoscopelus microlampas. The sequence continues at coordinate 45,931,581 of NC_139959.1, read as the reverse complement.
GAATCCCCTGACATACTGAGTGGGCCTTCATCTCCGTCAAACATTGGAAGATGTTGATACATCTGTCAGGAGAGCCACTGCAGGGATCCATCTTCTTTAGGTTGGTGATGGCTCTCTGGATCTCCTCTGGACTGTTCTCTGTCTGAACCAGCAGGCCTCCTAACACTCTTTGGTTGGCCTTCAGTGAGATTCCATGAAGGAAGCGGACAAAGAGGTCCAGGTGGCCACTCTCACTATAAAGGGTTTTTTTAATTGCAGCCTTCAGGAAGTCAGACAGGGAACTGTTGCTGTTGAAATCATCATTGTTCAGGAATGCTTTCAGTACCTCCATGTTCTTCTGTGTGAAACAGTCAAACAGGTAAACTGCAGCCAGAAACTCCTGGATGCTAAGATGAACAAAGCAGTAGACGGTTTCATGGAAGAAATGACTGTCTGGTTTGAAGATCTCTGTGCACAGTCCTGAGTCCACTGGACCCTCTTTAATATCTAGATGACATTTCTTCAGGTCTTCTTCGTAGAAAATGAGGCAGCCTTTCAGCAGATGTTCAAACGCTAGCCTGCCCAGCTTCAGAAGAACTGCTTTATCAGCCTCTGTGAGTTTCTGTTGATTCTCACCATGCTTTAGCCACTTCCTCTTTGTCTGGACGAAGATGAAGTGGCTGTAAATCTCAGCCAGGGTCTTGGGAAGCTCTCCTTTCTCATCTGTCTTCAACATGTCCTGCAGAACGGTGGCAATGATTGAACAGAAGATTGGGGTTTCACACATGATGTGGAGGTACTTTGATGCTTTGACGTGTGAAATGGTTCTGCTGGCCTGCTTCTCATTTCCGATTCTCTTCCTGATGTACTTCTCCTTCATTTCATCAGTGAATCCTTTTACCTCTGTTACCATGTCAACAAAGCCATCAGGGATCTGTTTGGCTGCTGCAGGGCGTGTGGTTATCCAGATTTGAGCACAGCGAAGCAGTCTCCCTTTGATGAGGTTGACCAGCAAAGCCTCCAGTGAGGTGGCCTGGGACAAGTCCTTAGAGCATTCATGGTGGGTTATGAAGTTTAAGGTAATGTGGCTTTCATCTAGCCCATCCAGGACAAACTGAACTTTGCAGGGACTCTTGTCGTAATTAGTCTCTCCTGACGTCTGCAGCTTGGTGAAGATGTCATTAAGAGCTTCTTCTGAGATGCATTCATATGTGGGGTTGCATTCATGAATTAGCTGAGCCAAACTAAACTTTTGCCCCTTGAACAAATTGAGCTGGCGGAATTGGAGCACGAATGTGAGATGGGGATCTTGATCTTTTTTCTTTGCCCAGTCAGAGACAAACTTGTGTACGAGAAAGGTTTTGCCAACTCCTGCTTCGCCAATGGACATCACTGTTCTCATGCATTTGTTTTGTCCAGAGGGGTGTTTAAAGATTTCACTGAGTTTGATCTCCTGCCCTGCTGTCTTCCTCTCCATCTGTGTGACCTCAGGTGACCTGCTGATCTTTGTGTCATTCACACGTGCGATTGTGAGACGTGTGTAACATTCTTCAAAATCCTTCTTATCCGCCCTTTGGACTGTCCCGTGAGGTACCCACGCAAATGGGTCCTCAACTTTTGTTTTAAGCTTGTCTTGGTAGTGTGTAATGGGACGTGTATGCGTTTTTGTTTCCACCAGGAAATCTGTAAGGAACAAAGCAATTCCTTTAGATATTGAGGGAAATTATTAGATCGGCATGATGTGTTAACATAATGAATAACAAAAAAAAATAACTTGACATCATTATTACTATATGTTTGTCCAGATCTTTTACACTTTACTTTGCTTACTTTACATTACTTTACTCCAGCTGGTTTGTACAAACCTGAGGACCCATGTTATCCCAGCATGATCTGACATGTCTGATGCAACAATGCTACATGCTACCATTATCAGAAACATGTTAACTGTGATGTAATGTAATGCAATGTAAGGTAATTGAGTGTAAGTGTAATGTAAGTTTAAAGTCCAATGAAAACATAATGGAATTCAACAGCTACAATAGCAGATATAAACCATCATGAAATGTCTCCATTTAGAGTCAATAAACTTTAAACACCACTGACCTGGGACAGATGTAGCTGCTGCTTTGGGTTGAGTTGCACTGAGTGATGGAGGAGAAGGCTGAGGACACCTGTTTTGAAATTGATTGAGTTAATACTTTATTAGCAGTTTGCAAAAAAAACAGGAAAGTACAGTTACAGTTACAATACAAGGTCTGCCAAGAGGATTTAGTAGGCTTTGACTTTTACAGAGGCCAGTTTCTAATTGCAGCCTCCTGCGAGTGCTTTTTCAGGGAGGTTTTGAAGGAGAGTAGGGTTTTACACTCCTTTACGACATAAAGGGTGTTCCACATGTTTGTGGCATAGCAAGAGAACACATTTAACCCGTTAGACAAATCTGGGTTGGACGTGATTTGTGGAGCTTCCTCATAATTATGTACAAATTACATATTATGTACAAAATGTTTTACTAACCGTATATAAATCTAACAATTCTATATAAATACTACAGGCTCTATAGGACCAAACATGTGTCAACAACTTGAAATAAATGTAGCATTAGAGAATACTAAGAATAAATGTGTTTGTCTCTTCAAGCGTAAAGTTACAGTAGCAAACAAACACACCATGGCCTGAAAAGCTACATTCATTTGTACACAATGTTGTGTAGAGAGACATTGTCCTCCAAGAAAAAAATGTAAAGGACAATTGCTTACAGATCATCTAGGAGACACTTCTCATGCTCTTCTAGACCTTTGTAGAACATGTGTTTGGATGTACTGGAGTTCAGGAGTGTATAGAGTTCCCTCATCTTATTCTGACTGGTATCCTTAGACGTCACATTATTGTAGCCCTCTTGGGTGATGACCTTCTCTTGAAGGAGCAGATCCAGGATGGGATTGACCATGATCACTCTCTCAATCAGTTTAGTCCGGTGTTGATCAACAAAGAGGTTCGCTGAAGATATTTAAGGGGAATGAAAATTGAGTTGTTGGTTAAACTTTATCTATGTGGCCAAAACTAATTTAAACATGCTTCTGAACATTTAATGATTTAACCACTTAAACGCTATAGTTGTCCGGGGTCCCCTAGGGCTCCTTAGTAGGTCAGCTAGTATTTCTTTGTACACCAAATCTGTTCTCCCCTCTAGGTGCTCACATTGGCCCTATTCACTACGCTGGTCGTAAATATGGGGTAAATAAAGTTTGTAAAGGAGGGCATATCTTCTGTAAGCTCAAACTGACGTGCAATTCCCAAAGGGGTTCGTATATCACAAATGTGCGGATCACCAGGTGTAGGTCATGATTAATCTGGACGGCTGCCAGCTGGTCGTATAACGCCAAGCGCATTCCCGAGAAGTTAATTTGCATTGTTCCACTCCCCTTTATAAACCATAAAAGGCAACAGGAAATGAAACATCCAACTTCCTACTGCCATATCCGCTTATTATAAGCGAATTTGGGCTTATTTTTCTGTAAAGTTGTTTGTAAATGTTGGTAGTTGTGGGTTGCGTTTATTTGGGCTCGTTTCTAAAGTGTAGTTGCTTATTTGGGCTTGCTTCACAATTTTTTTTATTATTTTGACCGGTGGTTCTCAAATATTTTCATGTCATAGACCCCCAAATTAATATGTAGGCCGATTTGTCCCTATAGCCCCCATCGGAAAATGTTTTGTGCCAGCCTCCGCAGTTTCATTAAGGCATGATAGCCTATTTTCATTATAACATGACACTTTGGCTGAGATGGCCCGCTGGCAAACACACCGAGGGACCTAGTAATTCAGCTGTAAATGCAACTGATTGCCCCCTCGGGGGAAAAAAAGCGGGGGAATCTATATCATGTCTATATTATGCATAGGCTACAAGCAATACATCGTTTGACATTTTTTATGTTTTTTATATGTATGTGTTGACAAAGGTTGGGCATATACATATTTTATTTGAGGCTTGGTACTGTTGGCTTGGTACTGAGGCTTGATTTTGCATGAAGAATAAAGCATTCTAACGCCATACGCACAGCTTTGCTCCCTTGTAAGACAGCCTCGGGCTGACTTGAGAACGGGCGGACCTCCCGCTCAGAACACAGACAAAAAAACATAAATGAATCTGACTGCTAGTGTTGGAATTGTCTTAAATGCCAGTACAATCAAAATATGGTCGTAAATTGCTTAGTGAATCGGGGCCAATGTGTCCAAACAAGCTTGTATCTGATATTTTTCTGCCTAAAGTCTGCCAGAATAATTCTAGATTTCTAGAGTTCATATGGTTAAAATGTATTTAAGACATTGCATCCCTCAATTAATGGAATATTAGTGTTTGTTTAGGCCTAGCTTAGTTGTTGCCATTTGATATCGGCTGTAGCCTCATAGTGTTTTTGTCATACAACTTTCATAATCATTGCAATAGACAACAAGTATTCCAGTATAAACATAATATAGATGTCAGTTCGAAAGTTATCTTATAAATGAAATGTTAGATCTGTTATAATATGAGTTAATATGATGCTTTAACACAGTATGTGTGAATCACTTAAAGGCATACCACAGTTTACAGGTAAATAGTGTGAACAGACCAGACAGTTTAATCAGTTTATTGTAGAAATCTATTCATAATGTCGGCTCACCTTCAGTTTTAGAGAATCCGCTCGTTGTTGAACTTGAACTTGACGTTGGTGTTTCAGCGTCTGTAGCTTCCTGCTGGTCTGATGTTACAACTATTGTTGAGTCTGAAAAGACAACAGACTTTTATAAGAACCCCAATACTACCTGGCAGTAATTATCCTGCTACTAAAGACACCTGCATTGGAAAACCAGGCACTTGAACTAGTAAAGAGTCACAGCACCAAATAATAATGTTTGGTAGTCTGGTAACTAATGGGAATTAAGATGAACAGAAGAACAATGAATGTTCTGTTGAGCGGCTACATAATAAACTACAAAGGAGCGCTTCCTTGGTCTCCGCCAAGCCAGGTTGTCTACCTGGGCCCGCAAACTTTTAAAGTCAGTTATGGAAAGGGTGGCGCATAGAGGCGGCCGTTCGTTTACCTCGTAGGTCCTTTTTGGGCCAATTGCGGCGCTCCCCCGCGTCCACATGTCGCCAATAAAAATCCACCCGATCCACTTGTTGCCAATGAAATCTCTCCCCCCCCCCCGTCGATTTGTTTCCGATCAAAACGCTCCCGTCACCCGTCCATTTGCTGCCAGTAAAATAGCTACCCTCCTGTCCACCCCCCCCCCCCCCCCCCTTCCTCGTTCAAAACAAACCATCCCGGTACCAGTGTTGCCAGTACATTGTACTAAGGATTTCTACTCTTGCTGCTTTAAAGAGCTGGTGCCATGTTTTTGCACTTTTTCTGTTTTTCATGTGTCTATGAGGTTGATAGAACTTCATTAAGCCCCCTGGTGGGGTTTTTATGGTGTTTTAAGTCTTCTCTGACTATCTTGAGTTTCTTCCTGGAGGCTGAAACCTTGAGGGTCAAACGTGCCAATAGAGAAACAGCGCTTTAGTGACATAATAAAAACATACCCTCCCCCTCACTATCATAACACAACAGGTGTGGGCATGAGGAGGAGGAGGGACTAGGACAGGTGGGTGGTGCTAAGGTGGTGGAGGAGGTGCTAAGGTGAGAACCAGGTATACTTAATGAACTGGAGGCGTGTCCACATAAAAACATAATTTTAACAATTTCTGTACACTTTTTTTGAAAAAAATCTTCCTCCTAGTATAACCATAATACCTGATGATTATGTTTTAGGGGGAGGGGAATCACGGCACCCCGTCTTTAATAAAACTGGATTAAAGATTCACAGATCACAGATTGATATGCTCTTGGATGCAAGATGGCGGAATGTGGTGTACCTGGAGAAGGCACTGCCTGCCTGCGGGACAAACCAGAGGTTTTTAAAAGCAATTGTGGGAAGATAATAGTGGTTGATGAGTTCCTACACTTCATTTCTGACAAAATGAGGACTATTGACCATGACAAAGTTGTGTTGTTGGCAACAAATAACTTCTCTTCTGAATGGATTGTAAAATCCAAGGACTTTCTGTTTGAAGTTTGCACAACGACCAAATTACGCAAAATCAAACACACAGGTAGAGACAAGGACGCCAAAAATTTAAAAGTTTGTCTGAGCCTATTCAATGAGTTTGGGGAAAATATGCTCATGTTTGTCTCCCACTTTTTGGAGAAACTCCCGCCTGTTGGCTTTGGCTGTATCGACGCCTCGGCACTGCTGAGAAGGGTTGAGAAACTAACCAGTGAAGTGGTGGGCCTGAGGAGGGCCTGCGAGGCACAGGCGACTGTGAATGAGAACCTGTCGGCGGTTACTGTGGCTGTGGATCGCCGGGTGACAGCGCTTGAGGAGCGCCGCACAACAGAACCTGTAGCCCCGCCGGAGGGAGAGATGCAGAGGAGGACAGATGCCGCTCAGCAGGAGGCGGTGACGTGTCCACCTCCAGTGGAAGAGGAAGAGGCCACGGTGAGATCTCAGCGGCAGCCGCCGCCGCCCCGCACGCCGAGATCCCCGACATTGAGTTTTGTCGTGTGTAATGGGCATAAAAAGCCATCGCCTAAGAAGCGACAGCCCCGCCGCAATCCCGGGCCAACTCGGGGCAGACGGGAGCAGAGAAATACGGGGATCGTTGGAACGGGCACGGAGAGCAGCATCCCAGTTATTACAACAAAACGGGTGAGTGTCTTCGCCACCAGATTCTCCCCTGATCTGGATGCTGTTACTCTGAAGAACTATCTGGCTGAAATATTGGCCAATACTTCGGTGACATGTAGAAAGATTGAAACAACGGGCAGATTTGGCTCGTTTCATGTTACCGCGGATTGCAATGAAGTGGCGGACATGTTCAGTACACATATTTGGCCAACGGGTGTCTTTGTCAGGCGCTATTACGAGCTCCGTGTACCCAGGGCAGCTCTTAGCAATGCTACTGTGGGGAGTAATGAGCTGCTGAGCCCAGAGAATGTGGAATCTGAGGCTACACCTTCTCATTAATGCGTGTGACATCCTATAACTGTCGGGGACTGCGACTGGGTAGTAGCATGGGAGACAGAGCCCGACGTGCAGAGGTGGATAACCTGCTGCAAAACTGTGATATCCTATGCCTGCAGGAGACTTTCCTCTCCAAACAAGACTTGTGGGGTTAAACTCTGTTCATGAAAACTTTCACGGCGTAGGGGTGTCAACTACGGATCTCTCTCAGCGCATTGTGCGAGGGAAGATTTCTGGGGGCGTGGCCATCATGTGGCGTAAAAATCTGGACCCAGTAATCAGTTTTGTCAGGCTCCAAGCAGACTGGTGCATAGGTGTACCAGAGAGAGTTTATTATTCTGAACATTTATACACAGTCCAGAGAAAATGACGACAAATAGAGTTTATTAGTTCATTCATTTCTGATCACCAGTGCACAAGCATTTATATTATGGGGGACATGAATGCTGACATTGGTGATAATAATTCCCTATTTGCTAAACATATGGTTAGCTTTTGTAATGATAATAATCTTGTTTTATCCAGTCAAGAGCTTCTAACTGTTAACAGCTTTACTATAGTGAAGCACAAGGTACAACTAGCTGGCTGGATCATGTAATATGTACTGCAGATGCTCATGCAGCGCTTGGGTCTATGAAGGTGCTGTATTGAAGCTACCACTACTGATCATTTCCCCCTTGAGATGATAATGGTCACGGGTAGGCTCCCTGAGTTAACCCTTGAGAGTAATGGTAAATATGAGACCAAGATAGATTGGGAAAAGCTGATGATGTTTCCTTTTACAGTAAGAGAACAGATGCTCTTTTAAGTCAAGTTCATGAGGATGCTATTCTATGTAATGTGAACTGTAAAGACACCAATCACTGTACTGACATGTGTACTATGTATAATGGTATAGTTGATGCTCTCTCAGTGGCCAGCAGGCCCCTACTCTCTCACCCTAGAAGGTCTAATAACATCAAGCCGGGTTGGAACATGTATGTTGCTAGCCACCATGAAGAAGCTAAGGCGGCCCATAGGGCCTGGGTTATTGCTGAGAAACCTAGACAGGGGCCTGAACTTATGTATAAAAAGTTAACTAATGCCAGGTATAAGCAAGCAGTGTGTTTTGTGGGAAAGCATGAGCAAACTATGAGAGCTGATTCTATGGCTGGGAAACTGTTTAGTAATAATGCCAATGGCTTTTGGAAAGAGGTTAAAAATATAAATAGGTCTAAAGCAGTACTGCCTTGTAATATTGATGGTGTTTCAGGTACAGAAAACATAATGGAGTTATGGAGGCAGCATTATGCTGCTCTGTTCAACTGTGTAAAGAGTGAACCCTATTATATAGGTAAGTTAGATGAGGGTGGAGTACACTTCAGCCCAAATGAGATCTATCTAGCTATTAGACAATTAGCTGATAAAAAAAGCATGTGGCATTGATAGCATTAGTGCTGAGCACCTAAAGCTAGCCAGCCCTAGAGTTGCAGCACTGCTGTCAATCTGCCTTACAGGACTGATAACACATGGGATCCTACCAGATTCCATGCTCACAGTCACCCTAGTGCCTGTCATTAAAGACAAGGCGGGCAAGGTTGGGAGTATGGCTAATTATAGACCCATTGCACTAGCCAGCATTTTGTCTAAAGTACTTGAACGGATCCTACTGGATAGGATAAGTGTTTTTATCTCCACCACAGACAACCAATTTGGTTTTAAGGCTAAACACAGTACAGACTTATGTATATATGCCTTAAAAGAGGCTGTTGAAACATACAGAAGACATGGCTCTACTATGCCGGTTTTATTGATGCGTCTCAGGCTTTTGATCGTATTAATCATCACAAACTCTTTGTCAAACTTAATCAGAGGGGTGTGCCTGGATGCATCATACGCATCCTGGCTTACTGGTATGCCAAACAAAGTATGAGAGTGAAATGGGGGAATAGTATATCCTCTCCCTTCGGTGTAGGCAATGGGGTTAAGCAGGGGGGGCTTTTATCCCCTGCCTTCTTTAACCTATATATGGACAACCTGTCAAAGCAGCTGGGGGGGGCTAGGACTGGTTGCATGATAGGTAACACCCTGGTCAATCATTTTATGTATGCCGATGATTTGGCCATTGTATCCCCTAGTAGTGCTGGGTTTCAGGAGCTACTTAACATTTGCTCCGATTATGGTGTTTAGTTTGACGTGAAGTACAATGCCAAAAAGAGTGTGGTAACGATCTGCAGGACCAAGGAGGACCTGAAACTTAATTTTCCTGTTTTCTATTTGTCTGGGCAAACCATTACTGTGTGCAACAGTTGTAAATATTTGGGGCATATCATTAATGATAAAATGGAAGATGATGCTGACATGTTCAGACATAGACGTATGTTGTATGCTCAAGCTAATATGCTGGTAAGAAAATTTCACTACTGCTCTGAAGAGGTTAAAATTAATTTGTTTAGAGCATACTGGACTCCTTTGAATACTGCCCCTTCATGGGTGAAATATAAAAAAGAGAGCTTACGCAAACTTAAGGTGGCTTATAATGACGCTCTCAGGATTCTCCTGAGGAAACCTAGGGGTGGCAGTGCTAGTCAGCTTTTCTGTGACTTGGGTCTAACCACCTTTCAGGCTCCCCTGAGAAACCTTATTTATAGTTTTAAGTGTAGACTTGATGGGTCTCTTAATAAGGTGATTATCATGATAAATCCAAGGCACAGCTCAGTAAGATACCGCTCCCAAATGTGGAAGCATTGGTACAAGTGCATTTTGTAATGTTGTGTTTTTACTGTGCTTTTTAGTTGTTTTATATATTAATGTTTTATTGTATGTTTTTTTATGTTTTGTATGTCCCCTATTGGCCTCGGCTGTAATAAAGTTTGATTGATTGATTGATTGATTGAAATAGGTTTATACACTAAACATAGTAAACACTGAATTTTCTTTAAGTTTATTTTCATAGAACTACATTCTAGTATAGATAGGTCATGGTGGATAACTGCTAAAGCTCCAAAATGAGCCTGTATTTTAAATAGGACTGTATGAGTGTAACTTTGGTTTGCAATGATTTAATGTGCGTGAAATATTGAATGTGGATAATTGAACGAAGATTTGTTTAAATAATGAATTCAAGTAACAATTGTACTGACTATGAAACATGCTTAAGATTGAATAAGGTGTGCCTGGAAACTAAGTTGCAGCTGCTGCGGTTACTGCAAAATAGGCAGCTTCAGTGATTGGACAATCGTACTGCCACTGATAGGCGGGTGTTAAGACCCGCCCCGGAGACAGTAAAATGTGAAAGGGTATATATGCTTTAACCAAGCTCAGATCAGAGCGCAGTACATTATTGACCCGTGTAACTTGTTTGCCATGTTTGACAATAAAGTGATTGTCAAAATGACTCCTCTGGACTTACGGAGTTCTAACGGGCCTATTGACGACACTAGTGTAGGAATTGTCTTAAATGCCAGTAGGCCTACGATCAAAATATGGTCGTAAATTCCTTAGTGAATCGGGGCCAATGTGTCCAAACAAGCTTGTATCTGATATGTTTCTACCTAATGTCTGCCGGAATAATTCTAGAATTCATATGGTTAAAATGTAAAGACATTGCATCCCTCAATGAATGGAATATTAGTGTTTGTTTAGGCCTAGCTCAGTTGTTGCCATTTGATATAGGCTATATACACCGTAGCCTCATTGTGTTCTTGTCATACAACTTTCATAATCATTGGAATAGACAACAAGTATTCCAGTACAAACATAATATAGATGTCAGTTGGAAAGTTATCTTATAAATGAAATGTTAGATCTGTTATAATATGAGTTAATATGATGCTTTAGCACAGTATATGTGAATCACTTGAAGGCATACCACAGTTTACAGGTAAATAGTGTGAACAGACCAGACAGTTTAATCAGTTTATTGTAGAAATCTATTCATAATGTCGGCTCACCTTCAGTTTTAGAGAATCCGCTCGTTGTTGAACTTGAACTTGACGTTGGTGTTTCAGCGTCTGTAGCTTCCTGCTGGTCTGGTGTTACAACTATTGTTGAGTCTGAAAAGACAACAGACTTTTATAAGAACCCCAATACTACCTGGCAGTAATTATCCTGCTACTAAAGACATCTGCACCAGGAAAACCAGGCACTTGAACTAGTAAAGAGTCACAGCACCAAATAATAATGTTTGGTAGTCTGGTAACTAATGGGAATTAAGATGAACAGAAGAACAATGAATGTTCTGTTGAGCGGCTACATAATAAACTACAAAGGTGCGCTTCCTTGGTCTCCGCCAAGCCAGGTTGTCTACCTGGGCCCGCAAACTTTTAAAGTCAGTTATGGAAAGGGTGGCGCATAGAGGCGGCCGTTCGTTTACCTCGTACGGTCCTTTTTGGACCAATCGCGGCGCTCCCCCGCGTCCACATGTCGCCAATAAAAATCCACCCGATCCACTTGTTGCCAATGAAATCTCTTCCCCCCCGTCGATTTGTTTCCGATCAAAACGCTCCAGTCACCCAAACTCCATTTGCTGCCAGTAAAATAGCTACCCTCCTGTCCACCCCCCCCCCCCCCCCCCTTCCTCGTTCAAAACAAACCGTCCCGGTACCAGTGTTGCCATGTCGGCTTATTATAAGCGACTTTGGGCTTGCTTCTAAAGTGCAGCTGCTTATTTGGGCTCGTTTCCTAATGTTGTTGAAAACTTGAAACCAGTGGTTCAAAAACATTTTCAAGTCAAAGACCCCCAAATTAATATATTTGTCTGCGGACCCCCATATGAAAACATGTTGTATGCCAGGGACCCCCATACAAGATTTGTGTTGTTAAAATGTTTAAAAAAGAATCGCGTAGTGAACTTGTAGATCGGCTATGTTAGTTTAAAGGGCAAAGGGCTCGCTTCTTTTGGACACTGTGGGTGCTGGGGCCGTGTCTTCTCCTCCGCTTCATCAGCGCCCATACCTTAGGTGGGGTTGGCGAAAGGGCCTACTCTGTGTGGAGTTTGCATGTTCTCCCCGTGTCTCCTAGGATAGTTAATACCCTCACAAAAACATGCAGTAATCCTGGTCACTATACCGCCTCCCCCTGGTCAGCCGGGGCGCCTGATGGAGGGGAAAGGAACTGGTTGGAATAACGTGTTCCTTCCACACGCTACGTCCTAACAGGGAAACTCCCCCCTGTCAGGTGACAAGAAGGTCAGTTGGCTCTCATGCATTGAAGGAGGCATGAGCTTGGCCCTGACCTTCCTAGGTGTGATGATTATCCATGATAGTTTGTATTGTCTGTAGCCACATGCACAGAGGCAGGAAGTGAGTTCATATAGAGTTCATGCATCTGACAAACATTTGTACACATGTGGTCGATATAAATAAAGAAGGACATGGTCATCATTGACTCAAAGAACAGACCATGGTACCAGGAGTAAAAACCCGACTTTAAAAAAAAAAAGAAGGAAGAATTGCAACAAGTGACATGGATATCTTGGATAAACCGGAGCGTTTGAAGCTGACTGGGAATGTCGACAGCAATTGGCGATCCTTCAAACAACAATTCCAGCTGTACATCGCGGCTATGGGATTGGAAGAGAAGTCGGGTGCAAGAAAGGTAGCGTTACTGCTAACAATGGCAGGCCCACAAGCAATTGAAGTGTACAATACGTTCGTCTATGATGATGCAGATGATAAAAATAAACTGGATAAAGTGCTCGAAAAGTTTGACGCTCATTGCTCTCCAAAGAATTACAAGACATACGAGAGATATGTATTTCGTTCTCGAGTGCAGCAACAAAGAGAGCCTTTTGACAGTTTCCTCACTGATCTGAAGCTAAAAGCACAGACATGTAACTTTGACAATCTGAAGGACTCCATGATACGGGACCAAATCGTCTTTGGAGTGGAGGATAAAAAGCTCAGGGAAAGGCTACTGAGGGAAACGGAGCTGACCATAGACGGAGCTATAAAGATCTGCCATGCAAGTGAGCTGTCCCAAATGCATGTCAAAACATTCAGCGAAATAGGGACATACGGCGCTGCTAACATGAGTGACAGTTCTGTGTGCGTAATAAAAAGAGGTGGAAAAAGACGCACGCAGATGCGCCCTGCACAGCAGCAAAGGAGCGACGCCACATTCCACTGCAAGCGGTGTGGTTCACAGCACGGACCCAGACAATGTCCAGCCTTTGGTAAGCAATGCTCTAACTGCCAAGGCAAGAACCACTTTGCTAAACAATGTTTCTCAAAAGAAAAAAAGGGAAATCTGTGAATATAGTGGATGACAGTGATCTGAGTGATACATTTTTCGTTGGCATGGTTGACTGTGAAGATGAGCCTGCAAAAGAGGTTAATGCCATTAAGAAAGATAAATGGACAGCACCACTGCAGATAAATGGAACTTTGGTCACTATGAAGCTAGACACTGGTGCAAAGGCAAATTTGATCAGCATGTCAGATATCAGAGAAATGAAGGAAAAGCCAAAAATACAGAGAAAGACACTTGCACTGAAAGACTATAATGGAAAAGGAATTGACAGTCTTGGAACATGTAAACTGAAAATTACTGTCAAAGGAAAAGTGCACCACCTACTATTTTCTGTTGTGGCTGAGGAACGTGATTCACTGCTCGGTGATAAATCCTGTGAAGATTTGGGGCTAGTGAAAAGAGTGTATCGCATCAATACAGCTGTAAATGCACTAAGTGACTCTGTGGACGGCATTGTACAGAACTTTGCAGAGGTCTTCAGGGGTTTTGGTTTATTGCCATTTACATACAAAATACAGCTAAAGGAAAACGCACAGCCAGTTGTGCATGCTGCACGACGAGTCCCAGCTCCACTCAAAGACAGCCTAAAGAAAGAGCTGGACAGGATGATATCATTGGGAGTAATCAAACAGATTGAGGAACCAACAGATTGGGTCAACTCCATGGTGTGTGTAAAGAAAAAAAATGGAGACCTGAGATTATGTATGGACCCAAAAGATCTCAATGAGAACATTAAGCGTGAGTACTATCAAATTCCAAAACGTGAGGAGATCACCAGGGAAATGGCGGGCGCCAGATACTTTACAAAGCTTGATGCGTCACAAGGTTTCTGGCAGCTGAAACTAGATGAGTGCAGCACCAAATACTGTACCTTTAATACGCCTTTCGGGAGATATTGTTTCCTAAGACTCCCATTTGGAATAATATCAGCTTCTTAAATCTTTCACAGAGCAGTGGAGCACATTATTGAGGGACTGGAAGGTGCAAGATGCTATGTGGACGACATCATCGTCTGGGGCTCCACAATCCAGGAGCATAATGAGCGGCTGATAAAAGTGATGGAGCGGGTGCAAAAGTATGGGCTAAAACTCAACAAAAAAAAGTGTCAGTTTGGAGCTCAAGAAATTGTCTTCCTGGGAGACAAGCTCTCTGCACAGGGTGTTGAGCCTGATCAGGAAAAGATACGTGCCATACAGAGCATGCCAAGGCCCACGGACAAGACCGGTGTGTTACGCATAATGGGGATGCTAAATTTCATTGGCAAATTATTCCCAACCTATCAGTAAAAACATCCTGCATCCGTGAGCTTCTGCATAAAGACAATCAGTTTGACTGGACAGCCAAACATGAGAATGAGTGGGAAAATCTCAAACAGACACTGACAACTGCACCTGTATTGACTTTCTTTGACCCAACAAAAAATCAAGGTGTCAACAGATGCTTCGAAAGATGGGATCGGTGGAGTTCTCCTACAGGCTGAAGGTGAGCACTGGAAACCAGTGGCCTATGCATCCAGAACCATGACAGAGACTGAATGCAGATATGCTCAAATAGAAAAAGAGTGCCTAGGTTTGGTCTTTGGCCTAGAGAAGTTTCACAGCTACATATATGGTCTACCATCCTTCACTGTGGAGACAGATCATCGTCCATTAGTATCGATCATAAAAAAAACCTTAAATGACATGTCTCCAAGAATTCAGCGTCTCATGATGAAGCTGCAGAGATATGACTTTGAGCTGATCTATACACCAGGAAAGTACCTGATACTCGCCGACGCGCTCTCACGAGCACCCACAAGGAGGTGTGAGAGTACATCAGATGAAGATGTTCAGTGCCATGTGAACATGGTATCTGCTGCGCTTCCTGTGTCAGACAAAAAGTCTGAACAAATAGCTGCTGAAACAGAAAAAGACACAGAGTTGCAGCATGTCATGGAGAACATGCAGAATGGATGGCCTGTAGGTTCCTGCCCACTGTTCTACCACATTAGAGGTGAGCTGAGTGTTGTTAATGGACTGTTGCTGAAGCAAAACAGAATAGTCATTCCACACAAATTAAGACAGGATCTGCTACAGAGAATCCATGAAGGTCATCTCGGTGTCGAGAAATGTAAAAGAAGGGCAAGAGACACAGTGTACTGGCCTGGAATTAACAAAGACATTGAGAAAATGATAAGCAGATGTGAGACATGCCAGAAGCATAGGAACAAGCAAACCAAAGAGCCTATGGTGATAGCTGATGTACCAACAGCACCATGGCATAAAGTTGGAATGGACTTGTTTCATCTGAAGGGAAAAGATTATCTCGTGGTCATAGACTACTACTCCAACTTCCCCGAAATGGCACTACTTTCAAATACATCATCAAGCTGTGTCATAACACATACAAAATCCATCTTTGCCAGGAATGGCATAGCCAATATCGTCCAGAGCGACAACGGCCCATGTTTTAATAGCAAAGAATGGCAGAGATTTGATTAGTCCTTTGTATCCACAGGCAAATGGGAAAGCTGAAAAGGGAGTCCACATTCTAAAGCAACTGCTGAAGAAAGCTGCTGACAGTGACTCTGACCCTTACCTTGCTTTACTCAGCTACAGAGCAACACCATTGGAATGCGGACTGTCACCTGCTGAGCTGCTGATGAACAGAAAGCTGCGTACTACACTGCCATGCATCTCAAAGCAAAAGAAACATCTGGAACTGGAACGGAAGCTACTAAAGCAGAAAACAAAGCAAAAGTCATTCTATGACAGAGCAGCAAAGCAACTTCCACCACTGTCAAGCAATGACACTGTCAGAATTGAAGAGCCTGGTGGATGGAAAACAAAAGCCACCGTTCTCCAAGAAGTAGCTCCACGATCGTTCACTGTGAGGACAGAGGAAGGACAGATCTTCAGACGCAATCGCCGCAGTCTTCTTAAAACACCAGAGACTGTTGAAAAGCTCAGTGAGGCCCAGGGTGAGTCCATCCCTGAGTCCATCCCTTCACCTGCCACAGATTCACAAACAACACATACACAACACACACACCACTCTCCTTCTCCTTCTACACCTGTGCTCAGGAGATCCACAAGAGAGAGCAAAAAACCTGAGAGACTGGGTTTTTAAAAAAAGAAAAAAAAAGAAAAAAAAAAGAAAAAAAATTACTGTAAAATTGAAAAAAGAAAAGAAAAAAACATTGTAAAAAAAAAAAAAAAAAAAAAAAACACAAGCTTGTAAAATGTATATGTGATTGATATGTGATGTCTAGATTGTCTAGATTTATTGCAGGATAGGAAAGTCAGATTATGGTTAAAAAAAAAAAAGCATTTATGCTGGCTAATGCTTAGTGTATTAATGTTGCACTCTGATATTGTTCTTTGTGATGTGCTTAGATAGATTACAACTGCATTATTAGTTGCTTCACAGAAAGGGGGATGTGATGATTATCCATGATAGTTTGTATTGTCTGTAGCCACAAGGTGTCAGTAGTGTCAGTAGTGGGTCAGTATCTATATAATGAATGCACAGAGGCAGGAAGTGAGTTCATATAGAGTTCATGCATCTGACAAACATTTGTACACATGTGGTCGATATAAATAAAGAAGCCTATGGAATTAAAGGACATGGTCATCATTGACTCAAAGAACAGAACACTAGGCTGGTGAGGGGAGTGTAGCGCCCAGGATCACTTGGAAAATTGGCTCTGGGTGAAAAATAAGGGTTACCAAATCGCGGGACACACAAGGAAAACACAAAAAAAAGTCAGTTATGGACAATTAGAATGGTGTATGAAAGTTCAACATTTTCTTAATGCATTCTCATGTTAAGTGGTGGAAAGTAACTAAAGTTAGCGGGTCAAATTTGACCCGTGATTTAACTCAGCCCAAAATACTCAAAGAATATATTTTTTTTTTTTCTCCCACCTCATAGCTGTAATGCATTCATATCCATGTAAACACTTTTTAAAATATTATGTTGGGTTAGAGTTTCATCTTTCAATATATGTAGTTTTCAATTGTAAAAATGTTATAATTCACTCATTACATTCCCTATAATGAAGACAATGGATAATGATGTTATCTAGCTATAATAGAATAATTAGGAATAATAATTAGAACACACTTCCCAAAAAATATAAAGAAAATACTTGTTTTAGTTTTTTAACTTAAAAAAATAGTGACACCTGTGGTGTTAGCGGGTCAAAATGTACCCGTATACCATAGAAGGTAAAAAGTCATTTATTTATCATGAAGTCAAACTTTATTTTACTCCTGATAGCAAATGCTAATTGAGTCTCTCTCACTCTCAAACATGTAAACATTGAATATTGACACTTTGGGGGGAATTGAGCCACACTTCTCTGCCGGGTCAAATTCGACCCGCTAACACCACAAGTGTCACTTTTTTTTGGGGCGGTGTAACCAGTTTGTTTCCCCGACCACCAGGGGGTGACGCAGGGGGGACTTCTAAACAGGCCATGCCCAAAATAGGTTGCTTTATTCGGATACAATTCGCGGAACTGCCCGCCCCTCCCGGTTCTCTGAATTTGTATTTTTAAATAGGCTCTTTCATGACCACATATATGCAGTTAAACAACTACATTCTGTCTAAACACTATCTTAAAAGTAAATTCTGTGCCTCAAAAAAGAAGTTTGAGACCGTTTTAAAACCGAAAGTAAAAAGTTACCACGGACGCGCACGGACGCGCACATGCGTGCGTTAAATTACGTCCCAACACTCATAACATAAACATAAACAGTAGGGAAAATACGGATTTCCAGCTGGCACGGCGCTATTTGTGCATCCCGGGTACTTCGGTTAGAGCAGAGAGTTTTCTCCACCGCCGGGATAATCGTAAATAAAAAACGCTCTGCATTAGATCCAGAAAATGTGGATCGCCTTGTGTTCTTGGCTAACAACCTTTAAATCTCGCCAATGTTGTTGTTTTGTTTTTATTTGATGCTGCTGAACGCTGAGCACTTTATTATTTTCATAATATTTTATTCGTTTGGAACAGTGGTTTTGTCAAGTTGACAAGATAACTTAACAGATTTATCTTACAGTTGCAATGTAGCTATGTTGGCTTATTTCACTTTCATTGCTGGACTTATTGTTCAATGTGTTCATGTCATGATAGCCTATTCATTGTTAAAAAAAAGAAGAGAGACATTGTTAAAAAAAAGAAGAGAGAGAAACTGGACTTGTCCTGCTGTTAACTAAAAACTAAAGACTGTTCCTTCCTCGTTAATTCATATTGAGTCTACTGAGTGCACAGGTGAAGTGCATTAGATAGCAATCTGTGCTGTACTCAATAAAATACAACGTCTCCAACGTTATACACTTTGTGCCTACCTATCATTATTACATGCAAGCGACATCAGTGTTGCTTGTTGTGTTGAAACAATAGCTGGCGTTTGGATGGGGCGCCGTCTAGTGGACATAACGTGCATAATTAACCAGCTCGATGTTAGTTGTACTGTATAACCCTAACCTAACCGCGCGATATTCGAAAATATTCAAATATTACAAATAAAAAGGCTTTGAAATTCGAATGACATTTTACAGTACAACTGACAGCCCTAGAGTGAAGACGGTTGAGGAGAATGGTGTGGTCGACTGTATCAAAGGCCGCCGAGAGGTCCAGGAGGATGAGGGGGGAGGGGGAGCCAGCATCAGCCGCCATCAAAAGGTCATTAGTGACCCTGACCAGAGCTGTTTCTGTGCTGTGGGCTGAGTGGAAACCTGATTGAAAAGTTTCGAAAAAGTTTATTGTGTTGGAGATGTTGTTGGAGTTGAGCGGCAACAACCTTTTCCAGCACCTTGGAGAGGAAGGGCAGGTTGGAGATGGGTCTGTAGTTGATGAAGACTTCCGGGTCAAGGGTGTTTTTTTTCAGGAGGGGTGTAATGATGGCTGTCTTTAAAGCAGGTGGGACGTGGCCGGCTTGGAGGCAGTGGTTAATGGCTGTGGTGATGAGCGGACTTATGGCAGTGATGTTGGTTTTTACCAGGGCTGTGGGGAGGGGGTCGAGGGCGCAAGTGGAGGATTTCATCTTGCTGATGGTGTCCTCGACCTCTCGCTGTGTGATGTTGACAAAACAGCAGAGAGGCTGGGAGATCACTGGCTGTGGGGCAGCAATCAGGACAGGTGGAGTCGGGAGGCAGAGAGAACCGAGCGGATGGTATTTACCTTTGATCTGAAGGAATCAAGGTAGTTGTTGCACTGATCCTCTGTGGTGGCGGTGTGGGAAGGTGATTGTGGTTTGAGGAAGTTATTTATGGTGGAGAAAAGTTGCTTGGAATTACCGGAACTGTTATTAATGATGTTTGAATAGAATTTTGACCGTGCGTCTCTGAGGGCCGTTGAATAGGCCTTTCGATGCTCTCTGTAAATCAGCCTGTGGACAGTGAGCCCTGACACCTGTAACGGCGCTCAAGGATACGGCCTGCTGCCTTCAATTTCCGCAGCTCACTGGTGAACCAAGGGTAGGAGCGTGAGAAAGAGACAGTTTTTGTTTTGACAGGGGCGTGAAGATCCAGGAGACGGCTCAGGGTGTTATTGTACAGGTCAACTTATTCAGTGGCTGATGAGGGGGTTGCAGAGGAGAGGTGATGGAGGTCCAGGGCTATGGCGTCAGGGTTAATGTTTTTTATGTTCCTGAAATGGATTTGGCGTTTGGGCTTGTTGTGGGGGGAGGGGAGTGGGAGCTCCATTGAGATGACCCTGTGGTCCGACACACCCATGTCATACAAATGTGTAATATTGGCTGCTATTTTTATTTATTAAAAATATAAATGAATAAACTTAAATTAATAAATTAATCCCCTCCTGGACGGCCCCCTGAATGTCATTTAGCAATTAAGGAAAAATAAAACTGCGTGAACATGCAAACCTCAATCAGTACAAGATAACATAATTCATCATCTATAACTGCTAAAGATATAGCCATATCTTTTCACTGCAATGCATCACAGTTCAAAACAAGGGCTTTAAGAATCTTAAACTCAAGAGCTAATATAATTCCTCCTAGTGTTGCATTTTAGCCTGCTCTGTACATTCAGTGTCCAACGACGGTTGAGATAGAACTGAATGAAACGAGATTTCCACCTTCAACGATGTCGCCTGAAAGATCTACAAGTTCACTGCGTGTCACATCACAACCCATTGTCAGCCTGTAGATCTTGTATTTTCTGCAAGCAACACTGTTGTACAACAAAACATAAAACAGACTTATGCCTCAAAGTGCCAATAGTCCGCAGTACAGTAGTGTTGGACTGTCTTACTGTACCGTAGCCAACTACTGTACTTTTGACGGCTGTTTATTGTATGCCCACACCACCAATGACGTCTTTTGACGTCTCTTAACTCATTCACTGCCAGATTTATTTCTGGATGTGTTTGCCCACTGCCAGCTTTTTTTTTTAATTTTCTTTAACTTTCAACGGGTCACAAAAAAATGATATTCATTATGATCCAATCGTTTGTAAACAGACAGGCTGTCCGTGCACGTTGCCCATACAACACACATTCTGATTGGCTCTTCTCATGCAGCCCAGTGTAAACACGCCATTTATCGTCAAAATTGCACGGTTCACTTACTTTTTCAGCTCGCCACAAAACATTTACATTCCTTATGATCGCGTGTCCAACTGTTTGTAGACACACAGGGTAGGTGTGTGAGTGGCCCAGAGAACAAATATTCAATCCAGTAGCAGTTTGTAAACAACGCGTCTGACTGAGCATGGCGGAGAAAAAAGAAGCCGAGAAATTCCATTTCAGAAGGAGAGTTGAACAGGGAGCAGACGGAAATGGAAATCTTGGATTGACATTATTTTCGTATCCGGGTGTGTTACAATGAAATATATCACCACAAGAGCTGAAGAATGGTGAGATATTTTATAAAATCAAATAAAAACAATTATTATGTTTTTTACGTCAGTGGCAGAATTGGTAATTGGAAAAGAATATGTTTTTTACGTCAGTGGCAGTGAATGAGTAAAAAAAAAAGATTATTATTGCTTTTATTTTTTATTAATTAACATATTGAAATATTTAATAGTTTTTTCTGATGTGCGGGTGTTGATTACCAAGAGCCATTGTGTTGTTGATATGTGTTATAAATACATGCACCTGTTTAATTGCAAACTATACCAAAACAACTGATTAAGTTCCCCATTTCCCCACATAATTAGATTTACTTATGTTTGCCTTAAAGGGTCTAGTTAGCAGATGACAGCTAGTGAGAAAAAAACACTTTCAACCTGTGTCCCTCTTACGGGCATAGGATTATTGGCAGAATCGCACACAAAGGACAGAGGATAAGATGCTGTAAGGTAGAGTCACAACAGGGACAACACAGAGGCACACTGGACACTGCAGGGCATACATGGCAACTATCACTGAGTCCGAGAGAGTACAGAGTACAGAGTATTGTAATCAAGCCCCCAGAACCCAGTGGTTGCATTGAAGCGAAATGGACATGCTGGCCATTCGTAGGTACTGCAGCTTAAACGGACGGGGCCACTGCAGCCTGATTATGGATCCCACCAACGCTCCAGGATTTAGACTTACCTGTCTGATTGGCTCCCTGGCAGGCATAGTTTTACTGAGGTTAGGGTTAGGTTTAGGCATAGTCTTACTGAGGTTAGGGTTAGGGTTAAGGTTAGGTATAGGCATAGTTGCAAAAACGAGAACTGTCAATCACAGCGTGTCACTTTGTGACGCAGAACGTATCACAGTGGCCCCAAATAGGCCACGCCCATCACACTTTCCAACCCGGAAGAAGGGGTGAATTGGCTTCATGCGCTGGGTGAGCAACTCAATGCAAGTGGATGGGACGGATTTCGGGTGCCCTCTCTATTATTTTTTACTCTATGATTGTAATACAGAGTACAGAGTACTGTAGTACAGAGTACTGTAGTACAGAGTACAGGGTATTGTAATACAGAGTACAGAGTACTGTAGTACAGAGTACTATAGTATTTTGCACTATGATGAAAAAAAATAAATAAACATAAAATGTAACAATGTGTGCGCTCCGAAATGCATTAACAATGGTGAAAGCTGTGTTGTTTGACCCAGCGAAGGAATGGCGGATTTGGCCAAACCCCAAAATACAGTTTTCATAAACATAGACAACAAGTCTTCCAGTATAAAACTATATGGATGTCAGTTGGAAGGTTGTCTTATAAATGTGACGTTAGATCTGTTTTACTATGATGTAGGACATGTATAAGACCATGTTTTAACACAGTACGTGAAGCACTTGAAGGAATATGGAGACTAATATGGAGGTAAATGGAGTGAACAGACCACTTTCATCAGTATACTGAAGACATATGTTCATAGTGTCAGCTCACCTTCTTCAGTGGTAGCGACTCCTTCACTTGTTGACGTTGAAGTTGAACTTGACATTGGTGGCTCAGCGTCTGTAGCTTCATGCTGGTCTGATGTTAGACAGCATGAAGGGGGTGTGGGGGGGGGGGACAACACAAAGGATAAGATGTTCAACATGTAGAGTAGCGACACAATAGGGACAACACAGAGGCACACTGGACACTGCAGGGCCGAGAGAGAGTACAAGAGTACTGTAGTACAGAGTACAGCAACTTGCAATGGGCCTGGTTTAAGATACACACAGGTATATACAGTAGGGTTAACTTACACATTCTCTTCACCTACCTTTGGCTGTGTTTAGAAACCTCTCCACTAGATCATTCTTCTTAATCTTCTTCAGGACTTCGACCACAATCTGAGTTTCTTTACTGGGGTAATTCGCTATGATCAGATCGACAGTGTCCATCCTGTCGACTTCCTTCAGAGCGTCCTTTGGGAGCGGCCGGAGACCCACTACCAAAGGCTTCTGCAGATACCACTGGAACTTCTTGAACTCTTTGTCTTCCAGCTCCTCCAGAATATTCAACATGCGTTCATCAAGTGTCTCCGACTCCATGGTTGATTCCTGGCACAAACAGAGGATGTTATCATCTCAGCCTCATTCTCTTAACATGTGAAGACACTGAACACACACTTTGGGTGAAGTGAAGTACATCAGGGAATATGCATTAATGTCCACATTGCATAATTATAAAAGCTATAGATTTGATTTTATTCATATGTCAGTGAAACAAATCCATATAGATAAAATACTGTTTGTTTCGTTTTTCTGACGTACACGACGTGACCCACGCTTATGTGCCAGTCACACACCTGACCTGACACGCTACCCACATGTCCAGTCCCAAGGAATGTTATTAGCATGTCTTAATAAGAAATAAAAAAAGACTTAATGATGATAATGATATGAGCATCAAAACAATATATATTTATTTTGTTATTAGCACAAGCATTCCATAGGGCTGGACCACACACGGACAAATGACATCATCAACTTGTGACGGGCATTGTCCCTCTTGAGTAAAATATTAACACATTGGATGCCAAGAGGTTTTTCAAAACAGGGTACAGTCAGTGCCAGCATTTTTAAGCTTTCAGACTCATCTTTCAAGGAACACAGAATATGCTGTGTTATTACTACGTAAACACCAAATATTTCAAAAGAAAGATTGGAATCTCTACTTTAACCAGGAAAAGTTGTTTTGAGATATTGGAAGTCGAATACAGCTTGACAGCTTGATTCACCAAAAACAGCACCTTTTATTTAGTATCAGAGTTATGGCCATTTTAGTAAATATTTTTTTTTCTTTTCAAAAATGATTTGAAAAATAATTTGACATTTATTTTTCCCTTCAGTGACAGTAGTCATCTCAATAGTAGTTGCGTTAGAGAAAAGAAAAAGAAAACACTTGTTTTCACTCCTATTGGTAATAACAATAGAATAATGATAGAAAACATAAAGGCTTGCTGTCACTCCAATCTCTTTGAAGTACATCTTAGTTCAATACATTAGTTCACAGTTTGTGTCTCTCTCTCTCTCTCTCACTAAACACAACGACAACATATCACAAGTCACTAACAACACAAGCCACAACGTGCGCAATTAATTTACGGGTGGCGTAGGCTACTTTTCATGGCTCACCACACATTTGCCTCCTCGGAACATAATTAATTGCGGCCAGCACAAACTCACAACATTACGGGTCGACCATGTTATTCCCTAGCGTCACCACTGACCACCGCCAAGCGCAACCGAAACACCGCGAGCCGGACAACATTACGGGAACACCATTTTGTTCCCTTTAGCGTGAGCACCGCCACCGACCACCGCCGAGCGAATCCGATAGCAACACCACGCAGTCGTTATTGAAATCTCCCCACAACAAGACACGCGACGCGACCACTTCGCTTCATCCCCTGCCGTTGCTTTCACTTTGCTCATGTCTGTCTATCACACCACACTCACGCTAATATGTCATGCACATCCCACACAAAACATTACAACACGCCAGTGTCTCAACGCAGCCGCTCGGCAGTCTGGGTTGCCACGTTGGTGGCAGACAAGCAGACAGGTCAGTGTTGCCAGATGTGCGCCAGAAACAAGCAACCACCTTCATGAAAACCAGGTACAAGGACGTCTGTCCTGAGCACCTGATTGGATGGCTGAGCTGTCACTCATACACAAGGAGGCCAATACCTTGACACCTCCCCCTCTGTTAGTGTGGAGGAGGGGGGGCAATAGCCAGGAGAGGGCGCCAAAGAGCCACTTGTGAGACAGCAGCGGCCCTGCCTGTGTGTGTGTGTGTGTGTGTGTGTGTGTGTGTGTGTGTGTGTGTGTGTGTGTGTGTGTGTGTGTGTGTGTGTGTGTGTGTGTGTGTGCGTGTGCGTGTGCGTGTGCATGCGTGCACACTTAGTGTTTGTCTAGTCTCGTGACTGTTGCCTCCCACAATGTTCAAATTTTACCGTCATCATACTGTCTGTCTGTCTGTCTGTCTGTCTGTCTGTCTGTCTGTCTGTCTGTCTGTCTGTCTGTTGATACAAACCTGTTAAAACAGGTTTGTATCAACATGCAGCACAAAGTAATGACACATTCACTCATATCATAACTTATGGTTTAAACAGTTAAAACAGGTTTGTATCAACATGCAGCACAAAGTAATGACACATTCACTCATATCATAACTTATGGTTTAAACAGTTAAAACAGGTTTGTATCAACATGCAGCACAAAGTAATGACACATTCACTCATATCATAACTTATGGTTTAAACAGTTAAAACAGGTTTGTATCAACATGCAGCACAAAGTAATGACACATTCACTCATATCATAACTTATGGTTTAAACAGTTAAAACAGGTTTGTATCAACATGCAGCACAAAGTAATGACACATTCACTCATATCATAACTTATGGTTTAAACAGTTAAAACAGGTTTGTATCAACATGCAGCACAAAGTAATGACACATTCACTCATATCATAACTTATGGTTTAAACAGTTAAAACAGGTTTGTATCAACATGCAGCACAAAGTAATGACACATTCACTCATATCATAACTTATGGTTTAAACAGTTAAAACAGGTTTGTACACTGTTGTAAATAAATCAGTGGCCATGTAAATATCACTATTAGAAACAATTATATAAGCTCAATAAAATCAGTGAATATCATGCACGTGATTGTTTGAGTTGGACAAACCAAACTAAAAGAGTAAAAATCTAACTGTTGATTTTGAGTAAGATGTACATTATTATTTTAGTTAATGTCATGAGAATAAAATAGTATTTGACAAACTGATTATATTTATGAAATATACCCAATCTGTTTTGGTAGTTTTCCATCATAATATTTGAGAATGGAGTAATTATACAAATCAGTTTAAATAAATATAATTATTACTCATTCCAACTCAATATTCTTCATTGTAGTAAGAATAACCTAATAAATTGAGTAGATGTCACACTGAACGTGATGACGTCAGACGCAATTCTAAATGCGCCCAAACTGCTATCCTTTATGGGAAATCTTCTTGTACCTGCTGTCAGTCCGTCGTCCAGACTTTCGCCATTGTTTCAACAAATAACAAGAGAAGAGAGCAGCAGTACTGGTGGTAAGTACATGTTAATTAAATATTGACCGTGTCTTGTAGCATATATCACGTTTTTATATGGTATAATTTCAGGAATACCTTCTTACTTTACAGTTTTTCCTGCTAGTTAAACTCACAGTGAAACTAACTTCAGTGGTCTGCTGCTAACAGTTATTCTGGGCCGGGTGGCGGTCTTGAGAGTTTAACCAAATGGACCTGTGCGTCGTGTTACAGTGTGTTGATGCGGACTTTGCTATTTCGCCTTTAGTTTAATGGTGTATAAAGCGTTCCTTCAGACGTAGCCATGACGGTTCCCCACGATCTGTTTAAACTTCTGAGCAGTTCCTCCCAATTTCCCGCTTATTTCTACATAAACGTTCATATTTCAAAAGTGCTTAACCAAGGCTCACGGATGTCACAATAATGCACGCTATAGCAGAATTACCAGTATCTTTCTGTAATACTCAATAAAAAACATTTTAATCCAATCGACGGCCATTTTCTATAAAACGTTTTATGTATCAGAGTGCAGTACGTCTCCCAACCGCTAGGGTCGCATCGTTGAAAGCAATGGTCAAAGGTCTGAGAAAATGTCCAACCGATTGGATTAAAATACTTTTTATTAAATAATACGGAAAATACGGGTAATTTTGCTCGAGCATACAATATTGTAACATCCGTGAGCCCAGCAAGCACATTTATTTTGAAATCTGAACGTTTGTGTAGACGTAAACGGCAAATTGTGAGGAATTGCTCAAAGCCAGGCTGAGGTGGACCCAGAACTATCAACATACATTTCCCATGTTAACTTGCGTGGATATAGGAAGTGACGACAACGGGGCTAGTTTTTTGGTGTGTAGTTCGTTTGACTTGCGTCTCATTGTTGGCTCACTGAAAGTAAACTACAACGGCCATGATGCAAAGCGTGGTAAGCGGCAAAATCCCCCCCGCGCGCGCGCGCCTCCATAACTTTCATTTGTTTATCAAAGTTAAACTGGATGGTTCATACGCGCCCACAACGGGAAACCACCGATATAAACGGTAGAAAATAAGCCTGTGTTGGGGTGGCAATGTGGTTGTAAAGGTGCTTGCGTGGGCTAATGTTTAATGGTGTGTGTGTGTGTGTGTGTGTGTGTGTGTGTGTGTGTGTGTGTGTGTGTGTGTGTGTGTGTGTGTGTGTGTGTGTGTGTGTGTTTACCTTTTATTTTTCTATAGACACAAGTCAACTACTGAGCAAGAAAGAAGCACGCTATGGGTTGAAACTATCTCTGTCTGCCTAGTAAGTCCAGCTCCATCATCTGTAACCAAACTAGCCTTATTATGTATGTTTTTCTTTTTTGTGCTCAACCCCATATTTCATAATAATATCTGCACAGTAACATGGAACTAAAGCTGTTAAATGCTTTATTTAATGGAGTAGAAGTAACAGAAATGTAAAGTAAATATGGTAGAGCAGTGGTTCTCAAACTTTTTCATGTCAAGGACCCCCAAATTGACACTTATTAGCCCGCGGACCCCCATTTGAAAAGATATGCCAAGGCCCCCCCATAAGAGAAGACTTTTACGGCTCTAGCAGTGATTTTCAACCATTTTAATTTGAAGGACCCCCAGTTTGACATGCAATTAGGCTACGGACCCCCATTTAATGGCATTTCTATATCTGGGACCCCAATTTCTATTGTAAAATCAATGTTAATGTAACTCAGAGAGTGTACAAATGGAACTAACGGGTCCATTTGGTTCCATTTGTACACTCGCTGAGTTGCAAACCCATAAAGGTCAATTTGGATCCTAACTATCTATTTAGCTGGGGACCCCCTGGGACTCCCTCAAGGACCCCTGGGGGTCCCCGGACCCCACTTTGAGAACCAACGTGGTAGAGTATGGTGAGAACATCTATAGAGTAGCATTACAATCAGTTTTAATTTCTTTCTTTTTTCTTTTTCTTTTTTTTACAGCTCATGGAATGGCGATGTAAGCTGTGCACATTCGTGGCTTCATCAAAAGGGACACTTCTCAAGCATTATCGAGTGAATCACGGTACATTTGGACATGGATATTCAGTTCCCTGTATTCATTTAAACTGTCCTTGCACCTTTAAGACATGGTCTGGCCTGCGCACACACTTGCATAGAACCCACAATACTGTCGAAACTGAAGAGTGTGAAGTTGTGCAATCTCTCAGATGTAAAACATGTGACTCATTCTCTTCTAATGCAAAAGACTATTCTCAACATATTAATTCCCACTTGAAAAACTTTGAAACCATAGAATGTGTTTTTGATGGATGTGATTCCACAGCTAACACGTATCAGGCTTATGCAACACACAAAAGTAGAAAACACAAATTCTATTCATTGAAAGATTTTAAGCCTGAAGTGATTGCAATACCTCCAGTCTGTATTGAAAATGACAATGACCTTCCACTGTTGGAATCTCATGATGATGAGGACATAGATGCCTTAGAGTTGGATTGTGAAAGGACTACTTCAACTACAACTGACATTGAGACAAATATTGGTTCTCTCGTTAAAATTGGACAGCATCTACAATGTCTCTAGGCAATGCATTGATGATTTGGTGGAACAGCTTCAGTTTATCTGCACATCATCAACTCAGTGTATTCCGAAGCTAATTGGGGATATTTTTACTAAGAATAGCTGTGCTGTTGATGAAGCTACTGTCAGTGAATTGGTTGACAAATTGTTTCACTCTAATCCTCTTAATGTAGCCCTTGGGTCAAAGGGTCCCTTCTCCTCAAAGCATAAGAGGGAGAAATATTTTAAGGAAAACTTCAGTTTAATTGAGCCAGTAGAGTATGTTTTGGATCGAGATGAGAACCGCAGCTTTCAGTATGTGCCCCTTCTCCCATCCTTACAACAAGTGTTGAAAAATGAAGACATTCTTAACAATGTATTGACTAGACATTCAAACATTTCACAGTTGTCATCCTTCCGTGATGGTAAATATTTCAAGCAAAATGAATTTCATGCTAATGAAGAGTTAAGTATTCCCCTTATTCTTTATGTAGATGATTTTGAGACTTGCAACCCTCTTGGAACTTCCCGGAAAAAACACAAAATCACAGCCGTGTACTGGCAACCTGCTGATTTACCATCTGAGCTGAGATCACAGCTAACTTCAATTAATTTGGCCATTCTTTGTAAAGCAAACGACGTAAAGAAATTTGGCTACGAAACTGTGCTGGAGCCTCTCTTAAAAGACCTCTCAACATTGGAGAAGGAAGGTATTTTTTTGCCTCAGCTTGGTAGAAATATTAGAGGTACTGTGTTTTGTGTTTCAGCCGACAATCTTGGCGCTCATTCTTTAAGTGGACTTGTAGAAAGCTTTAATGGACACTATATCTGTAGATTTTGTATTGGGGAACATTCTGAATATCAGAAAAAAAGAAGTGTGTTCTGGAGCTTTTCCACCAAGAACAAAAGAGAACTATGATTTACATGTTGGGTCTGTAAAAGAAAATCCTGCTCAAGGACACTGTTTTGGTGTGAAGAAAGGTTGTCCTATAACTGAAAAATTGAGCCATTTTCATTTTGTAACAGGGTACCCACCAGATGTTTTGCACGATTTTTTTGAAGGTATAATTCCAAAGGAATTGGCGCTATGTCTTAATGTGTTCATCCGCAACAAGTATTTCACCTTGACAGAACTTAACCAGTCCATAACAGAGTTTCCTTACGAGTGGACTGATAAGACTGATAGACCCCAACCAATCCCTAAAAAATTTGCAAAAAACAAAAATATTGGTGGGAATGCACATGAAAATTGGACATTATTAAGGATTTTACCTTTCATTATTGGTTCAAAAGTACCACAGGATGATCCAGCTTGGCAAGTTCTGATGATCTTAAAAGATATTACTGAGCTTGTAGTATCCCCCATTCTTACTGAGGAAAGAATTTGCCATCTAGACATATTGATATCAGAACATCGCCGCAGACTGTTGGATGTTTTCCCAGAGCAAAAATTAATTCCAAAGCACCATTTTGTGGAGCATTATCCGGAACTGATAAGAGCATTTGGTCCTTTAGTTGGTGTCTGGACTTTTCGCTTTGAGGCAAAACACTCTTTTTTTAAGAGAGTTGTTAGATACACAAACAACTTCATAAATATATCGCTGTCACTTGCCTCAAAGCACCAAAGGATGATGGCTTATCATTCACAAGCAAATGCAAAGCCTGCAACATGTGTCACTAAAATATCAGCTCTTCCATTAGAAATACTTGATTTGGGGATACAGCAGGCTTTCAAGAAAGTTTATCCAACACAAACCACTGTGAACTTGACCAATGTTGTGATACACCATGGAACTAAATATGCTGCCGGTATGGTTTTGCCTTATGGAACAACTGGTGGGCTCCCTGACTTTGTTGAGATTTCACAGATTATTGTAGACAGAAATCTCAGTTTCATTGTGAAATTACTTAACGGCAAGTATGATGAACATTTTAGGTAATTTAGTTTGGAATACTCTGGGAGAATGACCCTGATACAACATGGTGAACTAGGTGACACATATCCCTTGGCAGCCTATTGTGTGGGAGGCAAACGCATGGTTACGTTGAAGCGCCACATTTGTCCATTTTAGGGGGTGGGAGGAGAATGACTGTCAAACACCTGCAATAATTATTTTTTTTCTTGTATTTTTTCTATTTTGCCTAGATGGATTTGGTTGCCTTGAAGGTTATAATAGAACAACGGAGTGAGAAGCTTACACTGCCATCAGGAATACCCAGCACTATAGAAGAGTTGCAAAAGACTGTCAAGGACACGTTTGGACTCACTGAGTGTTTCTCTCTAGAGTACTTGGATGTAGGCTTTGGTGATTTCTTTGCACTTCATTCCACCGACCAGATAGGAAACAGGGGGACAATCAGAGTTTCAATCACTCCATCAATAGTACTTGAATTCTCTCCAGATAACCAGGCGAGTACAAGCTATGTGTCTGCTAGTGATACATGGTCAGATATCCAGAGAGATGGTGCATCAGGATCGGACGACACTATTATACTATCCCCTCGTACTGATACGGGGTCAGATGACCAGACCGAGGGATCATCAGGCTCGGGAGACACTATTATACTAAGCCCTGCTAGGGACTTGTGGCCAAGTGTAATCGTCATTCCACCTTTCTCTGTGCCAACAGAGGCAGTACTGAAGAATGCCAATGAAGAATATGCCTCGAATGGTACTCTGCTCGAAAGTTCTAGGATCAACGGGGACATTAGGGCAAAATTGGCAGACTACATGTACAGCTACAAACCCTACCCCTCAGGCCTGGAAATAGAAGCAGTTGCAGAGGCTTTAGTCAAGAAGCACCCATGTCTGACAGACACATCTCGTAATGGCTGGCTTTTATGGAAAGTGAGTCTTAGAGACAAGATGCTAGATCTTAGGAAAAAGCTCAGCGGTCTTGGATTTTCAGAGGTTAGCTGCAACACTCTAAAGAACAAGAGGCCTAGTGACCGTAAACCTGCAAAGAATGTAAAGAAAGCACGGAAAGGAGAAGTGATGTATCTCCCAGACTATCCCACAGGTGACAATAAGGAACAGCAAGAGCTTTACCGACACCAACTAATCGAGGAATCAAAGAAGAAAAACAGCACAGTCATCAAGGACTTGATGTGCAGAACCTTTGCACATAGGAGACAAGATGTTATCAGCCAGCAGATGTCTGTCAAAGACTTCAAGGAGAGATGGCCTGCCTTCTTTAATGTTTCACAAGTGAGTAAATTGTATCGCTGGTTTGGTCAACAAAAATGACATGTCCTGCATGTAACAGCCACTTACATTGTATTTAACCCGTTGCACCCTAGCATCTATTCTACATGAACATGTGGAAAATGACTAATCTACAAGCTCACAATGTGTTCTTTATCTCTCAATCCCTCATTTCTGTCTTTCAGGTCGGTGCCGAATTCAGGATGATCACCTCATTGAATCTCGAACAAAAATTCATGGCCATGTTGGACCACCATACCGCCAAACTGCTGTCACTGTTCCAGTCAAAGAAGGGTGCTGTAGGAGAGAGACATCGTGCTCAAATGAGTGTTCTACTTCAGGTATTAAACATATAGGCCTACCTATTCAGTTAATACTTGTTTTAATTATGATCCCATCTGTCTCATTCACACTTCCCTCTTGTGAAATGCAATTACAATCACCAATTACTTTATATATGAATGTATCCTAAACTCATCTTAATCCCGTGCAATACTCTCCTGTTCATTCCCTGCTAGAAGTCTTAATAAAGATTAAGGACAGTCTCCCAGCCTTTGAAGTTTATGTAATAAAGAAACACCCTGCTTGAATGTGAAAAGTAATATTTAATTTATTGTTGCTATATCTGCAGACTGGAATCCCCATTCAGCAAACCAGAGAGGTCGTCATCCGATGCCTAATGGACCATCTGGGAGAACATGCAAATGAATTGATCGTGAACATTGAAGTGAGTAAAATTAAGCTTTTTTTTAAAAACTAATGTGATTATGGATGGTTTCATGGGAAAGTGTCCAGAGAATCAGGTTGTGATTAAGACATTGTGTTCTCACATACAGCCCAACTTGGTAATAGCAAGATGCACTCAAGGCTGCAATGCATGTGTAAAAGCAATTTGGTTTGCTTAGTGTGTATCTGTGTCCTTGTCTGGTAACATGCAGCCTGAAAGTGAGCTCTAATCAATTGTCTTTACAATATTCTCAGGATGCATCGGCCAGTGTGGAAGCGGAGTTGGCACAGAAGGTGATGGCAATCTACCAGCTGCGTAACCAAGGTGAAGGCGACGCAAGAGATGTCGGTATCGTGATTGAGGGCATCACCGTCCTCAAAGATCTCGGGGATGTGAGCAGAGCCTGCTGCTATCTTCTGGGACTGACTTATGCTTTTGACCTGAGGTACCCCAAGAAACTCAAGTATAGTTTTGAGGTGTTTCAGAAGCTGTTCCTTCAGCTGGACTCTGGACGGCTTACAGCAAAGATTCAGAGACTGAAAGAATGTCTGCGTATGTAGTTTCTGATTGTTGATCAGAAACATGCTCTGAACATGCTGTCTGAATGTGGGTATACCCACTGGAGGTTGATTTATTTTGATGTTGAAACAGTGGCAAGTCAACATACATTTTCTGTCATGGGAATAGCTCTCTCTCAACTCTTGTGATTGGTTAGGTCATTGTATTTTGATTTTTGATTTATACCTGCCAAAAAGTACATTTATTGTCTTAATAAGGGAAGGGAGCTATTATTCTAATGTTTACATTAAACATTGCAGTGCAGTTAAAAGGGGTTAATGTTAACATAAAAGTTCAGATTTTAAAAGTGTTAATGTTTACACACAAGTTAAGAACACTTTTGGAAAAGTATTTCAAACAGCCTCTATTGATTGGCTCTATTAAATGTGTGTATGTGTGGTAATGTTTAAAGAGCTCATTATTATTCTTTATAAATGTTCAATTCAAGGTGTTGAGTGTATACGTCATACTGCAGTGGTTCTCAAACAGTGGTCCGGGGACCACCGGTCCTTCAGGGGGTGGTCCCAAGCAAAATTATGAAGAGCTGGTAACCAAATGGATCCTTATGGATCTTTAACACTTTACATAAGAGTGCAGTTAAAAAGTGTTTATGTTTACATAAAAGTTTAGAATTTAAAATGTGTTATTGTCAACAGCCTTTATTGATTAGCGCTATAAAATGTGTGTATGGTAATGATTTTCATTTTAAGAGCTCATAATTGTTCTTTGTAAATGTTTGTTAGACTGCTGCTTACCCATATGCAGAGTTCAATCGAAGGTGTCATAGTGCAGTGGTTTTCAACCAGTGGTCCGGGGACCACCATTGGTCCTTGAGGTGGTACCGGGTGGTCCCAAGCAAAATGATGGAGAGCTGGTAACCAAATGGATCGACAGATCTTTACCCCTTAACACTAAGAGTTAATTATTGTTGAAGTGGACCTTGATATGAAAGGGGTTGAAAACCACTGTTCAGTAACGGGGGTCTCCCTGTCTCTCCAGCTATTTAACAAACTAATTTCTTTTCACTCCAGACAGGGAGACCCCTGTTACTGAACATTGGCTTGAAGCTTTGTTTTTGCAGACATTTTTAAATGTCATTTTGCACACTGTTATTGTTTTTGTTTTTTTTATACTTTTATTGCAAGGTTTATTCATGTTTACATTTCACAGTGTGATATTTCATATCACACTGTTATTGTTGAATGTGTTGCACTGTTCCATTTGGACAATAAAAACATATATTGTCTGTACAATCGTTGTTCTCATTTGACATACAAAGGTAGACATGTTTAAAATGTAAGTAAATAATTTAAATGTTTTAATAATTTATAGAAATTATAGACTAGAGTAAATGAATAGGGTAAATAGTACTATATGAATTAAATCGAGTAAATTAATAGAGTAAATGTAAGATATTTGTTTTGTTAAATCATACTCTAATATTTGATTATATTTACTTGTAGTTTTTAGTGGTATTGACTTAAGAATTTAATTATATCTAGTCAATTTCTATAGGTCATTGTACTCAATAATATCTATTAAATCATACTCTAATATTCGATTATATTTACTTGTATTTTTTAGTGGTATTGACATAAGAATTTAATTATATCTACTCAATTTCTATAGGTCATTGTACTCAATTGTAGTTGTTAATATCTACCTAAATATTTTGCTTACTTTTACTCAATTAATTAAGTAGCATTTACATGATTTCATAACAGTAGAATTTACTCAATATTTTTGAGTGTAAAAATGTTTCACCAATAAAATTGAGTAGAGCCTAGTTATAGTTTTGTGAGTGTATCAACATGCAGCACAAAGTAATGACACATTCACTCATATCATAACTTATGGTTTAAACAGTTAAAACAGGTTTGTATCAACATGCAGCACAAAGTAATGACACATTCACTCATATCATAACTTATGGTTTAAACAGTTAAAACAGGTTTGTATCAACATGCAGCACAAAGTAATGACACATTCACTCATATCATAACTTATGGTTTAAACAGTTAAAACAGGTTTGTATCAACATGCAGCACAAAGTAATGACACATTCACTCATATCATAACTTATGGTTTAAACAGTTAAAACAGGTTTGTATCAAATCACACATATAACTTATCCTGTGTAAAATAATAAAGCAATTTGATTCAAGTGATTTTAAAAAATCAAACCTGAGCTGCTGATCAAGTATTTACCAATAAGCAGTGTTGTAAAAGTACAATAGTAGTGTTGTTAAAGTACATTTACTCAAGTACTGTACTTAAGAATTTTGTTTTGGTTGGTTTTTAATTTACTGGAGTATTTTTTTAATTTCTGTACTTTTACTTCTACTCCACTACATCTCAGAGGCAAATATTGTACTTTTACTCCACTAGAATTATTTGAAAACTTTAGTTACGAGCAGATTACATAATAAAACTTTTAACCTAGGCTATTTGAAAATAGCAGATCTGCAAGCTCAAAACACGCCACGATGCGACGCGTTGTGAGCTTCTAGATCTGCAATAAAAAATAAAACAAAAAACTGTTGGTACTTATGTAGAATTTGATACCAATACTTTTGTATTTTTACTCAAGTCCATTTTGAATTCTGGACTTTTACTTGTAACAGAGCACTTCTACTTTGCAGTATTGATACTTTTACTTAAAATATTTGAGTACTTTTTCCACCACTGCCAATAAATATTTACATATCACACAAACCCCCAAATT
This sequence comes from Gymnoscopelus microlampas, assembly GCF_963454915.1. Classification (NCBI taxonomy): domain Eukaryota; kingdom Metazoa; phylum Chordata; class Actinopteri; order Myctophiformes; family Myctophidae; genus Gymnoscopelus; species Gymnoscopelus microlampas. The sequence continues at coordinate 45,895,601 of NC_139959.1, read as the reverse complement.
CACTCACAATCCAAACAAGACACAACCCAGTGTTCATATAAACATGAATCCTGTTGTTCATATAAATATGAATCCTGTTGTTCATTGAATTCCATATGTTCCATTCAGTCTTACCTGTTACTGTGGTGCGGTCCACAGAAGAAGTGTGCAGTGTGTGTAGAAACCACCACGTTTATGCTGTAGGTCTCACAGGATTGGACACAGGACCTGTCAATCAAAGGCAACGTGTCATCAGCAGAGATTTTGATTGGTTTAGAGCACTGACTAGGCGTGGCCAGTGCATTCAGGTAGGCATGACGCACAGATACCTGTAAATTAAAAAACAAACAAAAGAATGCAGGAATGGGGCGAAGCAGCACAGATTTACACCAGCTGCTTGTAGTTATTAATGAGTATCTGTTCACTACACCAACACATACTGTACTCTGTGCTGCTTGTAGTTATTAATGAGTATCTGTTCACTACACCAACACATACTGTACTCTGTGCTGCTTGTAGTTATTAATGAGTATCTGTTCACTACACCAACACATACTGTACTCTGTGTTGCTTTGAGTTATTAATGAGTATCTGTTCACTACACCAACACATACTGTACTCTGTGCTGCTTGTAGTTATTAATGAGTATCTGTTCACTACACCAACACATACTGTACTCTGTGCTGCTTTGAGTTATTAATGAGTATCTGTTCACTACACCAACACATACTGTACTCTGTGCTGCTTGTAGTTATTAATGAGTATCTGTTCACTACACCAACACATACTGTACTCTGTGCTGCTTTGAGTTATTAATGAGTATCTGTTCACTACACCAACACATACTGTACTCTGTGTTGCTTTGAGTTATTAATGAGTATCTGTTCACTACACCAACACATACTGTACTCTGTGCTGCTTGTAGTTATTAATGAGTATCTGTTCACTACACCAACACATACTGTACTCTGTGCTGCTTGTAGTTATTAATGAGTATCTGTTCACTACACCAACACATACTGTACTCTGTGCTGCTTGTAGTTATTAATGAGTATCTGTTCACTACACCAACACATACTGTACTCTGTGCTGCTTGTAGTTATTAATGAGTATCTGTTCACTACACCAACACATACTGTACTCTGTGCTGCTTGTAGTTATTAATGAGTATCTGTTCACTACACCAACACATCCTGTACTCTGTGCTGCTTGTAGTTATTAATGAGTATCTGTTCACTACACCAACACATACTGTACTCTGTGCTGCTTGTAGTTATTAATGAGTATCTGTTCACTACACCAACACATACTGTACTCTGTGCTGCTTGTAGTTATTAATGAGTATCTGTTCACTACATCAACACATACTGTACTCTGTGCTGCTTTGAGTTATTAATGAGTATCTGTTCACTACACCAACACATACTGTACTCTGTGCTGCTTGTAGTCATATTTATAGGGTTAGGGTTATGCATACATAGTAAACCAAAATGAATGCATTCCAACAGAGTTTTATTCACACTTATATAACAATGTTAGTTATTATTTATTTCCCCTGGTAATGTCTTTGCTGAATGTGTGCTGAGAGCTTCCATAGAACTTAGATTTGTATCATGACAGTAGACAGTTATGAGGTCTCTGAGGTATTTCATATTCCATAATATAAATCAGAGCTATAGTAGAACAGTGTGCTCCTCTGAGCACAGGTCTGTGCCAGGCCGGGTCGCCCACACACTCTGGAAGGCAGTCAAACCAAATTGGAATGACATCTGAAAAATCTAATGAATACAACATGATCTCATGAGCCCTGAGAGGCTGAGACTATGAGCACCGATTTGTCACAGTTTTGGACACAATGTGTAGGAGAAGTAGCAACATGTGTTTTTAGAAGAAAAAATACAAAATGGCGGAAAATGCAATCTGGCACAAATGGCCGGGGTCTCTATGGAGAACGATGATCCAAGGAATCCAGGGGAAAAAACATTTTGATTGTATGACCTGCGGTTCAAGAGCTATAGGCCAACACATGAAGTGGGCTGTTGTAGCGCCACCATGAGGCCGATAAGATCTGAGGTGTAGGTTCTTCCTTGGACTAATGTGAGTGTGTGTTCAAAGGTTCATGGTGATCAGACGCTGCGTTGATGATTTGTGTCATTTTATGTCAAATGGATCAATCCTGCAGACTTTGGAAGCCAATCTTAGCCAACCAGTATAGAATATGAAACATCTGACCGATCCGTCTTGATCACATGACTATAGAGATAATATGTACCCAATTACATGATGTTTGTACAAAATCTGTTCAGAGTAATATCACAAAATGTGTTTTGTAAAACCTTGGCCTCCTGGTGGCGCTATAACAGGCTGATGTGAAACATGTGGGGCAGAGGTTGTGCTCTGGCCTCCAGGGAGTGTGTGTGCAGTTTAATACCAATCAGTCAAAAGGTGGCTGGTCTCGCGCACACACACACACACACACACACACACACACACACACACACACACACACACACACACACACACACACACACACACACACACACACACACACACACACACACACACACACACACACACACACACACACACACACACACACACACACACACACACACAGTCTGTCTAAAACAGGTTGCCAAAAAGGTAGATCACGATCTACCAGATCACAAAGGCAGTGCAGGTAGACCCTGTGACATGCCCCTAAAATATATATATCATTTAAATATATATAAAAAAATATTTTTGGCATCTGCCACTTGAATTAAGGCAGGTAGGGCCTACACACTGTAGGACTTTTAAAGTGGTCTGGGAGTCATCTGAACGTGAAGCATTACACACTGCAGGAGTTTATTTCTTGAAATGGGCTGTCATATATCGTTGTGGTTTTCACCCTATAGATTGATCCCCGACCAGGGATTACACACTGTAGGAGATAGTTCACTAGGATGCTGTCCAGAGTCAGACCCAATACATACATCTGTTTTTATTCCAATTCATTTTAACAAACGTCTCCTGTGATATATGCATATCTATCTCTCTCTTTCTCTCTCGTCAAGTGCACGGAAGCAGTGTTGCCATGTCCGCCTATTATAAGCGACTTTGGGCTTGTCTTTTCTGTAAAGTTGCTTGAAAGTGTAGTTGCTTATTTGGTCTTGTTTCCTAATGTTGTTTGAACCAGTTCTCAAACATTTTCATGGCAAGGACCTCCAAATTAATATTTGCCCGCAGACCTCTCCCTTCTGAAAATATGTTGTGCCATAGACCCCCATACAAGATCTGTGGATTTGGAAAATATTCCACAATTTTATTTTTTTTTTCAAGATTTTCTTCTTGTAAAATAGATCGTCTATTTTCAAATATGTAATGTATTTGTATAGGTTTAAAGTGCTCATGTGGCCTATAGTCGCTTTTGTTGGAATTGTTTTCATAGATCTGGTTGCTTATTTCTCTCGCAAAATCTGGCAACATTTCAGACAGGCTTCGTGTGCGAGGCTACAAGCTCTCTCTCGCTCTCTCTCCCTGTGTGTGCAATTCCTCGGTTTACTTGAGATGTTTATTAGCATCCCCCTTCGAGCACGCTCGCTCACTCTCATGCTGTTTTATAATAATGTTAACTTAATACAGGACTGGACGGTAACTATGAGGGGGATCTGTTTGTTGAGGTCAGGACCAGCGACCCTCCATAATATAGCCACAGTGGCTGTAATGTGCTCTCATTGGCTGTAGCGTTTATCTCCTCGCAGGGTGGTCTCAGTCCCCTTTCATACTGTATGATAATGTCTGATGTCCAGTCTGCGACAGAGCCCAATATCTAACCTGCTAGATATTTGAAAACGGTCGGGAAGCCATCGCCGAGCGTAATTATCGTGTCCTCTCGCAGAGCCTTTCACACACAGCGACCAAAACCTCGCCGATCACAGCCCGATCTGCGTCAGATCGGGGTTTTTTGTCGGCGAGCCCCAAAAAAGGTCCCCGACAGCATAATCAGACCAAATATCCTACAATGTGTTCCTGCCCTTAAGGTGACTTGATTGATTGACATCAGAAAGAGCCCGTCAGCTCAAACCCACAATGCAATGCTCTGCGTTCAAGAGTGTTACACAAAGGTCAGTAGTATTACATTAAAAAAACTACCAATTCCATTTCACCCCCTCTATTTCCCCCCTGTATTTCCCATCAGGTAAGATTTTAACTATTTTCAGCAATGGGATTATATGTTTTTGGTGGTTAGATCTTGTTGAGCTGGTCATTTTAAAAGTAGTTCTCAAGTCAGAAAAGTGTGGTCACCCTATAAGTCATCTAGTTGACTTAAAACAAATAGTTTTGCCTAAAGGCCTTTGCAGACAGGGTGTGATTAGTCAATCAGTTTTTACCTCATGCAAAATTCAAAACGAATCCAACTGGGTTCAATTGAATCAAAAGGCATCACCGCACGGCAAATTGGGAGCCGGTGTGCGTGAGGTCATAGAGAACCATGTGTTATTTAAAAAAATGACATTGTCGTTTTTTTCTGTGCGAAAAATCCCACCCTTTCTGTAAAGGCCTTAAGTCATGTTTATCTCTCTTTATTTATACATCCACACGGCGTAGTGTCATCAGTGGGTGGTAACTAGGGGGGGGGGGGGGGGGGGGGGGGGGGAGTCGGCTGGGGGGAAACACAGATTTCCCCCAGCTGGTATAGACAGAGGGAGTTTTCAAACTCATATGCTGTAAAAGTATTCCTGGGCGTTCCCGTCTATCTCCATGTGTATCTATTTCTGCCTAACTCTACTCTCCTAACATTTCATCCTGCCTTATTGTCTCCACCAGGCCGAAAGGCATGGCCGAGACTATGTTTTGCACCCTGTCCGTCCGTCCGTCCCATTTTTTTCAGATCGGCCTGTATAGCGCCACCAGGAGGACAATTTTTGCAAAACACATTTTTTGACAGTACTCCTAAAGATTTTTGTCCAAACATCACACAAATCTACACAGTATCTCTATAGTCATTAAACCAAACAGGTCTTTCAGATTTTTCAGATTCCATCCATCCTGACTTTTCATATTCCATCCATATTCCATCCTGATTGGCTAAGATTGACATCTAAAGTTTGCAGGAATGGCCCGTTTTGAACAAAATGCTTCAAATCATGAACGACTGCAAATCCGATTGCGGTGAAACTTTGCAAGCTCATTCGCACGACGTTGAGGAGCAAATGCCACCCTTTTAACATAGCCCAGTTATAGCACCACCAGGAGGCCGACTTTGGCAAAACATTTGTTTTATATTACTCCTACATATTTTGGCCAAACGTCATGCACATCAGTACAAATTATCTCTATAGTCAAGTGATCAAGACTTATCCGTCCGATTATTCACATTCCATCCTGATGGCGAATTCCGAACACTGCTGGCCCACAATAACCTATACCTGACGGAGACCTGTGCTCCGATGAGCACTTTTTCTAGTTGCCTGTTCTCAGCCTCTCAGAAAGTTGACTTAATATTACTTTCTGCCTTGGAATTCTGATAGGCTGAGGACATAGACAATAAGGCACAATGAAGCAGCAGTAGGAGAGTAGAGTTAGGCAGGAATGTCAATTTGGCCAAAAAATGACTAAAGCCATTTTCCTCTGAGGCTAACGATATTGTACAGACAGACAGACAGACAGACAGGGTACACTACATAGTGAGACTAACGATATTGTACAGACAGACAGGGTACACTACATAGTGAGACTAACAATATTGTACAGACAGACAGACAGACAGACAGACAGACAGACAGACAGACAGACAGACAGACAGACAGACAGACAGACAGACAGACATGGTACACTACATAGTGTCGGCCACGCCTTCGGTCTGGCAGAGACAACAATAATAATAATAATAATGTGATGGCAGTTAGGTGCCCTGGCATCAAACCACTGACACTGCATTCCTTTAAAAGGTCTCATACCTTCATTAATGTGTCATCAGGTTCAGTATCTGTTCATATAAGCCAAGAGTCTAAAAACATCTGATCTATAAGGGCTTGTAGATCAGCTGTTTTTAGGTGCAGGACACCAGCATGTAATGAAGTGTAAATGAGTCATAACTCATATCTCTAATCACTAAACCAAACCTCTAGATGTCTGATGATAATCCTAACATCAATCTATTCACAATGTAAACATGTCTCTAAAAATCTCTCTTATCCATAAAACAATGTTATTTTCTGTCTATTTGTCATCTTCTACTGTTGTTTGGTCCTCACAAGAATAGTTAAACACACACACACACACACACACACACACACACACACACACACACACACACACACACACACACACACACACACACACACACACACACACACACACACACACACACACACACACACACACACACACACACACACACACACACACCTTTTCATCTTGGTTGCGTACCAAACATTCTCTCTCAAAGTAGCCAAGATCTACAAGCTACAACTCCTCACAGCACAGCGCGTCCTGAGCTTGTAGATCTGTGTTTTCTGTGCGTGATGCCGTATCTGGACCATAAAGGAACGGCGGAAATACGAGTCCGTATCCGGTGGCGGGGAATAAGATCAGCGTTCAGAGACCAGAGTTTTTCTTTCTCATACAATTCCATTTTATTGTCAAAGTTCTCAGCAATCCATACATCCAAGTCAATTCAATATATGGCGCGGCCCATAGAATCTCCTTTATTCTGTTGGGCATGGCCTCTGCGGTGGTCCATATTACAGAGCCCCTATTCTCACAAATACATCACATTATATGCAAGCAACGGGCCCTCTTCCTGACCATTCACAATACAGGTTGCTAAGGACAATGGATTTCTTGGGGTGGGCCTAAAAGTCACACACTGGATCTATCTTAGTCAGCACATAACATTTATCTATCAAACTGTACTTTTACACAAGCTCACATTATAACATTATTATTCAACATTTTATTAGCTTTGAAATAAGTCTAAACAGTGACATGTCTGACGTTGTATAAATTATTTAGATGATTAAAATGACTTAAAAGAAACGCATTCTTCTGTAGCTGTTGGGAACGTCGGATCACAAAGTGATCATATTGTCTCACTTAAGGGTTTTCCCTCAGATCTATTTTACTAAAACTAAAGTCCTATCTATCTGTGAATTTAGAACAAACTAGTACACATTTGTATAATGAATTCTACTTGATTCTTGAGTCAATCTGCTGATTTAGGAGAGACAACAGGCGTCAGGCTCTCCTGCATATTATTAGTCTCTGAGTGCTCTCTGAGTAAACAAAAGAAATCGGCCCGGGTGTCATAGATTCACACCCCAGACAATGGACAGGAAACCTGGCAGTGTTATCTTGACCAATTCTGCAGCTGGCATTCACCACTAATAGCTTGGTAATTTTCTCGTCTCCTCATGCTTTGGGACACTTTAACAATTTCTGGGTTATAATGTATTAATAGCATAATATTTTCATATTTCATAAGCACAGGACCCGATATGACACGACAGTGACAACAGCAAGTTGTTGTGGAGTCGCTCCTACATTCTGATCATTGTTGTTATCTGAGTATCTGAGTATCTTACACGTGACGGGCATTTTCCACCCGGTAACATCTGTGTTACGCCCCGTTCTGTGACGCACGCCCAAACTGCTTCACCCCTAGTCATGACCCACACACACACACACACACACACACACACACACACACACACACACACACACACACACACACACACACACACACACACACACACACACACACACACACACACACACACACACACAGAAAAATCACTTTTCAGATCCAGATTCCTTAAAGAACATTCTACTGTTTTAAAAAGAGGAAAAGAGTGATTTGTAATGGAGAGACAGACATAAGAATGTGTTCATTCTAACTGCATTGTGGGAGTGCGTCTTTAAGACATACATGGCAGCAAGCAGCGTGTGTGTGTGTGTGTGTGTGTGTGTGTGTGTGTGTGTGTGTGTGTGTGTGTGTGTGTGTGTGTGTGTGTGTGTGTGTGTGTGTGTGTGTGTTGTGTGTGTGTGTGTGTGTGTGTGTGTGTGTGTGTGTGCGTGTGCGTGTGTAACAAGACGCACAAATTGAGAACATTTGAGGTTCAGGGGCGGGCAGGCAGGCAGACAGACAGACAGACAGACAGACAGACAGACAGACAGACAAGACAGACAGACAGACAACTGTGAGTGTGTGTTCAAAGGTTCACAGTGATCAGACGCTCATGATTTGTGGCATTTCATGTCAAATGGATCACTCCTGAAGCCAATCTTAGCCAACCAGTATAGAATATGAAAAATCGGACAGCTCCGTCTTGATCACATGACTATAGAGATAATATGTACCTAATTACATGTTTGGACAAAATCAGTTCAGAGTAATATCACAAAATGTGTTTTGCAAAACCTTGCTGATGTGAAACATGTGGGGCAGAGGTTCTGACTTCACACACTCGACTGTCAGGCCTGGCGGATAACTGTGTGTGTGTGTGTGTGTGTGTGTGTGTGTGTGTGTGTGTGTGTGTGTGTGTGTGTGTGTGTGTGTGTGTGTGTGTGTGTGTGCGCGCGCGCTTTATAAAAGCACCATGTATGTGTTTTAATGTATATTAAAGCAGTGGTTCTGACTTGTTTTCATGTCAAAGACACCAAATGAATGTGCATGTGGCTGCGGACCCCCATCTGAAAACATTTTGTTCCAGGGACCCCCATACAAGATTTGTGTTGTTAAAATGTTTCAAACAAATTCAAATTGTTGTTCAAATAGGGGGGAAAATATCACATCAAAACATGTGAGCTTGTATATCGACTCTTTTTAAACAACAAAGAATGACATAGATGTCATGGTGGACGGCAAAGGGCCCCCCCCCCCCCCCGCCCCCCCAAAAAAAGTAAATAGCGTTTGGGGGGTACAAAATCATGGGAGGGGGGGAAAAAAGGATGTCCCCCCCCCCCTCCTTAGGGGTCCATGGGGGTGACCTACAGACACGGCGAAGGAAAACTGTACAGCCACAGCCACGCATGCAAGATTTTGCACATGAACTCTGCAGCCGCACTGAGCAGAGGTGCTCATAGGCCTGCGTCCGGCGTCGCTGACGCACACTATTGTGAAAGGACGCATTCATGACACCGTCGTGTCGTCCATGGGACGCACTAGAGTTGTCACCAACAACAGAGAAAAATATAACAATAATTTGCGATATAATTATTAGTGGACGATAAGTATCGGCCCGATAATTATCGGTTCGATATCAGGAATTATGACGTCATCCTGATAAAACCGATAACATTAATAATAGCTCCGATAATATATAATAGTCAACTGTGATCTGCATGGATTCTCTTGGTTAGACACCGTTGTACTGGAGAAGTATAACTCGGTTAGACACCGTTGTACTGGAGAAGTATAACTCGGTTAGACACCGTTGTACTGGAGAAGTATAACTCTCGGTTAGACATGCACCGTTGTACTGGAGAAGTATAACTCTCGGTTAGACATGCACCGTTGTACTGGAGAAGTATAACTCTCGGTTAGACATGCACCGTTGTACTGGAGAAGTATAACTCGGTTAGACACCGTTGTACTGGAGAAGTATAACTCGGTTAGACACCGTTGTACTGGAGAAGTATAACTCTCGGTTAGACATGCACCGTTGTACTGGAGAAGTATAACTCGGTTAGACACCGTTGTACTGGAGAAGTATAACTCGGTTAGACACCGTTGTACTGGAGAAGTATAACTCGGTTGTGTGGAGAGTCTCTCGCACACGTTGTAGCAGCAGCAGCAGCAGCACAGCCCCCCCACACACACACACACACACACACACTGTTAGCAGTGTTGTGCTAGTTACTGAAAACCAGTAACTAGTTACCATTACTAGTTACTTCATTTAAAAGTAACTCAGTTACTTTACTAGTTACTTACACCAAAAAGTAATGTGTTACTGTGAAAAGTAACTTTTTAGTTACTTAAAAAAGAATCACACCCTGTGTGAAGGAAGCGGTGCCTTTGGGGGTTTTTTTTGCCCAAATTGGCCTCCTGGTGGCAATGTGAAAAGGGGGGCAATTCTTCCTGGGCCTAGTGGGAATATGTGTGGAAAGTTTCACGGAAATTGCACACTGCGTTCATGTGGTTTGTATGTGTTGCTTCTCGTGCTCATACGGACGGACGGACGGACGGACGGACACACAGACACGGTCAAATGTAGAGCGGCTGGCACCGCTAAAAAGGGCTCCCATTAATGCCCTTATAGCCTTCATTTCAGTACTGTTATTGCATTGGAGAATAATACAATCTGTTGATCAACTTGACATGCATTTGCATCACTGAACTCTGCTAAGCAATGTGGTCTATACCAGGGGTCGCGCTATAGGATTGTAACCTGCTGGTCCCAATGTCTGGAATGAATCAAATTTATCAGACATCTGATAAAAAATACCGGTCATAATTATGTTTAAGCATTAATTACAATTAAGCAGGTGCGTAAATACAGCCTAACACTTACGCCTACAGCATTATATTTTGGATTGAGCTATTTGAACATGAACTATGATGAACGAGTAATATACACATTTTATATACAGTAGCAGGGTCATCTTGCACAAATACATGAATTACCTACACTACCATTTGCGCCTGGCAATCTCTGCTTCTCACCCATTGACTTGCATGTTAAATGATGGCGTTTCCCCTTAAAAATAATCGATCATTTCAGGAGCAGGAGCTTAAAAATCTCATCTAAATCTAGTCAACAAGGCCTGCAGTAGGCTATGCACTGGACAAATATGCATGACATTATTTCAATAAACTAAAAACATGGGACATGTTAGAGGGAGTAATAGCCATGGATACGACGGTGGACTGTCACGACCGTCATGGATGAACTTCAACCTGGTGTTTGCACTTTCTCCATTTATGGCCCGGACATCTACATAAACGTTCATATTTCAAATATAAAGTGCTCATCCCATGGCAACGGAGGTTACATGTATATACAGGCTCTCAAAAGTACCTGTATCATCCGTATTGTTCAATACAAAGCATTTTAATCTGATCGGTGGCCATTTTCTCCTCAACTGAGTGACCCTATCGGTTGGTAGGTGTATTGCACTCAAATACATTATGAAAAAATGACCACTGATCGGATTAAAATGCTTTTCATTGAACAATACAGAATGTACGGGTACTTTTGAGAGTCCCGTGCATAATTGTAACATGGCCATGGGGTAAAAACACCAGGTTGAAGGTGATCCTTGACTGTAACAGGAGTTTTCATGTACAGCAGGGACTGTAGTAGCAGACGCAGTTAATAAATAGACGAACAAATGAATTAATATACTTTAGCGTGCTGAATCCGAAACAGGCAGCGCTGTGATTCTGAATTTTGTTACTATTACGGTGATTAGTAGCCTATTATTGACACCACCTGGGCGAGTGAGTCATGTAACATTCCTGACGTTGCCTTGCAGTTTAAGTGGAGATTTCAGCTTGGGAAAAGCAGCCTTTAACGGGTTTGGGTACGTAGTTCATAATAATCACCATCGCGTTATTGTGGTATTCCTACTACTACCCAAAGTTCAGATTTTTTGGGTGTAATTGAGGTCATAAAACCACCCAAAAAACAAAAAATAAAAAAAGTGAAAATGAATGTCATAGAACCTTTAAGGTCCATGTAAACATGTGATATAATAACACAATGGAAATGACATCATTATTATTATAATAACACAATGGAAATGACATCCTTATTATTATAATAACACAATGGAAATGACATCCTTATTATTATAATAACACAATGGAAATGACATCCTTATTATTATAATAACACAATGGAAATGACATCATCCTCCTACTATAATTGGCGGCCAAACTCATGGAGGCTACACAAGTCTATGAATGCAGTCTCCAAGCACACACATGGCCCAACCAACTCCACATTTTCCCCCAAAATTCCTAAATATTCTGCCTGTAACACCAGCTGCTTACACCAGCTGTAACACCAGCTGCTTCCCATACCGTTACTCTGCACGATGTACAATTAATATGAAACGCATTATGCCCCAATACTATGCAAATCACTTCGCCAGCTCGCAATTTACTTCCGGATGGTTCGTTTCAATCACCAAACTGAGCACCTTTGCCACATCAGTCAAACGGGAAAGAAACAAGCGCTGCCGTGGTCTATGCAAACGAGCCCAAATGCGTGCCCAAATAAGACAAAAATCGATTATACAAAAGGCAGACCTGGCAACGCAGGCTACGCCAATCATGTGACAGAGATCCACAAGCTATGGGGCAGAGACGCCATGTGCCATACACCGTATCTTAGCAACAACGAAAGCGCTCACTCTTATTGGTCGTGTCATCCTGAGGCCAGTTTCCAGACAATGGCATTGGCATCACAGAGAGCTTGCTGTCGCCATTACAGGCAGACGCAGAAAAAACAGGGCTCCGTGAAAGTAGGGCGAGCTGAGCTGGCTATGTTAAACATCTTATCAACAACCTGTATGAACGTTAGTGTGGTCAATGTCATCAATGCTAACTAATTAGCACGTGGAACAGTGTTATTTTGGTGTATTTGGTGGGTTTTTGTGACACTCTGGGTGCGTTCGAAAATACAGCACTGAGCTAGGGCTGTACCCAAACGTTCAAAGGTTCGGACCTTCGTTCGTTATGTTGGCATTCGAATCTTAATTAATGAGTTCGAACGTCCGCTTTTTTTCCCCTCATATATATGTATATATATATATATATATATATATATATATATATATATATATATATATATATATATATATATATATATATATATATATATTTATTTATTTTTATTTAAAAATATATATCAGAATCTGATATATATCAGAATATCACAGTACTATGTTGTGTTTACTATAATTTGAAAGTCACGCACGCACAGTGTGTCTCTCCAGTGATTCCACAGTCAGCGAGTTGAGTCGAGGTGAGGAGGGGTCATAATTAATCATAATTAAGTAATATTGCGATTATACAACAGTTTCCAACAAAACACATCCAAATGTATTCATATTGTGGGGCAATTCATAATAAAAATGTTTCGCTATTATCCGTTTCCCTGTAAAGAGAAGAGTTTTTGACTGAGACATTAAATAGTCCCTGTAGCAGCGCTTTGAGGCACCGTCTCATCAACACAGCTGAGCTATCAATGCTTGCGCAGTGGAATGAATTCCAGTAGGCTATATGCTCCGTCGTACGACCGTGTCACATGGCCAAAATAACTGATCTACAAGCTGACAACGCGTCGCGATGGGGACGCGTTGTGAACTTGTAGATCGGCTATTTTCGCCGTGCGATACCTGGCTACACGTTGTGAACTTGTAACTGTTAAAAAAGAGATGGACCGCTACCTTCAAGACAGGTCCAAACAAAGTAAAGTACGGCCCGCTACTGTGGTGGAAGGCGAATTCTGACCGCTACCCGAAACTTTCATTGGCAGCAAAACACTGCCTCCCAGCCACTTCCACAGCATCGGAACGCATCTTTTCCAAGGCAGGATATATAGTTAATAAGACCAGGAGCTGCCTCCTCCCTGACAATGTGGACAAACTAGTGTTCTTGGCACACAACATGAAGAGAGTATAGGAGAGGTGAGGGCCGACTCTGCAAGACTTTTTTTTTTGGTTTGTCACGAGACCAGAGTGACGAGAGTGAGACATTTTATTTTAAAAGTCGTTGTTTGTTAACTGTTTCAAGCTGCCACGCCCTACCAATGCCATACTTATGTTTTATAGTTGTTGTTTAATGTAACTAACAGCCCTGTGCAGAATATTGTCTGTCGTATTGATAGATATTCTATTGTATTGGCCAAAAAGAGAGCGAGTTGTCTGGAGGAAAAAAAAGACACTGTGACAATTAATGCGCCTGTTTTATTTTTCTGTTAAATGAATGAAGGCTTTCAAGGGAGGCTATTGATCTGCATTGCTTGTACTGTCTGGTTCTGGTAACGAACGACTTAAGCAATACATCCTAAACTTTAGGAAATATCTTGTCTTGTTTGATCCTTAAATCCTTTAAATACATTATGGGCATTATGAAACAACTTTTTTTTTTAAACCAATAGACTATGCAATATCGGCTCTATAATGAATTGCAGCTTGGTTAAAGGCACGTTCGTTTTATTAATTAAATAAACACGATGGTTCGAACGAACGTCCTTCGATGGTTCGAACCATCGCTGTATTTATTAATTAATTAATACAACGATGGTTCGAAAGTCGAACCATCGTTGTATTAATTAATGAATAAACAAAACGATGGTTCGACTTTCGAACCATCGTTTTGTTAATTAATTGATTAAAAACGATGGTTCGACGTTCGAACCATCGTTTCATTAATGAAATAATTAAATACGATGGTTCGAACGTCCGTTCGAAATTCCTCGCCGAAGTTCGAATCCTAAAAACAGGGTTTGGGTACAGCCCTACACTGAGCGCACTGGCCAATACAAACTAATAGGCGAGTGTGCTCCGGTGCGTAATTTTCGAACGCACCCAATGTCACGTCCAAATGATCACCAGCCTTGGAGAGACACAGTGCGGCTGCAGAGTTCATGTGAAAAATCTTTAGAAAACAGCTGATCTACAAGCTCACAACAACTCGCAAAGC
>NC_139959.1:45598481-45875981 GCF_963454915.1 Gymnoscopelus microlampas | reverse complement strand
ATGAAGCAGGGACCCCTTAACTGACAGACAGGTGAAGCAGGGACCCCTTAACTGACAGACAGATGAAGCAGGGACCCCTTAACTGACAGACAGATGAAGCAGGGACCCCTTAACTGACAGACAGATGAAGCAGGGACCCCTTAACTGACAGAGAGTTGAAGCAGGGACCCCTTAACTGACAGAGAGATGAAGCAGGGACCCCTTAACTGACAGACAGATGAAGCAGGGACCCCTTAACTGACAGAGAGATGAAGCAGGGACCCCTTAACTGACAGACAGGTGAAGCAGGGACCCCTTAGCTGACAGAGAGGTGAAGCAGGGACCCCTTAACTGACAGACAGATGAAGCAGGGACCCCTTAACTGACAGACATATGAAGCAGGGACCCCTTAATTGACAGACAGATGAAGCAGGGACCCCTATAGCTTAGAGAGAACCTTTGGCTTGTTACTTGTTCTGCTCTTTTTTCCCCTCTACACCAAACCTCAAAATAGCAGAACTACAAGTTCAAACCGTGCCTGTGACGCTTGTAGATCTGCTATGTTTTAAACACTGAACACTCAACAGCAGAAACAACACAGCACACATACTGTAGTGTAGAAACAGCCTTCAGTTCCAGAGCCACACACAGTCGGTGAACATGTTTCAATGCCACCCAGTCATTGAGTCACAACATGACAACAATGCAACACATTAGCACACACACACACACACACACACACACACACACACACACACACACACACACACACACACACACACACACACACACACACACACACACACACACACACACACAGTACAACACAAGCAGCAACACTTCATCAGGTGTGTCAGTGTGTCCATTTCTGTCTAAGGTTCCCCCCAGCATATGGATGCTGGGGCTGAAGGGGTTAATGCTAAGCGGCTAGCTGCAGGTATGCTAACTCACCAGTATGGAGAATCCATCAGTTGTAAACAAAACACTTCTCTTCCTTCTGTCACTCATGTGACTCAGCAGTTTGACAACTCTCCTCTACCTCCATGAGGGGAAAGTTATGTTATAAGTTGTTATTTTACTGTTTTACTTCCAGACATGAAGGAGTTTGTATCACACACCTGTCTGTCTGTTTGGAACAGGTGTGTGTGTGTGGGGGGGGGGGGGGGGGGGGAGGGGGGCGGGGCTACCAGAGGATTTTAAAGAGCCCGCCTCCAGCCTGCTTAGGGAGTGTCTGACAATAAACAAACACATTCCCACTAGGCCAAGGAAGAAATGCCACCCTTTTTCACATTGGCCTGTTATAGGTTTCATTTAGCAAAACACATGTTTGGAACAAAATGCCTCAAATCATGAATGCAGTGTCCGATTGAAGAATGAATACAAACATGAATCAGTCAAGTCTTTATTTGTACGGTACATTCCTTGCAATAGGAACATTTCACAACAAAAATCTAATCTGATAATATATTTACTATTGTTTTACTGTCTCCTATTAAAAGTGTTTTGCTGTCTCTATTAAAAGCCTCTGCTTTTAAATGAAATGCAGTCTTGCATTTCACCAGGAGATTATACAGGTAGACTACCTGTATGGCCTCTACCTATTGGCCTCAACCATGCATGTCTTAAAAGACAGGTAACCTCAACACATTCACCTAAAATACTAGTGAACTCAAACAAAGAAAACATTTTCCAAACTTTACAGAAATCATTCAAATCAATCAAAAGGTAAGTATTAATCATGTTTAACAACACACCTCTTTTCAATCATAATATACCTTATACAGAAAGGTCCCACACTCCCCTGTCAAATGGTATGTCCCAATTCCCCTACCCTCCATATAAGGAGCACTGTGGTCATGTGTTAGTCTTTTCAGATCCTCCCAAAAATGATGACATGGTAAGTATGGGTTTGTTTGGCGTGGTGAGGAGCTTTAAACTGTTGAGATAAAATAAAGTGGTTATAATTTAAACAAACAACTGTCTCTGCGTTTATAGATGAAATGAGTAGTATGATAAATGCTAATGTTAAACAGAAAAATAATGAAAATAATGGAACATGTGAGGCTATAAAGGTAAAGTGGGAAAGGCAGTTTCTGTCTTTACCACAGGTTTATTGTGTGAAAAGGTTTTAGTTTCTTATTGATTGTAATATAAGGGTAGATTGGCATTTCTTTTATTTTTTTATGATAATGGAACGGTTTTGGACATACAAGGTTTTTTTTTCTAAACAATTTGTTAATTTTCTTCAAAAAAGTGATCTGTCTTTTTATTGGTGTTTGATGTTCATCAACGACTCATTTTCCTCTCTCTGCCTCCACAGCACTGAGCAGAACAAGCAGGCCGCGCTTGACCTTCACCCCGAGGTCAAGCTAGAACCCAAGGTCAAGCCTAGAACCGGGGCTGGAGCCCCGGTTCTAGAAAAAAAAAAAAAGGGTGCGACTGGAGCGCAAGGTGGAGGTAAGGTTCCTCTACTTCTATGGTTTTATTATTTTTTACATATTTATGCTTCTTGAAATGTCTTGTCCTTGCAGTCCCCTTTACCCCATCTACTAGTTTGTAACATTTGGGTTTATAAAATGATCCCAAATATGAACTTTTTTTTTCTTTCAGGTGAGGGCTCCATCCAAGGCCATTCCAAAGCCTCACTCCGGTGTGCCCTTCTGTCCTCGTCTCCCTGGCGTGAAAGTTGTCCCTTTCTCCTTTGAAGAAAGGGAGAAGCGGAAGGGGGAAGAGAAGGAAAAAAGACCTGAGAAATCAATATAAAGTAATGTATATAGCTATGCATCATTGTGAGCTTGTAGATCTGCAGTTTGAGAACCACTGCTGTATACTTACAGCAGTGGTACATACAAGCGTTATGTTATGTTTATTTGATTTGACATGGACATTACATTTCAACACATTTATAAATGGAACGTCAATCTAAAAAACAATGCAATACAAGGAATTAAATGTTGTAATAAAAAGATCTGACCCAATACATTATATGTGAAACTAAAGCAACATAATCATTCCAATAACCAATCAGAATCTATTCATGTGAACACTGTTGATTTGATTTTGAGTCTTCTGTTAAACACATTACCATCAGACTCTAGTTTTAGATCTGTGGGCATAGAGTTCCAGAGCTTTGCCCCATTTAAAGGAGTAGTTGACCCCCAGAAAACAGTTATTTTCTATCAATTACACACCCCACTGTTTTCGTCACTTTCCTGAGCCAATAATTATGATTGGGTCTGAGTTTGAACTGTTGCCCTCAGGTCGTCGGCGCCCACTACAGGGACTAATCGGTTCAAACTGTCCTTTGTCCCGGCTGCTATTCAACTGCTGAACAGCAGATAGCATTTTATTCTTGCCTCTTTGCACATAATACCCACTAATGCACTTTTGCTGACTTTGCTACTTTGAATGTCATGAATTCTCTGTCTGTAGTGCCCTGTTCTTAAATCTTAGTCTCGTATTGAATGTTATATGTATTTTTTACTATGATCTGGCTGCAAATCAATTTCCTGCAAGGGACAATAAAGTCTTTGAGTCTCTTACCGAATAGACTCCACCTTTCATTGCCGGTTATTGGATTAGGAATGCGACAAAAACTAAATAAAATCTCCATGAATTCAAGGCTTAATTGATAGAAAATAAGTATTTTTTTGGGGGTGAACTACTCCTTTTTAAGGGCTGTTCACACTGAGAACTACAACTATGAAAATATAGTTTTAAAAATAAAACTATAAAAGTCCAGTGGATGGCAGAGTTCACACCAGCTATATACAATACAATGATGTAGTTATAGTGCTCAGTGTGAATGGTGCTTTACTGAGAAGGCAGACTGTCCAAATGTGTTCTTGCACTGAACAGAACTGAACTTGTATCTAACGTCCTTCCCCTGCGTGTTTTGTTTTCTCTCCCTGTGTGCGTCCCAGGTTGGGTGGAACGATTATTAAGAGGGTGCCCCGGCGATACACCACCTCCCGTCCCCATCTCCTCCGTCAGTCTGCATTCTCCTCCTCCTCTCCTCCAACCTCCTCCAGTCTTTTTAAATTATCTCTTTTTAATTATTAAATATTTTGTTCACATGAATAGATTCTGATTGGTTATTGGAATGATTATGTTGCTTTAGTTTCACATATAATGTATTGGGTCAGATTTTTGTATTAAATTGTTTTTTAGATTGAAGTTCCATTTATAGAAGGTGTTGAAATGTAATTTGTGATGTCCATGTCAAATCAAATAAACATGACGCTTGTGTCATTGCCAAAACAGAGTAGCAGACCAGATACCCAATACTTAATTTCTGCTAATTGTCATTGGTTAGCTTTCAATTGTGAGAAAACATGATCATAGTTTCAGAGAATCAAGAGGGATTTATTTTGTCACTTATACTGACATTATTGAAATGTTTATGCCATATGTTTTGCAGAGACTGCTAATACAACACCATACAAAAAGATAAAAACGTAATAATTCTGGATATAATGAAATACTATATATATATATATATATATATATACATACACACACACACACACACACACACACACACACACACACACACACACACACACACACACACACACATATATATAATAGGTAAGACAGAGGTAAATATTGTACAGGTAGAACAGCAGGTATGACAGAACTCTTAAGGCATATATGATAGTTTTTGCAGCCGTGGGTTATGTGCAAGAAGCAGAAGTCATACGTGTACATAAAATGTGCTAGAAGCAGCCATCATTCACAGTATATAAAAATGTCCAAGAAGCAGAAGCCATACATACAATATGAATGGAATTTCACTTGTCTATGTACAGTACGAACATTTTGCAAATAGCTGCTCAGACTTCTTTACAGTTTAGATTTAGTTCTTTCAGACCTTGTCCATGATCAGGGCACTAAAAGCTGCTGGGAAAAATGGGGGCCAGCTAGTCACCAGGCCAGCCTGAGGAGCAGCCACCACCAGCAGGCAGTCAGCCACCAGGCCAGCCTGAGGAGCAGCCACCACCAGCAGGCAGTCAGCCGCCAGGCCAGCCTGAGGAGCAGCCACCACCAGCAGGCAGCAGCTATCCACCGGGCCAGGCCAACCACCCCAGGGCAGCAACAGGCAGCGAGCCACCAGACTGGGTTACTACCGGCAGCAGCAGCTGCTGGTGGTGATGGTGGCCCAAGGTGAACACACTGGACACCTTGGACTTCACTGAAGAACATAACGCTGCTTTCACATCTAAGGGTCTGCACTGTTTTCATTTAAACATCTGCAGCTTATTACCAAAAATTGGTGAGTTATGTGAGCTGGCAAAGAAAATCAATGCCAGCATTTTGTGTTTTTCTGAAACACACTTGGATTCCTCCATCACAGACTCCGAAGTTGCAATTGAAAACTATGCCATTGTTCGCAAGGATAGGAACAGAAACGGTGGTGGGGTCTGTATTTTCGTTAGGTCTGATATAGACTTTAATGTTAGACATGACCTTGATAATGACAGCTTAGAAGCTGTCTGGATTGATGTTTTACTTCCTAAAAGTAAACCAATATTGGTTGGCACCGTTTACAGACCACCTGATCAGAGGAATTTTATTGAAATACTTGAAAATGTCTGTGCAGGCTGTCCACATTTTTTAAACCATGAATCAATCATATTGGGTGACGTAAATATTGATTTTAAGAATATAAATGGTCCACTGTACAAAGGTCTTAATCATTTTCTGAAAACACATGGTTTAACCCAACTAATTAGAGATCCCACTAGAGTAACCGACCATAGTGAAACTATTATTGACCTTATAATGGTGTCTGATAAAGGCAAAATCCTCCAAAGCGGAGTCATTGTGTATGGTATTAGTGACCATTTTTAACCTTTTGTACAAGGAAGGTGAAGAGGTCCCCTATAAATTGCCACAATTCTATTAAAAGTAGAAACCTTAGAGGTTATGACAGTAACAACTTTATTGACAGGCTTAAAAACATAGACTGGACCACTGTCACAAAATGTTGTGATGTAGATAAAGCATGGGACTGTTTTCAGAATATTTTTCTAAATGAGCTTGATAAGGTTGCTCCGCTAAGGGAAACTAGGACTAAACAGAGAACTCAACCTTGGATTAATAAAGATATTTTGGATATCATTCATCTGAGAAATAAAACACTAAGTAAATTCAACAAATATAAGTCTCCTGATGTCTTCAAAGAGTATAAAATACTTAGGAACAAGGCACAGCGAATGGTAATTGAAGCAAAAAAGGATTATTTTAAGACTAAAATTGAGGAGTACAAAAATGATTCAAAAAAGCTGTGGTCAACCCTCAAACCTTTAGGGACTCAGGAAAAGTCCAAACAGAAACAAGGTAATATAGGGTTAGATATAAATGGGTCTATAACGTATGACAAAGCTACAGTTGCAGCTAGATTCAATGATTTCTTCACAAGTGTAGCCAGCAATTTAGTACAGAAGCTTCCTACTGCTACTAGTACATCTGAGGAACCTGCACAGAGGATCCACAGCTTTTATGAGCAAATGGGTGTCCAGCCTGATGGGTTTTCTCTTAGTATGGTATCAGAAGAGGTGGTACTAAAGAAACTGAAGGCCCTGAAACTTGGAAAGGCCACGGGTCCTGATAACATCCCTGCCAAATTTTTAATTGATGCAGCAGAAGTTATTGCTCCCTGCATAACTCATCTAATCAACTTGTCAATCGAACAAGGTCATTTTCCCACTATATTTAAATTGGCAAGAGTTGTACCCCTGTACAAAAAGGGAACCCAATCGGATCCTGGAAATTATCGACCTATTTCCATTTTATGTTCGGTTTCAAAAGTTTTTGAACGAATTATACATGAGCAAATTAACGATTATTTGACAGCAAACAACCTCCTTTTTGACTTTCAATCAGGCTTTAGAAAGTCCCACTCCACCGACACCTGTTTGCTCTATCTAACAGATTTCATTACATTAGAGGCCGATAATGGGAATTACTGTGGCATGGTGATGTTGGACCTCCAGAAGGCTTTTGATACCGTAAATCATAACATTCTTTTGGATAAGCTCAGGGCTCTGGGTTTTAACGGTGTATCACTTCAATAGGTCAGGTCCTACTTATTGGGTAGAGAACAGGTGGTGGACATGAATGGCACCCTGTCCTCACCACTAACTCTATCGCGTGGGGTGCCCCAGGGGAGCATCTTAGGTACTCTTTTCTTTTTGCTATACGTTAATGACATGAAGGCAGCCGTAAACTGTCATTTATTTCTTTTCGCGGACGACTCAGCCTTAGTAGTCTCTCATAAAGAGAAAACGGAAGTCGAAAACATTTTAAGTGCAGAACTCCAAAAAGTTAGTGTCTGGCTAGCAGAAAACAAACTGTCTCTCCACCTCGGCAAAACTGAGTCCATTCTTTTTGGGTCAAATGCCAAACTAAAGAAGTCCCCTGGGTTTAAAGTGGTGGTAGGTGACTGTGAAGTCACAACAAAGGAATCCATTACTTATTTGGGGTGCATTCTGGATAACAAGCCATCAGGAGAGAGTATGGCTCTAAAAGTAGTCTCAAAGGTAAGCCAAAGAACTAGTTTTAGCTAGAATATCCAATCTTTTAGACACAAACACCCTAAAAACCCTGGCAGGGGCCCTTGTACAATGTCACTTTGACTATGCGTGTACATCCTGGTACACTGGCATTTCTATGGGCCTAAAGAAAAAACTTCAGACCTCTCAAAATAAATTCGTTAGAGTGATCTTGAAGTTGCATCCTAGAACTCATCTCCTCCATGCTCATTTCACCAGTCTTGGGTGGCTTAGAGTAGAGGAGAGAGTATCCCAGTTTAAAATGTGCTTGGTTCACAAAATTAGAAGTAATGTAGCGCCCAATTACTTCTGTGACTATTTTAACAAGGTCAGTGATACTCACAGCCATTTCACCAGGGGGAGCCCTACTGATTTTAAGCCCTACAAATCTTCCACCAAAACATCTTTCCTTTACTCAGCAGCAGTTCAATGGAATGATTTGCCTTCCAGCCTCAAATTGACTGGTTCTTTTGACAATTTTAAAATGGCATTAAAGAGATGGTTGGCCATTAACATGATGTAACTTTTAAACAAAAACATTTAGATGTTTTTAAAAGTAAAAAAAAGAGAGAGGGATCTTAGTTTTTGTTTAGTTGATGTTTAGTCTTCTGTTTGTCCTTTTTGAATTTGTAAGTTTTATTTGGCCTTGTTTTATGTTTTTTATGTTATTATATTGTATTGTATTTGTATTGTTGCTCCCTATGTCCCCTTTCCCAAAGGACCACAATTGAAACAAGCCTACGGGCTTTCTTGTGTTTTTTATCCTTTTGAATTTTAATATTCAATAAACTGATCAATCAATCAATATATCAGGCGGGGGGGGGTGGCATATCTCTCATTTCTTCCTCTCTGCTGTCCACCTATCCTTCTCCATGGCATAGAAGGAGGATTGTTGGAATTCCTTCCATGACATCTCCTTTGCCATGCCTTTGTACAATAAAAGCACTTTTGATGGACAGTAAATGTACTTCCCATTCACTCCTGGAAACCCAGTATGGAGAGGGGCTCCATACTGGGTTTCCAGGAGTGACTGGGAAGTACATTTAACAATAGCGGCAGAAGCGGCAAAGTCGCTTTTTTTTTCATATAGGCCATATTTGTAATAAGCAAATCAGAGTGCTCTAGATGGCTTCAATCAATAATATGAGCATTCTAATGTATTTTAATGTTCAAAAAGTATAAAATAGACACCAAGTTTGCAAAAATGAATAAGATTATGGGAAGTAAAACTAATTGTCAGATAGTCGCCATCTTTTAAATATGCAAAATAGAGGTCCAGCCACACCCAGTCATAAAGATAAGCATTCCAAATTGTTTCTAATTGTCAAAAAACATGATTTAGACACCAAGTTTGCATTCATAGCTCATCTGGTTCAAAAGTTATAGACAAAACCTTTTTCAGGTGGCGGCCATATTGGATTTGGCCACTATGATGACCTGTAGGGTTGCTGACTCGGGCACGGATTTCAAACATGAGTATTCTCAACATTTTGAGCACCTCAGAAAATCTGTAGCTCCAACGGTTTAGAAGATAGCGCCATTATGGAAGTGTGGTCATTTAAAAAAAGGGCGTGGTCATTTTTGGGTATTTCGCCCCGGATAGAGAATTTCTCATAGTTCCTAAGTTGTTCCCTGTCATATTAGCCTAAAACAGTTGAGATATTCTCTCCTAAATGAAGTGCATACATATCTTAGCCAGGTCCTCTACTAACGCACTGCCCTGTCTCAGACCAACGTGAGCAGCAGACAGTTCTGGGGATGGCTCAATGCAGTCTTCAACGCGGTTGATCACGAGAGAATACAACCCGTGGGACCAGACAGAGCTGCCTCAGAGTGGCTCCTGAGATGCGGGGCCACAGTGAGGTTCCAAGGCTTGGAATGCTTCCACCAGGACTACAACCGTCTGCCCAGTGTTCCTCTGGGACGTCATAATATTGAGGCAATTGATGCCACAGACTGCATCATGCACAGAGGGTTTGATTATTTAGACGGCCTGAAACACTTGAAAGAAGTCAAGTTCAACAAATGCATGTACCTTGAGGACACATGCCTGGAGAGGCTGAGCTCCATCGTGAACCTGCAGGACAGTTTGTCCAGTTTGGAGATCCGTCACATTTCCACGGGACACGATCTCCAAACTGGACAAAGGGACAGACCTTTTCTCCGACTATGTGGCATCCGCGTGCGGTTAGGATTAGGGTGCGGGTTTGGTTCGGGTTTACTGTTTAATGTCGGAGCACTGCGCTGTCGGAGGAATGCGCTGTCGGACTAACGTATTGCACCCCTCTTTCTTAGTGACTTGCCTGGTATCAAAGAGAAAGAGAAGACGGTAGAGAGGCTACAGACAGAACTTCCACGCTTGGATATAACACTGGACCTATATGCGTGTCAACGCATACACGGCTCGAGGGAGGGAGAGAGAGATCCGCGCGCCGGGTGTAGCCGCTATCATTGATAATCACTTGGATCTAAACAAACGCGCTGGACGATCTCTGTGTGTGTGTGTGTGTGTGTGTGTGTGTGTGTGTGTGTGTGTGTGTGTGTGTGTGTGTGTGTGTGTGTTCGCGACGGGAGCATGTACCGTGGACTTTACTATATAACTTGGGGTCCAAGACATAGAAATGTCATTAAATGGGGGTCCATAGCCCTAACGCATGTCAAACTGTTCTCACGACTTTGACCCAAAGACCCTTGAGATTTTAACGTACAACGACATCAACACATATACTTCTCTATCAGTCTTTGACCTCTTCGCATCTACTCCGAAACAGCTGTGAAACAGCAGGGGTCGTTTTTTCAATCAAACCCAGTTTGATTCTTGCATTATTATTTTGGATGCATTAAAAATTGAACAACCTTAACAAAATTGCATCAGACTCTCTGTGCAGGGGCCTTAACACAACTGTTTTTGCCAACTCACCTTTCAAAAATAAACTCGCAAGAACATAAAAACAGAGAATGCACCTATAGGCACTTTCACACTTGCCTTCAACCCAGGGCATCCTCGGGTAAGCATACATGCAGTTTAATATTACAACATCCCAGGGCAAATTCAATCCCGTTTAGGACCAGGGATGGAATGTATATTAGTCCATGTATCCGGTAGGAGACACAAAGTAGAATCTTTGTGTCTCCTACCCCAGGCATCAAATTATTGCGACAAAAAACAAAATATATCCATGTATTCAAGGCTTCATGGGGTGTGCAATTGATAGAAAATAAATATTTTTTTGGGTGAATTCCTCCTTTAAGTTTTTCAGGGGGACTCTCTACCCATTCAGCTACATGTACTGTATGACCACCCTAGACCGAAGGAGGGTCAACTTTTACAAGCTTATGGAAAGCAGTCTTTTTTTAAGCAAACACCAAAAATCTGAGAAGTTATCAATTGCACACCCCATGAAGCCTTGAATACATGGATATATTTAGTTTTTTGTCGCAATAATTTGATGCCCGGGGTAGGAGACACAAAGATTCTACTTTTTGTCTCCTACCGGATACATTAGCCGGTAGGTAGTGATAAATGCCATTAAGCTACAAGATTGGAAGGGTTATCATACCAAAATATAAACTAGAGACATGTAGGAAGACAAAAATACAAAAACTTTACAGTCACCTTAGGTGGTACCAAAATATGGCTTGGCCCCTGGACTATATAGCATCCAGGGTTGAGCCAGTCCTGGATTGACCTGCTTGCAGCAGCTGGGATGTTACTCTAACACACAACACAAATACACCAGTCTTCTCCCTGGCTACTTGGCTAATTAATCAGGGCTGGTTAAATAAACGTGTCGAGAGCAATTAGGTATGATGGTGAAATTCACCCACCAATTACCATCTGCAGGGGAAGGGAATTCATACCACAGCTTGATGGAACGTGTGTGTGTGTGTGTGTGTGTGTGTGTGTGTGTGTGTGTGTGTGTGTGTGTGTGTGTGTGTGTGTGTGTACACGCGTGTGTCCATTCAGGGGTTGCCACTGCACGCCAAAGACATTCATTTTTCACTGGAAGTCACGCTAGACAAGATTGAAATCTCGTCTAGCGAGACTTGTGGCGCATTCAAGACAATCAGGTTCCATAGTGTTCTGTCACTATGAACGTCAGATCTCTCTCTCTCTCTCTCTCAAAAAATAGCTATCAGGCCTATTGGCGCGTGTTTTTAGCTGTGGCGGACACGGGATGGAGTTATGACATTTTTCTACTGTACCATTCATCCTAGGATATCATAACATCATGGAAAAGGTAAGATAACTGTGGTCCAAAATTCCCCTTTAAGATGAAAGAAAGATACGTGACTAAAATGAACATGTAAATAAAACAGTTTTTGGCCACCAGAACCTCAGTATTTACAACAATGTGGGTGTTCGTCACAGTATTCAGACGTTCTCACCCTGCAGTGCTGTGCTGTCATCAGAGCAACCTGTCCAGCTGCGCTCGGCGTCGCCAAGGGTATTGCGTAATGGGGCTAGATCAGTATTCACTACCGACTTAAACTCTTCAAATCCCGTCTTTATTGCATGAACATCATTTCGAATCATCGCCTTTTCGCTCTCGAAGACCGCTCTGACCTCTGTTTTCATCATATCCACAAAGTCTGAGCGAAGAGAAGAGAGTAGCTCACGTTTGACATCCTCCGAGCCGAGAGCCACAGCCGCGACCCCCGAGCCGGCATCTTTATCACTCGAGACTGAGGCTACAGCTGGTGAAGTAGGCCTCAGCGACGTAGTGAGTGTCGTCTGCTGCTCTTGTGAGTCATATTTTTAGGTTGAGAAACAATCCAAGTACTTAGTCAAGCTTACAAAGATAGTATGTCGCAGTGAACTAAGTTTTGTGCCAAATCCACATCCTACTCCATGGTTTGCTCAGCAGCGGCCATCCTTATTATTATTTTTTATAAAAAAATGTATCCCACGATTTTTGTAACCTATTTTTTCACCCAGTGCCAATGAGGCGACAGCGCTACCGACTGCACCACGGTGCCTCTATTTATTCTGTTGTGGTTGTCCGTTGTCATGGCTGCCAGTTCCCACCTGATGTTGTGTGGGAGGCCAGACTTCTCCAGACCGTACTGAATAACTGCTAGTTTGCATAACGTCTTCTACTATGACTCAAGTCTAAGATATACAGATCATCAGCGGGTTCTCTGTGTTTGTTTCCTCCAAAGATGATGACACGGTCTCCCACCATGCAACAGTACATACTTTGCATTTGACTCGGCGGGCCTTCCCCCTTGGGCTCAACCTTCTTCCAGGAGAAGGTCGCTGGACTGAATTTCCACATATCACTGGAGGCTTGGCCCCGGTCACAGCCACCAAATATGTACAGCTCTCCATTGTAGGCAAATGTTGAATGACCCCAGCGTCTTTCTGTAGGAAGCTGTGTAGATGGTGTGCTCAGCCAGCAGTTGGTCTCTGTGTCAAACACTCCGAAGTAGTTACTGATGTTTGTAATCCAGTCGGGAATCCACTCCCCCCCAAATACAAACATCTTTGTCCCGATGATGGTGGCAGAGTGACTTAGTGACGGTGGTGGTGGTGTGCCTCTGGTGTTAATTAAAGAACAGACCATTGTGCTGGTGTCCATCTTGTAGAGGTCATTAGTATGGGTGGACTGCAGAGTGTATCCTCCATAAACATACATAACCTTCCCCAAGACGCAGGCAGAGTGGCGGCTTTTCCCCTCTGGAAAATTCCCAGAAACCCTGGGTTTGAACCATGTGTGGGTGTTGACATCAAATGCATAAAAGTGACCACCCCCTCCCCAGATGTAGACTGTATCCTCTACCAGCACAGTTATGTGGCCCCAGCACGTGGAGGGAATCTCAGGGTGACATCACTCTGAGCACTGATATACATAAACAAAATTACAGTAACTATACTGGTAGTACATGCTATTATATATGTCTTAAAAATAAAGGACTCCTCCTATACCATGGGTCTTCAACCGAGGGTCTGGGACCCCTGAGAGGTCATCTATGGAAGTCCATAGGTCAAAAAATGTGTAAATACCACAATTAAATACATAAAATCCACAATCAAATCAATAAAAAAACACAATGATATAAATAGAAAAATACAATAAAAACAATACATGTATTTATTTATTTATTGATTTTTTTAATTTTTTATTTCATTAGGCAGCATTTTATGTTAATGGTTTTGAGGGAAATTGACTCCAATTAATTATTAGTAATGATTATGCACCATTAGAATACATACCTGCGTTCCATATTCCATCCATATGTAACTCAAATGTAAAATGTTTATAATATGACTGTAAAGAACCCAAATACGTTTTGCACTAAAATATTATATATCCTGGGTGAACAGACAATGCTTTAAGTTGGTATCCTTTTATTTTGTGTTTTGAGCCAAATACTTTTATTTTGAAAATACTTTTGGACGACGTTACTACCTGCGCGTTGCGCAGTGAGACAGTTTTGACACAACAGCAGTGTGGAGACGCATTTGCTGTTCCTTGCTGCAAAAAGATCGCATATTGTTTATCTTTTGAGATGATCAATTATAGTTTTAGCACCCCCCGAAGAGGCATAAGGTTAGTAGCCATGGACTGTGCTTACTGCATACAAAACAACACAGGGTTTTTGGTTATAAAAGGACAGGTCTTTGCTAAAAATGCATTGCTTGTTTTGTGTACATGCTGTTCAGCATAAGGTATATTGAAGGACTTTGAATGAAAGAATTGTATTTATGCATCAAAGACTATGATGCTATGGATAATAATAACAACTAACTAAACCAGAGTTAGAGTTAGTTAGTTTACTACTCTTTCTGTAAAATGTGTTGACATTGAAAGGTTTGAATTGTGAATTGCAAAGGAAGGTATTTGATGTTGCAATATTTCATGCACCTTGGTTAAAAAACTTAATGATTTCATGTCATTATATGCACTTAGAAAAAAGGTTACAAAAAGGCATTTCATTATGTTTATATTGAGTTAAAAACAACTGTTAAAAAAAAGGAAAACGAGTTCATTAGAAGTGATGATGTTGGAGTCATATTGTGTCTTAATTCATTGTAAAGTAATTACAGCAATGGGGTGCATTTCTCCTTTCCGACATGTCGCCTTTCCGACGTTGACGAACCCTATACCTAACCCTAACCCTAACCCTAACCGCACGCGGAAGCCACTAGTCGGAGTGGTGAGATGTCGGAATGGAGAGTGAACACCACAGCAATGCTGACTGGTCAAAGCCATGTTAAAAAGTACTTTGAGTACAGTTTTTGCTTATTTACATTGTAGCTTATGTGAACTAATGTTATGGTATGGTTGTTCTTTCACAAAATGTGGAAAACTAACAGAGTATTTCTGTTTGTGTTTTTGTACTGTCTTGTCAGTTCTTACGGTGTTTTTTGGATCTTAATAAATTCATGATCATCAGTTCAAGTCTTGACTATCTTTCGGTGGGGACCGCTACAATGACAGAGAAACAGTCTGCTGTGAGTCCATATCGTCGCCTTGCTAAACTAATGGCCTAAAAGTCATTGTTTTAAGTTTTTCAGGAAACATTAAAAACTGATCCAAAACAAAACTATATTATATTCTTAATCATTTCACCCAAAATGTTTATAACACATTATGACTATTAAAATAAAAATAACAATGTCTGTCAGTTATGTAACATACAAGATTTAAATAGGTTTAAATCTGACTTAGGCCAAAGAAAAAGTACAAAAACATGTCCTAAATCAGTAAATAATGTGGCCTAAGTCACAAAACCATGTGACTTAGGTCAACAAATTGTTTATTTTGGCCTAAGTCACACTAGGGGGCCATTATACTAAAAGGGGAGTGAACAGCATGATCCTTTTCAATGAGGAGATTTTTAGGAGACACCGGCCATTTTACCAGAGGTGGCCAGTGTCATGAGGAGCTGACTTAGGCAAAAATATAATTTTCCTCAAAAAATGACGTAGGCCATTAGTTTAGCAAGGTGACGATATTATAACATGATGCTATATGTTTGATAATGTGAGTGATATACAGTAGACTACAGATGTGGGAAAAAGAAGGAGTGTCATGTCTACCAAATTCATGCAGTTTTAACTGAATTCAAATCGACACCAAATGTTTTGAAGTTTCAATGCAATAGTCCAACGTGTGGCCCTTCAGTCACTTTATCAAAGTCAGTATATGGCCCCCTGGTATATAGCAGGTAAAGCCGGTCTGTTACCTTGTTGCCTCGTGTGCTCTAGAACGTAAGGTTACATCCGATGTAACCCAGGTTCTCTGAGTGGAGAGACTGGCTCTCCACTACATATTATTCAATATGTACGGGAACTGACCCCCAGGGGCAGTGCTCGTGGATACTCTTTAAGACACATCACTCATGGTGGCCCTGCCCTGATCCGTGATCAGTGGGCTATTTAAGTCCCACCCAGGCAGAGCCACTTCGATTAACTTTGATTGACACGAATTTCGGAGCGGCTGATTCGTGGAGAGCCAGTCTCTCCACTCAGAGAACCTGGGTTACATCGGATGTAACCTTACGTTCTCTATCGTGGTCGAGACTGGCTCTCCACTACATATTATTCAATATGTACGGGAACACTCTAAGACACACCGCAAGGAAATAAGCAGACCTAGCTGCCCCCGCGGCAGCCCGAAGCAGTTTAAGCCCGAAGTATCAGAGCCCAAGGCGTGCTCCAAAATCCTGCCATCCAACGAAGTATGTAATACTCGTGGCCTAGGCGCAAGACGCTACCTAGGCCCAGCTGGCCCCGCCAGACGCTAAGGCCAGTCAAAAAAAGAAGGCTCGTGGCCTAGGCGCAAGACGCTACCTAGGCCCAGCCGGCCCCGCCAGACGCTAAGGCCGGTCAAACAAGGCTCGTGGTCTAGGCGCAAGACGCTACCTAGTCCCAGCTGGCGTCCGGCCAGTCAACTGATTAGCCACCTAGCCCGCAAGGCGCAGGGCTAGCTTCCTATGCATGACATCACTCCGAGCCCCGGCCCGTCCTGCGGGAGCCGGGGTCTCGGAGGCACGGTGAGTATGACCTGCTCTACTGCCTGGAGCCCAGCACTCGCTCCGCGAAGGGGGTGCTGGCTGCCACGTTCATGCAGTAGAACCTGGTGAATGTGGATGGCGCCGACCAGGAGGCCGCCGTACAAATCTCGGACAACGAGGCACCTCGCCACAGAGCCCATGAGGTAGCAAGGCCTCGTGTCGAGTGTGCCCGTACTCCTCACGGGACTGGCTTGCCTGCCTGTCTGTACGCCTCTTGGATTGTTTCCACCACCCAGTGAGAGAGCCTAGCCTTCGAGAGTGGTTCTCCAAGGCGGTTATGCCTATAACAGACAAAGAGCTGGTCCGTTGTCCTGTGGGCCTGTGTCCGCCGACAGTAGGTCCTCAGGGCCCTGACAGGGCACAATAAGGACTGCCCGCTCGGCCCTGCTTCACCGCTTCCCTGCGGAGGGTTGAAGGGGAGCAGCTCAAAGGACTGACCGGCTCGGGACTCTGACCAGACCTTAGGGTGGAATGCAGGGTTGGGCCGCAGTACCACCCCAGCCTCGTCCGGCAAGAAGCGGCAGCACTCCTCATGCACCGACAGGGCATGCAGCTCTCCTATTCTTTTCGCGGTCACCATCGCCAGCAAAAATGCTGTCTTGAGAGAGAGCCACTGCAGCTCTACTGTTTCCAGTGGCTCGAATGGCCCATGCCGCAAGGCCGACAGTACCACTTCCAGATCCCAAGGGGGGGCTGCCGGCCTACCCTGCAAGGGATGGTCCCTACGAGCCCCCTTAAGAAACTGATCGATAAGGTTGCAACAATCCACTGTCAGTTTCCGCGGTCCAACGCGGCTTGCCTTTATGGCTGCCACCATTCCCCTCACAGTCGTAGGAGACCTGCCTGCCTCCAACATTCCCTGGAGAAACTGGAGGATGCCCTGGGCCCCACAAGAGAGGGGATCCAGCCCTCTCGCATCGCACCAAGAACGGAACGTTGCCCATCGATAGGCATACGCTGTCCTCGTCGATGGAGCCCGGGCTGCCAGCAAGGTAGCAACTACCGGCGGGGGCAGCCCCATGGCTAGAAACTCGGCCCTCTCAGGGGCCAAGCCCAGAGCCTGAGTCCCTGGGGAAAGGGATGAAAGAGAGTCCCGTGGGCTTGAGACAGGAGGTCCCTGCGCACCGGGAGCTCCCAGGGCTGACCTCGGAGAAGGGGTGCAATCGCCGAGAACCAGAACATCTGGGGCCAGTTGGGGGCCACCAGGATGAGGCTCACCTCCTCGACCTGAACTCTCTGAAGGAGTGGGTGTAGGAGGACAAAGGGAGGGAAGGCGTAAAGGAGACCCTGCGGCCACTGATGTGCCATCGCATCTGTGCCCAGGGGGGGATCGTCCCTCCCCATAGAGAAGAAGCGAGGGCAATGCGTCGTCTCTCTGGAGGCGAAGAGATCGGCCACGGCGGTGCCGTACCGGTTCCAGATCTCGTGCACCACCTGAGGGTGCAGCCTCCACTCCGCGGTGAGGGGTCCCCCTCGGGAGAGACGATCCGCGGCGACGTTCTCCAGACCCGGTACATACATCGCCCTCAGGGACTTGAACCGGGGGTGCGCCCACTCCCATAATGCCCGTGCCAGTCTGCAAAGGCGAGGGGAGCCCAGGCCCCCCTGCCTGTTGACATATGCCGCTGCCACCGTGCTGTCTGTCCTTACCAGGACATGGCGGTCTCTCAGTACCTGCTGGAAGCGTAGTAGCGCCAGATATATCGCCCGCAGTTCCAGGAGGTTGATGTGCTGCGTCAACCACGGTGCCTGCCAAAGGCCACTCACGCCTTCGCCCTCGTGGACGGCCCCCCAGCCTACCGAGGAGCCGATACCCCTGGGTCATGGTGGAGACCACCCAGGGGTCCGCCCCAATCGTCCCCCAGAACAGCCTCTGTTCCAGGGAACGGCAAGAGGGGGCTGGGCCCCCCCCCACCGTCAGGACCGAGACGGGGGCTTGCGGGGCTTACGGCCCCGGCCCCATCCCGAGCGCTGGCCGCGCCCGGCCCTACCCCGCCGAGAGGCGTCCAGCTGGACCCTTAGGTCATCTGGAGCCGCATAAGCCGGCTGGGGTGGTGTAGGCCGAGGAGCCGCGGCGCTGCGGCGCCCTTGGCGGAGGACCCCTGACACCTCCTTGGCACACCGGCGGGCCTCCTGGGCCTGCTGGAGCATTGTGGTCGCAGTTGGCCCGAACATGGCCGATGGCACCACTGGCAATCTAAGCAGGCAGTTCCGATCTTCAGTCTGCAGCTGCGACTGGGACAGCCAGAGGTGGCGCCTCGCCGTCCAAAGCGAGGCCAGGGCCCTGCCCGATGCCACCGCCTGCTCCTTCGCCAGTTTCACCAAGAGTGAAGACACCTGCTTTAACTCTGCGGCCAGGCCGGGGGTTCCACTGTCCAGCTGGCCGACCAGACGGCGCTGGTACAGGGCCAGGATAGCACCTGTGTTAACCAGCTGGCCCTGGACTGCCAAAGTTCCGTGTACCCTGGTAAGCGCGGTATCCATAACCCTTGTGTTCCTGCTTGGGCAACTGAGCTTCCCCAGAACCGATGTGGTGGGGGTGATCAATGCCCCTAGGGCCTGATCCATGGGAGGAGGCGGGCCACAGCCCATCCTCTCCCGACCCTCCACGCACGCCAGCCGTTTCGCCAGACCTGACCAACGCGGGAGGCTAGTCGGATTCTCAAACTGCTGGAGTACCAGGTCCTCCACATCAGAGAGTAACGGTGTGGTGGGGTGACGCGTCTGGTCCCCCGCTTCGTCGTCGAACCGGGAGGTCCTCCGCGTCTGCTCTGCCGGCAGCTCTATGTCCAGCGCCCGAGCAGCCCGAGCGATGAGCTCGTGAACCGAGGTGGGGAGCTGCTCTAGCTCCTCCTCCGCCTGTGCTCCATCACCACCCTCCTGACCGGGGGGAAGGTCCTCCTCCTCAGAGTCGAACCCCAGGACGTCGACGTCCTCATCCTC
Organism: Gymnoscopelus microlampas; assembly: GCF_963454915.1. NCBI lineage: Eukaryota > Metazoa > Chordata > Actinopteri > Myctophiformes > Myctophidae > Gymnoscopelus > Gymnoscopelus microlampas. The sequence goes on along the minus strand of NC_139959.1, from coordinate 45,856,479 downwards.
TGACGCCCCCTCTGGAAACGCCTCCTCCTGTCCTACCGCCAAGGTGGCAGCGGGGCGCTGTGGAGGGGGCGGGCTGTTATTGTGGCCACCGGAGCTGGCTCAGGCAACTGATCGCCCCCAATTGCACTCCTACGCCGTTTGGCCAGAAGCAGCTGCACTATTGCGGTGTTCAGGGGTTGGAGAGAAAACGACCGAGCCCTGGCCTCTCTCACTCTAGCCGGCAGGATAAAGCAATTCATGCACGCAGAGGGGTCCATACTGCCCGTACGTGCGTGCTCTATCCCCAAGCAAAGCATACATCTATCATGGCCGTCCTCCAAGGGCATTTTTATCCCACAGCCCAGACACACGTGGGGCGCTGGGCTGGCCATGTTTGCTAATAACGCTATGTATGCTTATCTATATACCTAAAATAATAATATAAGGTATATATTCGTACGTATGTATTTGTATAACTATATACTCATATACTCAATGCTCGAATATTTGTATACTCATACACCTAATATTCATCCATTTATATAAGTGTATATTAATACCACACTTAATCTCTAAGTATATGAGCAGAGCCAAGCTCTATCTTTATTCCACTTATTTATTTATTTCGCAGGCCCCTCCCCCTACGCTGACGCCTCTCGCGTCGACGCGGAAGTAGGGACACGCCGCAAACAAACTTTTCTCTGTTTGTTCGTTTTCTTGGCTCCGCCGAGGCGGGCCGCGGCGGCGATGATAACCGGTGGTAGATGGCCCGGAGGTCCGCCGACTAGGTCAGCTTCGCTCGGGTTCTACCTCGGTACCGCGCTGCGGCGGTGACAAGCCAGCAGCCGCTCTGGTCCGTCCTCCGACTAGGTCAGATTCTGAACCAGAATGCATAATAAATAAATGAATAATATGTAGTGGAGAGCCAGTCTCGACCACGATAGAGAACCCAAGAAGCATTGTTTCAATAAATAAACTATTATTTATTAATTTATTCATTCATTCATTCTTATTATTTGTTTTATTGTGTAGCACAGCACACAATATCCAGTTGAAACAAAGTCACAGCTATCTGACGTTCCTTTGACTTGCCTATAATAGTGCGGTGGCTTATTTTGTCTTATTTCACTTTGACTGAATTGTCTTTGTTTTGCTAGAACTGAACTAAACGTTGTTCAATTAAAACAAAAGTCTTTTCTCTCATGTGTCCTTGCTCAACCCATTAAGACCTGGAACGCATCTGTGTCACTTTTAGATTTGAGCTAAAAAGCATTATTTTACACTTTGGGCTATTCAAAAAAATATATATTTTTGAAAAATCGTGAAAGTGTGTGCAAATCTTTAAATATATATATTTTTAAAGCAAACATTTTTAACTCAAATCTTTGCTTCTGGGGGGTCCCTGGAACAACAAATTTTGAGATGGAGGTCGGCGGCCAAATACATTAAATTAATTTAATTAATTTTGGGGGTCCTTGAACATACACATCCAAACATACTTTCTTTTCAGAAAACTGTTGGGATTTAGAAGACATTTGTAGATTCGGCTTCAGGCCTTAATGGGTTAACTTGTCAGACGGTCCCTAAAAGGTAGTTATAGCTCTGTTTTCATCCTATAAATAACTGTTTCATCCACGGCACCATCTGAATGACAGTGTTGCTTTATAGCGCCTTACATTCTTACAGTCTTTCCCCCAAAGATACAGCATGTCACAGGGAAAACTTCATATCAGAATATCAGTTTACTTTAACCCTTTAAGACCGGGAACGCATCTGTGTCATTTTAAGATTTCTTTGGATATATATATATTTTTTTTTATCGTGAAAATGTGTGCAAATCTTTAGTTTGAATATATATATACTTTTTTAAATCGAAAGTTTTTAACTCAAATCTTTGCTTCTGGGGATTTTACAAATGTCTTCTGAATCCTAAGTACTTTTTTCTTTGTTTTGTATTTCTTTTTTTTTTAAACTTAAGTTGCTATATTATCAATGGTTTTCAAACTTTTTTTCATGTCAAGGACCCCCAAAATAATATGTATTTGACTGCGGACCCCCTCCCATCTAAAAAATATTTTGTTCCAGGGACCCCCAGAAGATTTGCACAAATTGTCAGGATCTTTCTAAAAATAGCAGATCTACAAGCTCGAGCTTGTAGATCTGCTATTTTTGAATAGCCAAATAAATCTTAAAATGACACAGATGCGTTCCCTTCCCGGCCTTAAAGGGTTACATTAAGACAGATTGAAAATGACTTTATACTCGTCGTTTAACCATCCGAACCCCAGCATCCCTATTGTGTGGGGGGACATCACGCGTTGTGAGATTTGGTGTACAGTAGATTGAAAAAGAACACAGTGAGGTGAAGTGGTTAAACTGAAGGTATAGTTCATACCAAAAGAAACGACACGATTATACCAATTTTAAACTTGGGGAATCCTTTTGGAGATGCACAGCACCGGTGGTTCCAGTCAGTGGTTCCGGCCATAGGCCTCCTGATGACGTAAAACTGTTTCCGGTCCGACCGGATCTGAAAACCCCAAAATGCCAATGGTATTGTATTAACCTCGCATCACCAGTCTTTCCACCTCGGAGGAAAGCCTGGTCTGCATTACTAGAGACCCATATGATCCGGTGTAGGCCACGCCTACTGAAAAAAAAGAATCCTCTTTCCAGATTGTCGCGATCCGGTTTTGCGGTGCCGCTTTGTTTTGGTTCCCCAATCCCTATTTAAATGGAATAGAATTTCCCCGTGGGATAATACGGATAATACAGACGCTAAATAGTCTCCGGAAAGTACACTCACATTTATATTTAAAAAATAAACTAAACTACGCCGCATCAAGGATTTTATAGGACGGACCTATTTTGGGGTGAGACGTCTTTCCGGTTTGTCGCGATCCGGTCCGCTCCCGACCGGATCATATCCACCTGTTTCCTAGACTTGTGTTTTCCACTTCCTGTCGGATTTCATTGGATATAGTCATCTGACCGGTTTCATTGGATTTCATTGGATCAAAAGACAGGAAGTGGAACACAGTGAAAAGCCCAAGGAAGATTTTGAAAGGAAAGGACAGAAAGTCCTTTCCGTTCTCTAGATATATGACGGATTTCAGCGCGACGTCATCACAGAGCAGAATGCGCAATCTGCGCATGCTCGGGGGAAACAAATTGTTGCGCCGTTCACTCTGTTGTTATGTTCGGGAGTTAGATAGCCATAATTCTGCTATTATAGGCATAATAGGCATAATGCTGCTATTATATACAAACAGATCCAACTTCCAACAAATCATTTTTATTGAGTAAACAAGGTATTACAAACTGCATAATTTAATCTACTTTCATGAAACCCGGTGAAGATCATTTCTTTTATGAATGGACATTTGACCAGAGCTGCTGCGGGTAATGGCGCCCTCTATAGGCTTCCCCCTCCTCTGCGCGGTCATATATGACGGGTGGAAAAACTCGCACCGGAAGTTGGTGAATAACATTGCAGTGGATGGAGCCGGCTGGAGCAGCTCATGAACAAACATTATTTCTGAATGATTGAGACCATTGTAAAATAATCGCTTCAGGAAAATAAAAGAAAACATATCACACATTTTTTTCTGCTCTCTTGTTTTTCCATGTACACTCTACATACATTTATTTAGGTATCCATGTACACTCTACATACATTTATTTAGGTATCCATGTACACTCTACATACATTTATTTAGGTATCCATGTACACTCTACATACATTTATTTAGGTATCCAAAGAGCAGAGAGAGTAACATTCTCACTGGGCAGCCAGACTGATTGACAGTCACTGATTGACAGCTGTCTGCCAATCAATCAGTCAACACCTGTTGACAGCTCACACACGTGCCCCCCCCCCTCCCCCTGCAACCCCCCCCTCCCCCTACTGTATGTTTTGTAATAATAATCAAATCTACAAAGTGGTCAGGACCAGGCTAACAGCCAAGCTTAATTAATCCAGTGCCTTGTTCTTCAAGTTTTGTGATATAGCTGTTAGTCCAATGACTCCAATCTTTAACCAATGACTTTTTCCACAGTTAATTCAACACAGATTTTGTTTTATATGGACTCATTTTAATGACCCTGCATTCAAATAAAATGAAATAAATACAATAAGATATAATCAATTTAATTGTATTACTGAAACTAGACCATACCCGGTCGGCGCAGCGCATCCGTGGGGGGATATGCGCACATGATCTGGCAACCCGGGAGGCAGTTCGTCCCATAGCTGGGCAGGCCCGTAACCATGGCGACATTGTTTGACACATAAACGCTAATAAGAAGCTGAGATTTGATGAAATTGAAAAACGGGCTTCACAGTTAAGTTCAGATGGTAATGGTCAATGGCTGTGTGCAAAATCAGAGCAATTGGTCCAGCCAGTGAGGAGAACCGGGTAGCTTCACCTACTCACTCACTCACCACTACAGACGGACGGACAGAGGTTACTAGAATTATAGTAGGATAGTGTGTGACCATGAATCATAATTGTTTCACAATGACTCATGTGATATGTCATTGTCGAATTTTTTTCGAAATGATGGGAGGTCGGACTATGGAGAGGTCGGGATAATGACATGGCACCGTTTTGTTTACCTTCAGGCTGAAAAGCGCACCGCTGCCCCTGCCTTACTGGTCGTTTGTAAATCAGAAGAACTCAGTGCGCTCTATGACGTGCTCTATGACGTCACCGCCAGTGCACTCAGAAAACTGGGCACATTCTCGGTGCGTATATCCGAACGCACCTAGCCATGGTTCACATGACGCTTGTGGTGCCGCGTCCCCCTGGTCTAAAGTTGTGTTCGATTTTTTCACATTGACATCTCTCACATAAACGTTCAGATTTCAAATATAAAGTGCTGACCACCCGTATCTGAAAAGCTTCTAGCGACAAATCTAGTTACTTTTTTCTGGTGATATGGGGATAAAAGGTGATCCTAGCGACAAATCGTTTTTCTTCTTTTTTCTCTCTCCCTCGGCTGCCTGTGGCGCGCGCGCGCACACACACACACACACACACACACACACACACGCACACACACAGCTGCAACCAATTGGCGCTGATCACTGACTCAGACACACCCACGCTCTCGTCTCATTCTTAAGCAGCACTGTAGTAGCAGGCAGCACGCTGCATTAGCATTAAAGTTAGGGACAATGGAGCAACACCCCTCTCCACCTACTCTGGTAAAGGTCATTATCGTTTAATTTAAAAAAGATGTTTGTGTCGTGAGTGCATTCGCATGGAAAGGAGGTTTTTGTTTTTTTCTGCGAGAATAAAAGCATTATGGCGTTGGCACAACAGATGTTCAGGAGGCGGAGAAACACACCTTTACTCCACCCACTCACCCATCTAACTGGCACTATTTATACCGTGCCCATTCTACCCAGAAGCCTCTATGCTTTTCGTATTGTACCAAGCTCGCTCGCGCTAGCTAGTACCGCTCTCATAAGCAACATGAGTTCTATCGACCTTTTCACGTCAGAAGACGAATCCGTCATCCCACCCAGCCAGTCCAGCAACCAGTCTGGACATACCACCACTTCACGCCACACCAGGAGTAGCTTACCTGCCAACCAGCCTCAGAACCGCCGCCACCGCCACTCCATTTCACCCAGCAACTCCGTCTCTTCCGCCTTTTCCAGACAGTCCAGTTTCTCCCGTCGCTCCTCCTTCATCCCACTTTCGGGTCTACCCTCCACCGCAACTCCAGGTCGGTCCCGCACATCTACACACCACCACCCGAACAATCGGGAACAGGAACGGGGCCGAACCTCCAGGAGATCGGACCAACTACAACACAGAGCGGCTCGGAGATCCCCGCCGGCTATCCCCGCTACACCGAGGAGCCAGCGTCGGCAAAACCGCTCGACTCGCTCCCCTGACCGGAGCCACCGAAGCACCCGGACCCCGCAGATGGAAATAGGAGATTGGACCGTGGCGGGTCTACAGCGGCAGCTCCGAAACCGTGGCATCGTTTTCCCCCGTTCTTTGAATAAGGCGGGGTTGTTCCAGCTGTTCGTTACAGAACAAACAACACCGGGGCCTTCTTCAAGCCGGGCGTCACCCGATGACGTCACGCGTCGCACCGCTCCAGCCAGAGCGGCGCCCCCGGATGACGTCACCCACCACCCTAGGGCTGGCCAGGCAGCGCCTGCCCAGATCACCGTCTCCACCAGCCAGCTTGCAACTACGTCCTCCCTACCTGCCACTACTACGATGACTACTACTGCCACCACCACTACTACATCCTCCCTACCTGCCACTACTACGATGACTACTACTGCCACCACCACTACTACTGCCAATACAATTCCGTTTAATATTAACCCTGTGCCTGCCACCCACCCTCTAATGTCGTTTTTGTCTGCTTTATCATCCCTTGTCCCGCAGGCTGCACTTTCATCCCCCCCTCCCCCTCACCCATCCCTACATCCACCTCAATCTTCCTCTGTCACTTTTCCTCAAATACCAAGTGCTGTAGTGGCCACACCTGGCACCAGTACAACCCAGGCTACGCCTTTCAATTTCTTTTCCACTCCAGGGCATGCCACCCAGCCAAACATCGCTGCCACTAACAGCGGTGGCATCGCCTCTCTACCACCCTCTTTGCTGTCCTGTCCTCCTCTCAATAACCCCTCCCCCCATCCTCCCTTTTCCCTCTCCACAGCTCTACCCGTGGACCCACCACCCAACGCCATTTCCAGGAACCCACAGCCCATCTCAACATCCCTCCGCAACCAGATCCTCCTAGGTAACACCGTCGACCTAAGTGCACTCCTTCGCCCCTCCAGCAATAATGAACCCCACTTTGTGGACTGCGGCGACATATCAATTCAGCTCCGCAGCGCCGGCCCCACACGATCACCCGTCCTCACCGTAGCAGAATTTTGCCTGGCTTTCGGTATCTACCGGGATGTTATCTGCTCCGTCTTCCCAGCCCGCCGCCAAGAACTAGACGACTACCTGGCGGTGGTACTAGACGAGGCCGTTCGATTCGGAGGAACCCTTTACCAGGAATACCACCGCCAATTCGCAGCCACAGCTGCTGCCAGGATCCAGCAATGGAACCTGGCCACCTACTGGGGCCAACTAGATTTGGAGCTGTACTGCCGCCTCTACGCTGGCAGGGCGGCAGTTAATTGCAGCCTCTGCGGGAACCCCGCCCACCCCGCCAGCCTGTGCACCCTAGCCGCTTCCCGGCCATCAACTTCCCGTGCCACCACAGCCAGACCAGCCCCCGGCCCTCCCCCCCTCCCTCCTTGACCTACCCACGGCGCCTCCCACACCCTCCTCCATATACCCCGCACACAATAAAACAACCGACCGGCGTGGGCGCCCGGTGTTGTTTTGCGGAAAATATATGGTCTGTAACAACTTTAATGATTTAGGTTGCAATTCAAATTCCTGCAAACTACTGCATGTTTGCAATCACTGCGGCGGCGCACACGCCAGGGCTTCCTGCCCCCAACACCCCACCAAACCTTCCCGCCCTAGCTGACATTTAACGCATCTCTCTACTCCCATAAATATTCCCGCCTTGGCTGCCGAACTTTCAAATCACCCAGACCCAGCAACCGTCTGCTTCCTACTAGGAGGCCTCAATTTCGTTTTTTCCCCTGGCCTCATCACCCTCCCCACCGATTCACACCTCTGCCGCAACCTCCAGTCCGCCACCACGGACCCCGACACAGTCACCACCCTGTTGGCCAAGGAAGTGGCCAACGGATTCATGATCGGCCCCTTTTCCACCCCACCATTCCCCGCCTTCCGCATCAGTCCAATCGGTATTGCCACTAGGAAATATTCCGGGAAAAAGACAGTCATTGTCGACCTTTCCTCCCCCCACGGCACTTCCACACCTAGCATTAACAGCCTCATCCCTAGCCAACACTATTCCATGCAATATTCCACCGTAGACGGCGCCATCAACCTGATCAGGCTAGCCGGTAAAGGCGCGTGGCTTGCAAAAGCAGATGTCACCGCAGCTTTCAAGGTCCTCCCACTCCACCCAGACAGTTGGCCCCTTTTTGGGGTTTTCTGGCAGGACGCCTACTACTTTGCAGTCCGTTTAACATTCGGGTGTAAGAGTAGCCCCAAATTATTCGACACCCTGGCCGAAGCCCTTTGCTGGATTTTGACCAACAATTACAAACTCCCTTACGTCACTCACCTGCTGGACGATTTCTTAGTAGTCACCCCTCTTTCAGCCCCTCCTGCCTCCGGCCTCACAACACTGACCTCAGTTTTCAACGCACTAGGCGTCCCCCTCGCCCTGGAGAAAACGGAAGGTCCTTTCACTGCCATCGAATTCCTCGGAATCACCCTGGACACTGTCACTTTCCAAGCCTCCCTACCCCCCGAAAAACTCAACCGGATCACCCTGCTCCTTTCCAATTACCTGGACATCCTTCAGTGTAGCAAACAGCAGCTCCTTTCCCTACTCGGCCACCTCAACTATGGTATGCGCATCATTCCCCAAGGCCGTTCGTTCATTTCCAATCTCCTACACCTCTCTGCCTCTGTCCCTTCCCTCCATCACCAGGTCACCTTTGACCCCCAGTGCCAGATGGAACTCCGACTTTGGCATCTCCTCCTTTCAAATTGGAACGGAATAACATTTTTCTATAATGATTTCATTTCCTCCCCAGAGGACATTCAGCTGTATACAGATGCCGCCCCCTCCGCAGGATTCGGAGGCTATTATGCAGGACGATGGTTCTCGTCCCCCTGGCCAGACGGCTTCCACCAGCTCGACCCGGATCACACCCAATCATCCACTCTGTACGAGCTCTACCCCATCGTAATTTCCGCAGCCCTGTGGGGATCAGAATGGACCAGTCACAGTATCCTCATCCATTCCGATAACCTGTCCGTCGTCCACATCATCAATAAAGGCCGTTCCTCATCACTCCCCATCATGTCACTCATGCGCCGCCTCACATGGATTTCCGTCACCCACCAATTCATTATCAGAGCTGGCCACATCCCAGGTCACCACAATGCAATAGCTGATTCACTTTCCCGCTTTTCGTTTCAGAAGTTCAAGACACTGGCTCCACTCTCCGACCCGCATCCAGTCCCGGTTCCTCCATTTTCGGACATCATCTTCCCGTAGGCCATTCTCTCCACCACCTCATCCTCCAGTCCCAGCAGTCTGCCCTCCAAGGCGTAGCCGACTCCACCCTGTCCTCCTACTGGACAGCCTGGAGAAGTTTTAAGTATTTCCACCACACTCACGACATTCACTTTCCCTCCCTAGACCTCATCACTCTGTCATCTTACATTAGTCACTGTCACTCCGCCCGTTCCATACGCTCTTCCACAATCAGAGCTTACCTCTGTGGAATCACTTTTTTCACCAAACTCATCACCGGTTCACCCCATCCGTTCACTCAGCACCCCCAAATTGGCCTCATACTCAAAGGATTGCAGCGCAACGAACCGCGCCTTCCTCCCAGTCGTTTACCCCTCACTTTAGATATACTCACCGCCTGTATTCCACACCATTAGATCCGGCTACGCCAACCCCCTCACAAACTCCACGCTTGAATCCATGTTTCTGTTAGCCTTCTTCGGTTTTCTTAGATGTTCCGAATTCACCACAGCCAATACTGTTTTCAATCCCTCCATCTCCCCCTGCCTTTCCGACTTAGCAGTCCACGACAACAACACGCTTGTCTTCACAATCAAACAGAGCAAATCGTCCCAGTACAGGCTAACACCCATCTATCTGTTCCGCCTCAATTCCCCAGTTAGCCCTTTCGAACCCTTGGCTAATTATGTCCGCACCAGACTTTCCCTAAACGCCCTACCATCAGACCCGCTGTTCATTAACGAACATGGAACCGCAGCCACCCGCAGCTGGTTCCTTCACCAACTCCGCCAAATCCTCACCCGATCCGGATTCTCCGCAGAGAATTTCTCAGGCCATTCGTTTCGCATCGGCGCCGCTTCAACTGCCGCTAGCCAAGGCCTCCAGGACCACACCGTACAGTTGCTAGGAAGATGGTCCTCCCAGGCCTACCAGAGGTACATCCGCACTAACCTCCAGGACCTCAGAATTGCACATAATTCACTTATCTAGTTTCCGATCCTTGCTATCTCTTTGGGGGTAACAGCCTAAACGTGCCGTGCCGATGACTCCCATTACCTACCTCGAGCACCGTGCTGGCCACGCTAACGACCTCCACCCCAGAGACTCCAGGGTCGGCGACCCTCCCCCGGAACCATCCACCCCTCCATTCCATTCCATTATTATTACTTTATTACATTACATCACATTATATTACTTTATCCAATTCCATTTCATTTCACTCCATTCCATTTCATTTCATTCCATTTCATCCCATTTCATTTCATTTTCATTTTATTCAATAAAACCCTTAAACGTCCATAAAGGTGTGTTTTCTTTGCCTAGTGAAATGGCGTTGGCACAACAGATGTTCAGGAGGCGGAGAAACACACCTTTACTCCACCCACTCACCCATCTAACTGGCACTATTTATACCGTGCCCATTCTACCCAGAAGCCTCTATGCTTTTCGTATCCCTCCACCACCCCTTCTCCTCCAAAGCTCCTACTACCTTCTCTTTCTTCTTTCTCTCTCAGTCCCTCTCCTTCGCCCTTTCTCTCTTTCTCTTTCTATCCACAGGTTCCTGCAGGGGGGTAACAGCCTAAACGTGCCGTGCCGATGACTCCCATTACCTACCTCGAGCACCGTGCTGGCCACGCTAACGACCTCCACCCCAGAGACTCCAGGGTCGGCGACCCTCCCCCGGAACCAACCACCCCTCCATTCCATTACATTATTATTACTTTATTACATTACATCACATTACATTACTTTATCCAATTCCATTCCATTTCATTTCATTCCATTCCATTTCATTTCATTCCATTCCATTTCATCCCATTTCATTCCATTTCATTTCATATTCATTTTATTCAATAAAACCCTTAAACGTCCATAAAGGTGTGTTTTCTTTGCCTAGTGAAAACAATTGAAATATTCCCCCGACGCATTTTCGGATCGTTTATTCGTCACACACCTGATGTGTAACAGTATGATTAATTAATGTGTGAATTGAGTAATGATAGATTGATGACCACCTGGGTTGAGTTAAAGGAGAGTCTTTTTTTTTTTTTTTTTCGAGTTCAGGACAGTGTTGCCATCATGTCGGCTTATTAAGCGACTTTCTGGGCATTATGGGCTTTCTTCCCCTGCAAAGTTGCTTGTAAATATTGGTGTTTTGTGTTTTAAAAAAAAGTTTAGGTACAATTTAGGCATTTATCCCAGAGAGATTTACAGTAAGCAAGGACAACACAAGGGTATACATCAAATGCATCGAAATAGTAATCTATGATCATAAGTAAACCAAGAACCTATCATCAGTCTAACAGTAGAATATATTAAAACAAATCTGTACATATCTGTATATACACTTTAGGATGCCAGGTTAACAATTTGGGCCCAGTTATTTGGGCTTGCTTCAAATGTTCTGTTTAAACCAGTTCTCAAACATTTGCATGTCCAAGGATGCCCCAAACTAATATATTTCTCGGCAGACCCCCCAACCCCCCAATCTAAAAAATAAATTCAAGTATATTTAAGTTTTTCTTTTCGAGCTCTTTGAAAATAGCAGATCTACAAACTCACAAGACGTCGCGAATGCGTTTTGGGGTTGAACTATCCCTTTAAAAGGGTAAACTACAGAACATGCCAGGCTTGCATAAAGACTGACATGTGAGTGATGTGTCACAGCTGCAGCTAATCAGTTATAATTGCATGTAAATGTGCAAGCATGTTAGGATTTTTTTTTTACAAAATCAGCTCATGTCTATTAGATATAGGTATTCAAAGATTTGCACAATTGTTCAATAGCAGATCTACAAGCTCATAGTGCTATGAGCTTGCATATCTGCTATTTTTGAATAGCCAAAGAAATCTACAAATTACACATGCTGCATTCCTCTTAATGGGTTAATGCAATTATGCATTAGTTACGTGTCCATGAACATTGATCTCTAGAGTTGAATACTATTTCAGACATGAACTTAAACTAAGTGGCATTTGCCTTTCTGTGCATTCTGTACATGTGCCTGTAAGGTCCATCAAGGGTACCCCACTCACAGAGGTGGACTACCATGGCCAGGAAAAGCAGCTGTCGGATGAAGCCCTCTTCATAGTCAGACACCAGGGCATTTCTCCGAAATGAAGACCTTCCCCGACTATCCTTCACTGTGCCATGTGGTGAGCATTTGACAATTCATGGCCTCACAGTAATTCTATTTTTCACAGTTTGTGCCACAGTGATTGCATTTTATTTTCTAGTTAGTAGTTCTAACAGTTTGTGACACAGTGATGTGTCATTTACTAGTTCCTTATTGTATTGTTCTATTCACACAGGCCATGCACATGGCATCAACAACCTGACTGATTTGCCAGCAGTACTATATGCTTCACCAGGATGCGCAGCCATCACTGACTCAGACACACCCACGCTCTCGTCTCATTCTTAAGCAGCACTGTAGTAGCAGGCAGCACGCTGCATTAGCATTAAAGTTAGGGACAAAGCAAAGCAAAGTTTGTTGTTTACGAAGCAAAGCAAAGTTTGTTGACAATGGAGCAACAACCCTCTCCACCTACTCTGGTAAGGGTCATTATCGTTTAATTTAAAAAAGATGTTTGTGTCGTGAGTGCATTCGCATGGAAAGGAGGTTTTTGTTTTTTTCTGCGAGAATAAAAGCATTAACAATTGAAATATTCCCCCGACGCATTTTCGGCTCGTTTATTCGTCACACACCTGATGTGTAACAGTATGTGTGAATTGAGTAATGATAGATTGATGAACACCTGGGTTGAGTTAAAGGAGAGTCTTTTTTTTTGTTTGTTTTCGAGTTCAGGACATGGTGTTGCCATCATGTCGGCTTATTCAGCGACTTTCTGGGCATTATGGGCTTTCTTCCCCTGCAAAGTTGCTTGTAAATATTGGTGTTTTGTGTTTTAAAAAAAAGTTTAGGTAATGTAATGTATTGTTCTATTCACACAGGCCATGCACATGGCATCAACAACCTGACTGATGAGCCAGCAGTACTATGCTTCACCAGGATGCGCAGCCAAAATGCGGATTAAATTTGTCACGAAAAACAAACACAAAAATGTTTCTGTAATTAATAAAGATTTTTTTATGGTAATGACTATATCACATCTTTGCTTGTTTGAGTATTTTAAATATTTATGTATATACTCAAATATTTTGGCATTTTTAGGTAATAAAACACCATTTCTTTATACATTAATCCTGGTAGGTCCTTGTCAGGGACCGAGTTGGTCGGAAGGAGAGACACAGGGAAAACTTTGTTGGTTTTAAAACATTGTTCTCCTTTTTTATTTCTTTTTATTTCTTTTCTTTTTTCGTTGTTTAAATGGTTTGACAAAACAAATGTGCTCAACACAAAGGAAATTCAACTAAATAACTAAGCAGACACTGGACAACACAACTGAACTGAAAACTGAACTAACCATAATGATACAGGAGGTGGACATATATAGGGACGGGTCAGACCACTGTTTATACAAAAGGGGTAAAAGACAAAGACTACAATTGAAACACACACTCAAAACCCCTGCCCCACCCCATGGTACAGAGGGACTGTGGTGCAGTCCAATTTCTCCAATTAGCTGTAGATCTGGAGCAGCTGATCCCCATTGCTTTGGCCAGCCCATCATGCCCATGTATGTTAGTCAGCACCTCCCAAAGAACTGGTAACTCAAAGAAACTCAGTCAAATCAAATGCAAATAAACTCATAGAAAAACAACTAAACAATAAATTATGTCATTTCAACTGGTTAATAAGGGACAACTGAAAATAAACACTAAATGTATAAAGCAAAAAGAAGAGTTACCATACATTATAGTCTCTATATGTGTGGCTGCTGAGTCAGCCATCACAGTCCTTGATACTAATATTGTCACAATAGTTTAGCGTTATTGAGTAATGTACTTGAGTACACACTTGTACAATGAAGGTATTTTATCAGTTTCATCCTGGCAGTGGGTGCCAAAAAAATACAGCTAATTGAAACATATCCAGTGTTATAAAATATCTACATAATATCTATGGAAGACCCTGCACTATACCACAGTGGGGCCTGACAATTCATATAATTGGTCCTCACTAATGCTAATGCGATGGCACCACTTTTGTGTACTCCCTCTCATGGGCTTTGGACAGTTCAGAAATCTGCCTTCCAATGACTAATAGAGATTTCAAGCTAATGGAAAGTTAGTTTGCTGAAATAAAAGCCTCCATCCATAAATTGTTTGAAATGACCAAACCTGGCTACTGATGAAGTGAGAAGCCAGAGCATTAGTGAGGACCAGTTATATGAAGAAAAGTTAAAACGAGTGAAGTGCTCCTTAAAATGTATTCTTTGTTGGCTGTAAGATGTTTCATATTCAGATGTACTGAAAGTCTGGACATGGGCTCACAATACAGAATGGTACACAATATCCCAAGCTTGTCTGAACATTTCTATTAAAGCTGCGGCAGGATTGATAGAACCTGAAAAATCCTTGCCGTAAGGTTTGTTTATAACGTACAGCCAGCAAATTCCTAATAGTGGAAATTAAATGTTTGATTTTAAAATATTTATACAACAAAACATAGATTTGTAGGGTGTCACCTACCCCCCCCCCCCCACACACACACACACACACACACACACACACACACACACACACACACACACACACACACACACACACAGTCTTAAAAGTATGGCAGTAAGCTACAGTAGCCTTTGTAACTATGCTTAAAAGAGATCCAGTCAGAGACTATCAGTGGTGTATGTAAGCGGATAAGACACAGGTGGCACTGTGGTGCAGCAGTTGGAACACCTGTCAAATTGGGAGGATGCCTCAAAATACATGCTTTCAGCTCTGAGCATTTTCTCACTGAGAATGTTAAAACCCAACGTGGACAAGGTGAGTTGCGGTATATCCCAAAATGTGATGAATATTCAGGATTTATCTTTATTGAGACTTAACAGGCTGATACACAGAGTGTGATCAAGAACAAGACTTTCGATTCGGAACTGTATAAGCCCTACATAAAATTAAACTCGTGGATGTAATAACTGAAACAGAAATTCTGTGAGCCCACAAAGTCAGTTGCTAATTCCTGTCACTTCAAAACTAATGGAAAAAAGCAGCATCCGCTCACTCAACACTGTGCAAAAGTCACATTTTTATTGCAAGCCCGGCATTATGCCTGAAGGACTTAGGACTCGAAGGACGCAATAAAAATACAGATTTTTCCTTTTTGTCTCTGCCAGGCGGTAAGTCATGGCGAGAGTATGTTTTACCCCCTGTCCGTCCGTCTGTGTGTGTGTCCGTCTGTCTGCGAGCAGCTAATCTCCGGCACCGTTGCCCCGGTCGCTCCGAAACTGTGCACACACTCCCTGGATGCCAATTCAGAACCTTTGCCCCAAATGTTTCACATGGGCCTGTTATAGCGCCACCAGGAGGACGATTTGTGCAAACCCCATTTACTCTTACAGATTTTATCCAAATGTCATGCAAATCGGTACATAGTATCTCTACAGTCATGTGATCAACACGGATTTGTCCGATTTTCCATATTCCATCCTCATTCGCTAAGGTTGGCTTCCAAAGTTTGCAGGATTGGTCAGTTTTCAACAAAATGCCTCAAATCATGAACTGTGAAATTGCACACGCACATTCCCACTAGGCCGAGGAAGAAATGGCACCCTTTTCACATTGGCCTGTTATAGCGCCACCAGGAGGCCACAATAACGTACCTGACCTGGCAGAGCCCTGTGCTCCGAGGAACACTTTTTCTAGTTTGTTTTGATTCTGTTCAGCTCCAGCACCTCAGCTAAGATGTATTAACAGATTTTTCTCTTTTTCTTTTCTTCTCACTTTTCTAATGAAACGACTTGAAAAAGTGTCACCAGATGACACATCAATTCAGGTCTCAGATTTTGGAAACCTGTCCAAGATCATTGGTATATCATGATGTAAATTCAGTTTTATGGTGGTGTGTCTCTTGAAAGGCTAATTCAAACAATTCATTCAGCCTATAGAAACAGTATGGTAAAACAGACTGAAAGCATGGACCCTGATGAGGCTCTTGAGCCGAAACGCGTTGGTCACATGTGCGTTTTTTAACTTTGCCAAGCTAACAGTCATGACAAAATGTCATCTACGTCATTTTCGCTACCATGCAATTCCAGCCAGCAGATTCGTCGCACCATGGGAGCCAGACTGAAGCCTTCAGTTCAGTGGAATGCATTGAAGTGGACGAGAGACGGTGGACCAGCTTATGAACAAAAAATATTTATGAATGACTGAGACCTTTGTAAAGTAATTGCTTCTGGGATATAAAATAAGACATAATTATCACACATTGTTGTCTGCTGTGTTGCTTTTCGATGTGTCCACTGTATAAGTTTATTGAGCTGTCTAAAGAGCACAAAGTACAAGATACTGCCGAGACAGAAAACAGTGTTGCCATGTCCACTTATTATAAGCGACTTTGGGCTTATTTTTCAGTGAAGTTGCTTGTAAATATTGGTAGTTGCGGGGTGCGGTTTTATGGGCTTTTTTCTAAAGTGTAGTTGATTATTTGGACTTGGGCTTCACAATTTTAAAAGTACAATTATAATTCTCAATTTTGTGTCATGGACCCTCAAATTAATGTGTATTTGTCCCTAACCCCCATCTGAAAATGTTTTGTGCCAGGGAGCCCTGTACCAGATGTGTGTTAGTGTTACAAAAATCCTCAACATTTCACATTTTACTTCAAGATTTTTCTCACAACGCGTTGTGAGCTTGTAGATCGGCTATTTTCAATGTATACAGTAAAGGTCTAAAGTGCTCATAATGGCCTAGTGCAAGTCTTCAAGAGGGGTCCGCCACCCCTAGGGGGTCCACGAGGTACTGTAGGGGGTCCGCGAAATTGTTGCTTGATACAATTCCAATAAATATATATATATATATATATATATATATATATATATATATATATATATATACACACACAAATATTTTGTGTATATTGTTTTAAATATCCATTTGTCTTCATATATTTTAAAAACATTTTCCACATTTACGTATTAAATAAATGATGATATCTATAAATGATTCTGTCCATTTTGAATAGCTTGTATACATGATTATTGTGCAATTGACAGATTGTTGTTCTCGGTTAATAAGGTATGTTTATAAATGGCAGTGCGGCCACCCTACTCACTGTACCCTGTGCATGTATGTATGTTAAATATAAAAGCATGAATATATTAATCTGTCTATTATTTTTAATAGTATTGACGCACAATAACATGTATGTTTATGAAACACAATTGTATACATAATTATACAATATATGTATATATATACAGGGGTGCACATAACTTTTTAGGTCTGGTACGCAGAAGAGCACCTGGACATGTGACTTGGTGCGCATGGCGCCCGTCCCGTTTTGTCAGGGCGGGGGGGGGGGTTCAACACGGACGGTTTTGTCAACGGGGAGGGGGGGGGGGGGGGGGGGGTTCGGCACGGTGCCCACCGGACAGTTTTGTCAACGGGGGGGGGGGGGGGGGGGGCGAGAAAAAAAGGACGCTCTGCTTCTAAATTACGCCGATTTTCGCCGTTTTTTTTTTTTCACGCTGTCAGATAAAGCCCCCAAGGTTGGTGCCCTGTGCTGCTGCGCTGATTTTATCCGCCAGATTGGGACATTCACGGCATATTTTGCACCATTACGGTGCGTTCATCATCGGTGACGAGTGCCTCTAACAGCCGCTGCTGGCTGCGTGCACGCAGCGAGGCAATGCGAGGCGATGCGAGGCGACGCGAGTCATATCTCTACCCCTGTGCCTAATGGCTGTACATGAGCCGACGGGTGCTTTAGAGTGATTGTGTGAGTGTGGCTTCAGGAAGTAAATTCCTAGCCTAGATCTCCAGGCTTTTATTTTTTAGTTTTGGTAAAAAATAAAAGCTGGGAAATTCCTGTCCCAGCTGTTGGTGCGCAAAAGCGCCTCGCGTCGCCTGATGTGGTGCGCATTTTTTATTTTGGGTGCGCATGCGCACCTGCGCACCAGTTATGTGCACCCCTGTATATATATATATATCCAGTTTTGCCTCCCATGAGCATCAATGGCGTCTGCTATGCGAGCAATGGCGTCGGCCCGCCCCCTAGGCTGTCCCTTCCTTGTTTTCTAATTTCCTTGCAGTATGCAAGGAAACCCAAGTAGTAACGGCTGCAACCTTGGATGACAGGTCTGCAGATCCTGTGTCTGCAGACAGGTCTGCAGACACAAGCCACCTCCCTACTCCTCCTAGTGGCAACAAGGCATTTCGTATTCCTTTGACCATGACGGAGGCGCGCCGACTCAGCAGACCTTGAGGCCGAGGAGTTGCGCCCGAGCGCCTCCAGGCGCGAGTGCCCGCAACGACCGGCCGAAGGTCTGCTAGTCGACTCAGCGCCGTCCGAGTTATGTACCGATAGGGACAGAATCGTAAATATTTTTGGTGGGGACTGCGTTTGCCCCAATACGAGTATACATGAGTCACCGAAACACTAGGGGGCAGTAATGTCGGTCCTGCTGGCTCTGCAGGCCTGTCTGCAGAGCTTGCTGTGTGCAGACCGCCCCGCCCCGCCCCTTCCCCCAGGCTGCAGCCGTTAGCTTCTCAGGAAACCGGGGTTTGTGTCTGACTTCAGCGCATCACTTCCGGTTGGTGCGACTATGTTTTCATTCCCACTAACAATATTTTTACACGGAACACTAACACCACTTCTCCCAGAGAACATGGATGGTTTTGGTTATAAGTCCACTTGTTTCTATGATGAAAGAGTAATTTAAAATGTGAATATCTTTCCGTGGTTTTGTCTGCTCCGAGGACGCTATTGTTAAATTAGTTTTGGTTAGTTTCGAGGGGGGAAGGGTGGACGGACACGTGAATCCCGCCCACTACATTTGATTGGGTAAAGCGCGGCCTGCTTCCTGATCTGAAGGCACACCCACTTGAAACCAATGCGCACGGGTTGTCAACACGGCTACCGACAGATTCCAACGCAGAGCAGAATCTGTTCTTGAGAGATTAGCCTACTACTACAAGGGAAGGGACTTAAATGTGTTGACCTACAATTGAACCCTCTCCAATTGAGCACCCGTTTTCGGTTTCTGATGATTACTTACCCACCCAGCATTTCCTCTTTTCTCTATTCTGAAAGCACGTTACCACCATATCAAACCCAACAATGACTTCCTATTTCAAACTCCATCATCCTCCTCCTCCTCTTCATCATCATCTTTTTCCATATCTCCAATACAAATTCTGGAATTTACCAGCAGCATGAATGACTTGATTAATGCGGGGATTAGATTCACCCCCCAAATCAAACGCCAGGCTCCACAACCATCAACCTTGCTCTGCCCACCACCCATCCCCCCTCCATGACGCCACCGAAAGAACCCCCTGATGGCCTCCCAGCTGACATGTCTAGAGAATACATTTGATAAGTGATGTACGCAGGGTCCAATATGCCATAACATGTATTGGCCCAATGTTCTTTCAGATAGCCTTGTAACAAGCAAGGTTTACAATATTCCCACTGTTATTTCAAATAGAGTTATCTCAAATAGAGTTTACAGGACAGGGAGTGTTTTGAAACACTCTGCTAACATTGGAAATTTAACACGCATTCCCTGTAGAGGCAACAGCCCAATAGTAGAATGCCTTAAGCTAAACCTGGCCCTATTTAACATCAGGTCACTTAATGACAAGTCTTCCTCTGTAAATGATCCCATCTGTAAAGAGAAACTAGATATTATTTTTCTAACAGAAACCTGGCTTGGTTCTGATGGAGCGGTGCTCTTAGCTGCGGCCTGCCCACCAAAGTACAGTTTCATTCACTCAGGACGCGAGGGAAAAAGAGGAGGTGGTCTGGCGAATATCTTCTCTGACACTTTAAAATTCAAACTTCTGACCCTTGGCAGTTTTCTATCCTTTGAATACCAGGCAACCATATTAGAGAGTCAATTCTCTGTGCTTATGATTAGTATGTATCGTCCTCCAAAATGCAGCAAAGCCTTATTTCTAACAGAAATATCAGAACTCTTATCTATCTGCTCCACTAACTATGACAGAACTCTGATTACTGGAGATGCTAATCTACATCTTGACATTGTTTCAGATGTTGTGGCTATGTTTTTTTTTTTACAGTTACTGCACAATTTTGATTTTATTCAACATGTTGTTGGGCCAACACATAAACATGGCCACACCCTGGACTTGGTGATCACTAGAGGTTTGAATGTCACTGTTGACAGTATTACTGATAAACCCGAGCTAACAGACCATTATTTATTGTGTTTTAATATGACTATCTCTGATCTAGCGAAAAACAATACAGAATACACTATAAAAAAAACACTTTTTTAGCTCAACGGCAGCAAACGAGTTTCCTCGTCATCTAGCAGGTGCGCTCCCCCTACCTGATGCTCCCTCAGTGAATGATATGGTTCAACATTTTAATCTTAAATTAGAGTCAGCTCTCGACATAGTAGCCCCTATGAAAACTAAAAAGAAACTTAACTCTAGAGTAACACCCTGGATCAACGGGCACATGTGCTCACTCAAGAAAGAATGTCGTAGAGCTGAATGAGTTTGGAGAAAAAACAAACTCACGATCCACCTAGATATTTTTAAGAAGTCAACAGCTGCCTATAACAAAGCACTGCGCTTGGCAAGGCAGGAATATTTTTCAGGCATTATTAATGACAACAAGCAAAATGCCAGAGTCTTATTCTTAACCATTGAACGTCTTTTAAACCCCCCCCCCCCCCAGGCCTACAAGGAGTCACTCCCTGCTTCTAAAGCTAAGTGTGATGAGTTTGCATCCTTTTTTGATAACAACATTTTTAACATTCGAGCTGGTATTATGAATAAAATGTATAAATAAAAAATGTAGACCACAATGTAGAAAGAATAAAAATGTAGACCACTCCAGGGGAAGCCTAATATCATTCTGTGCAATTAATGAAGAGGAACTCCGCAAAACCATATCACAAATGGCATCATCCTCCTGCTCACTAGACGCTATCCCCACCCCTTTTCTCAAAGAGGTTTTAGACAGTGTGATTGGAGATATCCTAAAAATTGTAAACAGCTCTTTACTCTCAGGCGTCTTTCCAGACTCACTGAAAACGGCTGTAGTCAGGCCGTTACTCAGGAAACACAACCTTGATCCATTGGTGCTGGGTAATTATAGACCAATCTCTAATCTGCCATTTCTGGGAAAGGTCTTAGAAAAAACTATCTTTCATCAACTGGATGTGTTCCTACAGAACAATAAGGTTCATAACAAATTCCAATCTGGCTTCAGGAAAGGCCATAGCACAGAAACAGCACTTGTAAAAGTAATTAATGATCTTAGGGTGTCCGCTGACAACAAAAATATATCTGTTCTCCTACTCCTTGATTTAACCGCTGCTTTTGACACGATTGATCACAAAATTCTACTACAACGCATGAGTACTGGATTGGTTTGTCAGGCACAGCCTTGTCTTGGTTTTACTCTTACCTAACAGGCAGAAGCTATTTTGTCAGCCTAGCTAATTTTGACTCAGACAAACATGACATCTGTTCTGGTATTCCACAGGGCTCAATTCTGGGTCCCTTATTGTTCTCCCTGTATATACTACCACTGGGAGAACTCATCGCCGATCACGGAGTGAACTTCCATTTCTATGCTGATGATACCCAGCTGTATCTTTCGGTAGCTCCAGACGACCCATTGTTGACCTGTCTGTCCAGTATAAAATGCTGGATGAGTGAGAACTTTCTTAAGCTAAATGAGGATAAAACAGAAATTCTCATAATTGGCTCCAGTGAGCAGAGAGAATCAATAATAAGTAGACTTGGTAACCTGGCTGTAGAAAGTAACACCACAGTAAAGAACCTGGGGATTATTATCGATTCTGAATTGAATTTTAATGCACACATTAATCATGTCACCAAGATTGCTTTCTTTCATCTTAGAAATATTGCGCGAATTAGAGACTATATCTGTCGTTAGACGACGCAAAAACAATGATCCACGCTTTTGTTTTCTCTCGGCTTGATTACTGCAATGCACTCTACTCTGGCCTGCCTAAGAAAACAACTGACAGATTACAACTTGTTCAAAATGCGGCAGCCAGAATTTTAACTAAAACTAGAATGAGAGAACATATCACTCCAGTTCTAGCTTCACTACACTGGCTCCCGGTTGTTTTTAGGATTGATTTTAAAATTATTTTAATAGTTTATAAAGCTCTAAATGGTCTGGCACCTTCCTACCTCTATGACTGCCTAGAGAGACATGTTCCAAACCGGACCCTCAGGTCTTCAAGTGCTGACCTACTCGAGGTGCCTAAAATGACATATAAAAAATATGGTGAAGCAGCATTCTGCTTTCACGGACCAACAGTGTGGAATAAACTCCCATTACACCTAAAACAGGCAGCCTCTGTCGATAGCTTTAAAGCACAGCTCAAGACCTATTTCTTCACTCTTGCTTTTAGCTGACTCTTTGGTTGATTTTTAAGTCCTCACTGTATTGCCTATTTTAATGTTTTATGCTTTTGCTTTTATTTTATTTTATTTTTTGTTTGCTTTATTGTTAAATTGGTTGTAACTGTAACTGTATTCTTGCTCTGTAAAGCACTTTGCGCTGCATTTCATGTCATGAGAGGTGCTATACAAATAAAGTTTATTATTATTATTATTATTATTATTAACATGGGGTATTTGTCAGAGGCCAGATTTAAAACTAGGGTGCAACAAAAGTAGCATGCCATAAAAAAAAAAAAAAAAAAAAAAAAAAATATATATATATATATATATATATATATATATATATATATATATATATATATATATATATATAATATTTATAATATAAAACTGTGCAGAGAAAATAAGTCTGGTATGTGGTCGGTCTAATCTTCTTTATTTAGATTACAGTCAGGAAAAATAAAGAAATATAAAACCCACTTTACATCAGACTATTCTAAGCATTACCTGTGTGTCATCAGAGTAAAACTAATTCAGCGAGTTTACTATTGCCCACGGTGGTCTAATGACTGTAAAAGGCACGTCGAGGTGGTAAAATGCAAGCCATGTCAAGCTAGAAGCATTATAGCAACTACTTCTTCCCAATATTCAAAAACCATTTAGAAGTGGTGCTATGAGGCTGAGCTTCGGCAGATACTGTGTGACGCGTTTCCAAGCAAAACCAGAGAACTTATTGCAGTTAAGGTGAATTTATTCATACAAAATAATAAGGTCCAAAAATGTTGCTGAAAAGTAAATGAATGAAATGTAAGCTAAACGTATAAAGCAAAACGGTCAACAGAAAATATTGAGCCTAGCTCACCCCCATTCTCTCACTGAATGCCCAGCAGCCTGAGACACACACCTGAAATAAACTAAAAGGTAATGAACAGACACACAGCAGGAGCTAATCAGTTGATTACTGTGGGAAGTGGGACATCAAACCAAAGCGTGGGAAAAACCAAACAAAAATAAAATGGCAAGCAAAATATACATTTTGGCCCCTACAATACCGGCCCCTAATTATTATGCAACAAATAATAATTACACAATCGTAAGTGGCATTCAAAGCAATACGAAAGCGATTTTTTTTTACGCAAAGTCTTCTTCTTCTTTCTTCAAGAACAGTGTATAGTGTAGTGAGTGTAGTGAATCAGTAAAGTGTAATTCAAGGGGCAAAAAGGGGCAAAGGTCAGTGTCAAGGGCATGGGGTAAAAAAGGTGA
Source organism: Gymnoscopelus microlampas (assembly GCF_963454915.1). Classification (NCBI taxonomy): domain Eukaryota; kingdom Metazoa; phylum Chordata; class Actinopteri; order Myctophiformes; family Myctophidae; genus Gymnoscopelus; species Gymnoscopelus microlampas. The sequence continues at coordinate 45,832,628 of NC_139959.1, read as the reverse complement.
TTTCAAAGTCAATTTTCTCAATTATCTTCCGTCTCCTGTAGCAAGCAGATTTTGGTGATGGGTCTGTTCAAAAAGCCGGTCTTGGTCTTAATTCGAACTTGACGTACGAGTCCTCTTCTGTCCAGAATGGTCTCCACAATTTTCCCAGTTAGCCAGGAGTTCCGAGGCGCCGAGTCATCCACTATGATCACGAGGTCTCCTGGTGTGAAGTTGCGTCTGATGTTAGACCATTTTTGCCTTTCCTGTAACTGGGGAAGATATTCTTTGACCCATCTTTTCCAAAATAAATCCGACATATATTGAACTTGCCTCCACCTGCGGCGAGCATAAATGTTTTCCTTCTGAAACTGTCCTGGTGGCATGGAAGGTGCAGTCTTCAGAAGCAGAAGGTGGTTCGGGGTAAGTGCTTCAAGGTCATTGGGATCTGTAGAAGCCTTGGTGATCGGTCGGCTATTGAGGATAGCTTCAACTTCATGTGAACAGGGCCGAAATTGTATCACATTTGACTTGCAATTTGTTTGTACTATTGCACTCTTCTCCTTTAATAAATAATCCAGAATAAAACTCACAACAATAAAATATAAATGCACAATAAAGTGCTGGGTGCGTAATTACTGTGAGTCCTATCTGAACTAATTGTTTGTCGACTACGCCACTTTTGTTATAGAGGGAAGTCCCCTTTGAATACACTTTAACTTCTTCTTCAGGCTTTCACAGGTTCGAGGTTAACTGGTAAGTTTCAATACTTTTGGTTTTGAGAATACAACACTGGCATGAGAATATCCCTTTAAGAAACTGGACACGAATACAGTGTATCAAAAAAGGTAAGTCATATTTATTGGGTCCCTAATACATTGGCTTCTGTGCCTTAAAAACAATCAAATAAACACTATACTAATAAAACCTATATAAACATACAAAACACAATTAATCTACACAACAACTATAAAATAAATTATAAAGTTGTGCAAATTACGCGGGGCTTAATCACAAGGGTTCCTTAGCATGGGGGGTTTCTGTGCAACAAATACTTTTCAAGTAAAGTGCTGTGCCAATAAAGTGCTTCAAGATACTCAACACGGTTTGTTCAGGGGTAATGCTGCATGTCCATATATGGGGGTAAGATGGGAAAGGGTTTGAGGCCAGTCGTCTTCGTCTTCTCTCTTCTTTCTCTCCGCCTGCAATTATAGAGATCTAGACCAGTTCACTGTGCATTTACACGATACATTTGCGTTGTCTCAGGCAGTGGTTATACAGGGATTCAACGTTGCTTGTTCGAATACTCACTCGCCAGCCAGGTTTTTACACCTGGCGCTGAGTTGGTTGCGTATGCAACGTTATCGCCACTTTCCAGTCTCAGCGCTTCTTATATGGTCTGGTCTCACTCGTCTCTCATATGGTCTGGTCTCACTCGCCTCTTCCTCCCCTTCGGTTCGATCGCTTTCTCCTCTGAATGTAGGCACACCTCGGCTTCCAAACTCCTAGGTGGCTGGTATGTCTACTTCATCTATGCACTCCTCTACTCCGTGTCTCGGCACAACCTTCCCCTCTGCTGTCCTTCTCCTCACTGACGCCTCTGTCACTTGGGTGCTCTGTTCTCTCTTTCAAACGGTCCCGCCTCCGCTTTTGTACCTGCCAAACCACACCTCCCTCTTCTTTCATTTGTCCGTGGTGACAGTCTGTCTGGGGACATTGGCCATGACCGTGGCCTTGGGCGTGACCGCGTGACTGCCGCTCTGCCACTCAATGTCTCTCAATACATGTGACCAGGGGATCATGGGGAAACAATTATAAACAATACAGTGCGTAATAATAATTGGTACAAAAATAATAAGATGGTGGGGTTAAATGAGGCAATTATACACATTAAGCACCAATAAAAACAAATTACAAAAGTTTTAAGAACCCCTCATTTCACCCTTGTCACATTCCCCCCTACTTTTTCGTTGGCAGTCCCTGGCAACTGGTTCTAAACGTCATGCCCGTACCTCTCAGGTGGCTGTCCTTGGTTCGCTCTTCCAGAGCGCCGCGGACCTTCAGGTTCCCTAGGACCGGGGAAAAACCCTACATAAGGCGGCCATATTGGTCCCACCGGTTCGGCTACTGGGGCAGGTTCGGGGCTCTCCATCGGTGACCTGGCGGCTATACACACTTTTAATGCATTCCTATGGATCGTTCTATCTCGCCCTCCTTTTTCAGGTCGGATCCTGTATACTAGGCCCGCATCCCCCACCCTCTCCAATACCACAAAAGGTTCTGGGTCCCACCATGGGCCCAGTTTACCTTGTCCCTGTCGGTTCCGGTTTCGTACCCACACCCTCTCTCCAGGTAACAATGGTGGCATACCGGCTCGGCGGTCATAGACCTGTTTACGCTGTCCTGCTATATGCACCATTTTTTTCTCGGCTGTCCTATACGCTGTGGCCATTCGTTTCTGGTGATCTTGCACCCAATCTCCCACTCCCATTCGATTTTGTGACAACGGTACTCCTAATGCTACATCTACCGGACGCCTCAGGTGGCGACCAAACATTAAGTACGCAGGCGCATAACCTGTCGCACCATGTTCAGTATTGTTATAAGCGTGTACTAACTCAGGTAAGTGTTCATTCCATCTGCCTTGGCGATCAGTATCTAGAGAGCGCAACATGTTTAACAATGTTTGATTAAACCTCTCCACCCCCCCATTACCAGCTGGGTGGTAAGGGGTGGTGCGACTCTTAGTAATACCGTATGTATGACACAATTGCTGCATTAATTCGGATTCAAAATTCGGGCCTCGGTCCGAATGGAAACGAGCCGGGCAACCGAATGGCTGAATAATATGTGTCCAAAGCGCACGGACAGTCGTGGGCGCAGTTTGGTCACGCGTTGGAATAGCCCAACTGTACCTGGTGAATAAATCGGTTGCTACAAGAATATTCTGCCATGCGTCATTCGGCCTACCTAATGTGAGAAAATCAATAGCCACTACCTCCATAGGATACGATACTTCGAATGGCTGTAAGGGGGCCCTGGGCTCTATCCTGTCTTTCAGTAGGCTGCAGGCAACACAACCTCGCTGGAACTGTCGCACCGCCCCCTCCATGCCCGGCCAGTAGAACCGGCGCCGAAGCTGCGCCAAAGTCCGGTCCACTCCGGCGTGTGCCGAGGCCTCATGGAGTCCTTTCCACACCTCCTCTCGTCGCGCCCCTGGACAAACAAGCTGTAAGTAACATTCTTGTGTATGCTGATCAATCACTTGCCTATACAACACATTGTCTCTGATGCGCAACCGGTCCCACTGTCGTAACATTTGCCTGGCTTCCCGTGACCAACTCCTCTTCTCCATAAGGGTAGGCAGTTTCCTCCGCTCTACGCAACTCTTCACCATCTGGATGTCCGGATCTCGATCCTGTGTTCCCCGCCACTCAGCTCCAGCCCACCCGTCCTCTCTCTCCACCGGTGCCAACTCCACTACGGCCACTCCTACAGGTTGAACAGGGAACCTAGACAGGGCATCTGCGTTCGCATTGCTTTTTCCAGGTCGGTACTTTATATCATAGGTGAATGATGCTAGCTGGGCTGCCCAGCGCTGTTCCACCGCGCCTAGTCGAGCTGTTTGAAGATGCGCAACAGGATTGTTATCTGTATAAATCGTAAAATGAGCGCCAGTTAAGTAATCTTTAAATTTTTCGGTCACTGCCCATTTAAGTGCCAAGAGTTCTAATTTAAAGGAGCTATAATTTGCATCATTTTGTTCGGTAGGGTGTAGACTTCGGCTGGCGTAGGCGATTACTCGCTCCTGGCCATCTTGGACCTGTGCCAGAACGGCGCCGAGCCCGCGGCCACTCGCATCAGTATACACTACAAACGGTCGGTCATAATCTGCATAAGCCAGTATTGGAGCCTGCGTAAGGGCAGTTTTAAGAGCATCAAACGAGTTTTGGCATTCAGGGGACCACTCTATTTTACACTGATGGGACTTCACATCATTCGGGACTCCGATCAACAAACTATTTAACGGCCTAGCTATGGCAGCAAATGAGGACACGAAGCGGCGATAATAACCAGCCAGACCTAGAAAAGCGCGGACCTCGCGGACAGTCGAGGGTGGGGTCCAGTCTCTTACCGCAGCCAACTTTTCAGGGTCCGGGCGCACTCCCTCTTTGTCTACAACGTGGCCCAAGAAGTTTACCTCCGGTTGGAGAAGCTTGCATTTATCGAGGCGCAGTTTCAATCCGTGTCTCCACAGCCGCTCGAAAACCTGGTCAAGGTGCTGCATGTGAGAGGAAAAGTCAGGTGAATATACAATAATGTCATCGAGGTACACTAATAATGACTCTGTCACCTGGCCACTCAAGCATCGCTGCATTAATCTTTGGAAGGTCGCGGGGGCGTTACATAAACCGAACGGCATACGTTGGAACTCGAACAGTCCTAAAGGGGTGGTAAACGCTGTCTTTTCTCGATCCCGAGGGTCCATACCCACCTGCCAATAACCGCTGGCCAGGTCGAGTGTGGAGAACCACTGAGCCTTGGTCAGGCTTGTTAAAGTCTCTTCAATCCGAGGTAAAGGGAAGGCATCTTTGTGCGTCACGGCATTCAGTTTACGGTAGTCGACACAGAAACGCCAGCTGCCATCTTTCTTCTTCACCAGGACAATGGGCGCTGCCCAGGGACTGCAACTCTCTTTTATCACTCCCTTGTCCAGCATGTCACTCAATAAGGTCTTCATTTCTCTATACATGGAGGGCGGCAGCGGTCGGTGCCTCTCGCGGATGGGTGCCGCGTCTCCAGTTGGTATTTGGTGTTGCACCACGTCCGTCTGCCCAAAATCTTCATTATGGACTGCAAACACCTTCTTCCATTTACACATCATCGCATGCAGCTCTTCTCTCTGCTGGTCAGGTAGGTCATCTCGCCGGGTCAACGCCTCCATCTCCTCAGGTAAGGTCTTCACGGGTCCCTCGTCTTCGATGCTCACCAGGGACACTTCCACGGCTCCGTCGGTTCCTAGGGACAGGTTCAGGTCTCGTCGTCCACGGACGTCGGCCTCCTCCACTGGATATAGCTTCCCTAACTTTTGATGTCTGCCCACGGTCACGCTATACGCGTGGGGGTTGCAGATGCGCACGGGGACTCGGCCATTACGCACGGTGACCAACGCTCGGGCCACTCCCAGATCAGTTCCTTCCGGCATGGCCTCCATCAGGGCCTCGTATTCGGCTCCATTTGGACCTTTCCAGGCACGGCCCCATACTACTAACTCACTGCGGGCGGGGACTCGGATTCTCCGTCGGCCGACAGGCCACACATAGCCCAATGCTCCGTCTTCGTGGGTCACTGCCTCCACTCTCCTACAGGCGGCGAATGCTTTTTTCCATGGTGTCCTCTCCTGTTGGCATGGAAACACAGACCTCCCAGAGAGTTTAAATAATGCATGCCACACTGCGTGGACTACGTTCATCCCAATGATCAGCGGCTCAATACAATGTTCATCTTTTACAATTACGATTCCTCTTCCCGGTATTTTCAGTCCTTCTAATTCTAGATCGAATATGGCATAGCCAGAATAGGGTAGATCAAGGCCGTTTGCTGCCCGTAGGCTAAACACCAGAGGCCCATTTTCCATTTTATCTTGCGAGAACTTTTCGTTAAACAAACTCTGCTGCATCAATGTGACTTGAGACCCCGTATCTAATAAACCCCTCATTTGGACTCCCCCCATTGTTATCCCAATTGTCGGACATTCCCCCACAAACACTTCATTGGCCCTTAACTTTTTTTGTGAACGTTGCACCTCTGCCCCCCGGACCTCGGCGACAGGGCGTACTAGTTTAACTGACTTCGGTCGGATCTACAGAATCTCGCTATATGACCCGCCTGTCTACACTGGCTACATATCGGCCTACCTCCTTCATCCCATTCGTAGCGCTGAGAGGCCGTATACCGTCGCTCAGGTGGCGGTGGAGTGCGCGCTCGTGCGTCATTGGTGCCAGTGCGGAGGAGCGGTCTGATTTCCTTCATGAGTTCCTGCGTGAATCCTTGCATTTGAGTTTTTACGTCGTCCATGATTTCCTGTTTTAATTTTTCTCTCCAAGCAGGGTCCTGAGAAGGGTAGGGGACAGAAATAGGATTAACAGCGTGGCACGTTATTTCAGTAGTTCCATGTTCAGCAGCTAACAGGTAGGCTTCTTCGCGTAAAGCAGCAAAATCTTCATCTGGGTGTCGTCGAGCATATATTTTTAAGGCTTGGCCCAGGGGGCCCTCAGCTAAACCCATAACAAACTGATCACGAAGAATGGCTTCGGAGGGAGCGGTGCTTGGGTCGTGCTGCCGCAGCCCACAAAACAGCTCTCTAAGTCTCAGGGTGTAAGTTTGTACATTCTCTCCTGCGTGCTGTGCGCACCGATAGAATAGTGAGCGCATTTCTGCGACAGAGACAGTTTCTTTATATAAAGCATCTAAGTATTTAAAAACTTTTGCCACTGTGTCGCGTTCGCCCTCCTCAACCACACTAATCTGCCGTTTAGCTTCGTTGGTTAGCGTTTTAATTATAATAGCAACTTTCCTGATTTCTGGTAGTTCCTGGGTACTTAATAATCCTCTAATCTGGTCTTTCCATTCCCTATATTTACTCTCGCCTTCTGTTCCACCAAAGGTGGGTAACCATGGGGCACCGGGATACACCGCCATCATCATCATTCTGAATCCGTAAAGCAAAAAACAAAAAGCAACAAAAACAACAAAACAGTACAGTTTCTCTTAAGGGTATTCTCATGTGTTTGTTCTCAACCAGTCCTGCCGCCAACGCCAAATATGTGAACAGGGCCGAAATTGTATCACATTTGACTTGCAATTTGTTTGTACTATTGCACTCTTCTCCTTTAATAAATAATCCAGAATAAAACTCACAACAATAAAATATAAATGCACAATAAAGTGCTGGGTGCGTAATTACTGTGAGTCCTATCTGAACTAATTGTTTGTCGACTACGCCACTTTTGTTATAGAGGGAAGTCCCCTTTGAATACACTTTAACTTCTTCTTCAGGCTTTCACAGGTTCGAGGTTAACTGGTAAGTTTCAATACTTTTGGTTTTGAGAATACAACACTGGCATGAGAATATCCCTTTAAGAAACTGGACACGAATACAGTGTATCAAAAAAGGTAAGTCATATTTATTGGGTCCCTAATACATTGGCTTCTGTGCCTTAAAAACAATCAAATAAACACTATACTAATAAAACCTAGATAAACATACAAAACACAATTAATCTACACAACAACTATAAAATAAATTATAAAGTTGTGCAAATTACGCGGGGCTTAATCACAAGGGTTCCTTAGCATGGGGGGTTTCTGTGCAACAAATACTTTTCAAGTAAAGTGCTGTGCCAATAAAGTGCTTCAAGATACTCAACACGGTTTGTTCAGGGGTAATGCTGCATGTCCATATATGGGGGTAAGATGGGAAAGGGTTTGAGGCCAGTCGTCTTCGTCTTCTCTCTTCTTTCTCTCCGCCTGCAATTATAGAGATCTAGACCAGTTCACTGTGCATTTACACGATACATTTGCGTTGTCTCAGGCAGTGGTTATACAGGGATTCAACGTTGCTTGTTCGAATACTCACTCGCCAGCCAGGTTTTTACACCTGGCGCTGAGTTGGTTGCGTATGCAACGTTATCGCCACTTTCCAGTCTCAGCGCTTCTTATATGGTCTGGTCTCACTCGTCTCTCATATGGTCTGGTCTCACTCGCCTCTTCCTCCCCTTCGGTTCGATCGCTTTCTCCTCTGAATGTAGGCACACCTCGGCTTCCAAACTCCTAGGTGGCTGGTATGTCTATTTCATCTATGCACTCCTCTACTCCGTGTCTCGGCACAACCTTCCCCTCTGCTGTCCTTCTCCTCACTGACGCCTCTGTCACTTGGGTGCTCTGTTCTCTCTTTCAAACGGTCCCGCCTCCGCTTTTGTACCTGCCAAACCACACCTCCCTCTTCTTTCATTTGTCCGTGGTGACAGTCTGTCTGGGGACATTGGCCATGACCGTGGCCTTGGGCGTGACCGCGTGACTGCCGCTCTGCCACTCAATGTCTCTCAATACATGTGACCAGGGGATCATGGGGAAACAATTATAAACAATACAGTGCGTAATAATAATTGGTACAAAAATAATAAGATGGTGGGGTTAAATGAGGCAATTATACACATTAAGCACCAATAAAAACAAATTACAAAAGTTTTAAGAACCCCTCATTTCACCCTTGTCACATTCACATAGAATGGTGTGCAGACTTTCTTCATCAAGATTTTGCACATTAAGTGTGGAATTGAGCACCTTTCTCACCGATCGAATCAGTCTTTCCCAAACACCTCCATGGTGTGAGCCAGCAGGGGGATTGAAGATCCAATTGATTCCTTTCTGGAGCATTGCATTGTGAATTTGGGCTTGATTCCAACTTTGAATCGCCTCCTTCAACTCACGTTGAGCTCCCACAAAATTGGTCCCATTATCAGATCTCAGTTCTTTCACTTGACCACGTCTGGCTGTAAAACGGCGAAGGGCATTGATGAACGAGTCTGTCTCAAGTGATGATGCCACTTCAATGTGAATCGCTCTTATAGCCAAACACGTGAATATGACACCGTAGCGTTTCACAATACTCCTGCCACGTTTCACTCCAAAGGGTCCAAAATAATCGACTCCAACAAACGTGAATGGAGGTTCATCAGCAGAGATTCTGTCCAGAGGCAGGTCTGCCATCTGCTGTTGTCCAGGAATAGCATTTATGCGGCGGCAAACAACACATTTTGACATGATTCCTCTGATCGCAACAGTAGCACCAGGAATCCAATATTTCTGGCGTAGTCTGGATAACATGTGGTTGCGACCACCATGTCCCACCTGTTCATGGATATGCCGAAGAATTAGTTCTGAAACATGAAATTCTTTGGCCAATATGACAGGATGTTTCGTTTCTTCTGGCATTGCTGCCCTGTAAGTCGGCCGCCCACTCTCAATACATCATTGTCCAGAATGGGATTGAGTTTATGAATGTGACTAGTCCTCTTGACATTCATTCCATTTTTCAAACTTGAGATTTCATCTGCAAATCTCTTCTTCTGGCAAAAGCAGATTATCTCCATCTCAGCAGTAGCCAGTTCTTCAACTGTGAGACCATGATATTTCTGAGTCTCAAGGTTTCTTGTCTCCTTCCGTGCAGATCTCAGAGTTCTCTGATGGATGTTATCTTTCTGAAGCTGAGCAGTGACATCGCTTGCTTGTTTCTTCTTTCTGCTACGGTTGAGAAGCAGTCCTTTAAGTCTGAGCATCCAAGCTGCGGCCTTCTTCAAACAAGTCCAGGATGAGAAGTAATGGATGAAGCGAGTTGTTGCATCCACTTCTTCAGATGTTATCTGAGCAGCATTTACAGTCATGCTCCTGACTTCAGAGTCCTTGGCTGAGATTTCTTCCAAGCAGTCTGGATTCTGAGGCCATTCTTCCTTGGGACGAAGAAGAAACTGAGGACCTGACACCCATACGGTTTTCTTCAGAAAGGATTTCACTGTCAAGCCTCGTGAAGCCATGTCTGCTGGGTTGTTAACAGAGTTCACATATCTCCACTGTGGTGCATTTGAGACTTTGACGATTGCAGCAACTCTGTTTGCCACAAACGTTCGAAATCTTGCAGTCTTGTTGTTGATGTATTTGAGCACAGATGTGCTGTCGGTCCAAAATACAGAGTCTGCTAGTTTCATCTGCAGCTCTTTTCTCAATAGTGTGTCCATTCTGCTTGCCATGGTAGCAGCAGTCAACTCCATTCTAGGGATAGTAGCTGGTTTTAACGGAGCCACTCTTGCTTTCCCCATCACAAAAGCACAGTGCATCTGGCCACGGTTGTCATGCAGTACAAGGTAAGTAACAGTCCCATAACCGTCTTCACAAGCATCAGCAAAATGATGCAGTTGAGCAGATGTTACCGTTCCAAAGCTGGTGGGTTTGAAGCATCTGTCAACCTGGAAATCTTCCAACATATGAAGATCTTGAATCCAACTCATCCATTCCTGTGCAATGGAATCTGGAATTGCATCATCCCAACCAATCTTTTTCCTACACAAATTTTGCAGGATCTTCTTTGCAGTCAAGACTACCGGCGCCAACATTCCTAGGGGGTCATACACTGAACTGACTGCAGAAAGAATTCCCCTTCTTGTGAGAGGTCGGTTTTTCAAGAGGATTTTAAACTTGAAGACGTCCGATTGTACGCACCATTGTACTCCTAACACTCTTTCCACAGGCAGATCGTCATGATCCAAATCAAGGTTCTTCACTTCCTTTGCTCTCTCTGTTTCAGGTATGACAGCCAAGACTTGACGACTGTTACTCATCCACTTGGTAAGTAGAAAGCCTCCCTTGAAACAGATTGCTCGTAGTTCATGATACAGAGCGATTGCATCTTCCTCTGTAGCTGCTGACGTCAGGCAGTCATCAACGTAAAAGTTGTTCATGATAGTATTTACGGCCTGAGCAGTGAACTGGTTGACGTTGTCCTCAGCACATTTCCTAACGGAAAAGTTTGCGCAGCTGGGCGAGGAAGTTGCTCCAAATAGGTGTACGGTCATTCTGTATTCCACCATGTTCTGACTGTAGTCTCCATCTGGCCACCAGAGGAATCGTAACAAGTCACGATCTTCAGTAGGTACTTTCACCTGGTGAAACATTGCTTCTATGTCGGCAGTGATGACAACCGGTTCCTTACGGAACCTGGCCAAGACTCCAATCAAAGAACTGGTCAGGTCTGGCCCCTGTAAGAGCTGAGAGTTCAGTGAAACTCCCCGAAACGTCGCTCCACAGTCGAACACCACTCTGAGTTTTTTCTTTTGTGGATGAAAAACCCCGTGGTGTGGTAGATACCATTTTCCTCCATCACTGCGTTCCAAGACATCGTCAGGTACCTTCTCAGCGTAACCTTTAGATATCATGTCAGACACAAACTTGGTGTATTCAGAATGAAAAGAAGGATCTCTATTGAATCTTTTCTTCAAGTTCAGTGTGCGTTGTTCTGCAACACTTCTGTTGTCAGGCATGCATATCTCCCTTTGTTTTAAAGGTAATCCAATGCAATAATGGCCATCGACAAGTTTAGCAGACGTTGAGACTAAATTCAAGAACTGTTGGTCTTCTCTTGAATGTTCTTGGTCATCTCTGATGCACTCAGGAAAGTCGATCTTGAACTGCTGTTCCCACAGTTGATCAAGTTTCACAACTGATATCCGATTGGCGCTTATCAGTGACTGCTCCTGCGCATCATCAGTCTTTCCATCTAATGGCCCATTAACTGTCCAACCAAGCATGGTTTTTACAGCGTACGGTCCATCTCCCACACTCCGGATGACATCTATTGGCTCCAGTGCTTTTGGTACGTCTGAGCCTATCAGCAGCTCTACCTCAGAGTCAAGTTCAGGTAAGTGAACATTCCTTAAATGAGGCCACTGATCGATGTCATTTTGCTGTGGGATGTTTCCTTTGTTCACAGGCATAGTCCTCTGCGTATATATGCCTGGAAGATTACAAAAGTCGCTGCTGTTCAGTCCAGCCACTTCTAGGCCTGAAACAATGTGTGTTTCAATAACCTTCTTCTGACCCATAGTTCTCAACAAGATATTCGATCTTCTTCCTTGAAGGTTGAGTTTAGCCATTAGCCCCACTGTACAGAACGATGCCGTGCTACCTGGGTCAAGGAATGCATATGTATGCACTGTTGTGTTCCCCTTCCTGGCCTTTACCTGAACCGGCACTATGGCAAGCTTGCAGTTGTCTTCACCGGCCCCAGTAAGACCACTTGTCAGCACGGAAGCCATGGCTCTGTCTTTGGTGGTTTCCTTTCCTTCAGCTGGGTCTTTATTCCATTCCTTGGTTCTTTGGTAGATATGTAGCATTCTGGGATGCTTCAAACTACAAACGCTGCAACTGAGTCTCTTTTTGCAGTCTTTACTGATGTGTCCTTTGCACAAACAGCCAAAGCATATTCCATTTTCTTTTAGAAAAGTGAATTTCTCATTGTGTGTCCTCTTTTCCAATTGTGGACACAGTTCAAGAGCATGTCCACCGTCACAAAATAAACAGCTCTTCAGAGTAAACTGACTTTCCTTCGTTCCTTTTTCTTTTGCAGCCATCACAGTGGTTGCAAACATACTTCCTTTTGTTCTGGGAAGCGGTTGTGACCTGGACTTTCTTGTGTCCTTACTCACTGGAGTGTCTTTGATGTCACCAAAAATGGGATCCGTTATGATCTTGACTTGTTTTTCAAGAAAAACAACAACGTCCTTGAAGCTTGCTCTTCGGTCGTGTTTCTCCTGGAAATCACATACCACGGTTCTCCATTTTTCTCTTAGTCGGTAGGGCACCTTCTTAATGATTATCAACAAATTAGAAGGCATATCAAGCTCATGCATGTAGTTGTCATCCTCCATGGAATTACTACATCCCCGTAGGAAGAGAGTGTATGCTTGCAGAGCTTTAGTGTCATCAGGTTTAATTGACGGCCATGAAAGAGCTTTCTCAATGAAGGCTGTAGCGATTTTATGCTCATTGCCAAAATGCTCTTTCAGTAGAGACCTAGCCTTCCTGTATCCTCTATCCGACATCATGTGTAGACAACTCCTCACAAGTTCCCTTGGTTGTCCTCGGGTGTACTGTTCCAGATAATAGAGACAATCTGTGGGATTTGAGTTCTTGGTTTCGATGCTATGTTCGAATGATTTTAAGAAAGTGTGATATTGAAGTGGGTCACCATCAAAAATGTAAACTTCCTTCTTGGGCATAGAAGACAGACTCTGTTGTTGTACGAGTAAAGCTGTGATTTCGTTTTGTTTCTCCATGACAGAATATATATTATTGTTGTCTTGTTCAATTGGACCTGTGGTGTCCATTTGGCTTGCCAAGGGTGCTGCAGTGCGAGACCGGACGGCCGGAGCCACAGCTCCCCCGGTGGCAGTGACCACTGGCACTGATGCCTCAATAGCCATTGTTGTTGTGTTTGCTGTCAGTGAATGGACCGGAGCCACAGCGCCACCTGTGGTTGTTACAGTTGGTGCTGGTGCATGCCTGGCAACACTGGGTTGTGAGGGGACCTGTCCCAGTGTGGGTTGTGAATGTGGTGTGGAAACAGTTGCCCGCTGTCCCTTCTCAAAATATGACATCATTCCATCTGTCACTTTAGACTTAATAGAAACACCAGATCTCCTTGAACCTAGTACTTTCATTTTTGCTACATTAGCAGCCATGCTTGTATCCAGCTCCAGCTGCTCCTTTTGCCTTCTTAGCTGCTCATTTTGTCTTCTTAGCTGCTCCATTTGTACCTCCAGGTCATGTCTCTCCTGGATCATTTTTTGCTGAACAATGAGAGCAGCCATTTCTGCCTCAGCTTTCAAGCGTGCTGATGCTGTACTTGAAACTTTAGATCCTTTTGTTTTCTTGCTTATATTTGACGCACTGTCCTCAGGTTGAATCGTTTCCTGTAGGTCAAATATTGCAGATGTTGCCTTATGTGACTGGGACGGGTGGTGCTGTTGAGCATTAGTGCGTGGCATTTCATCCTGCTGCCCAGCATTAGTGTGTGGCATTTCCTCCTGCCCAACAGGTACCTCTTCACTTTCCTCCTGCGGCCCAACAGGTAGGCCTTCCTCTTCAGTTGCAATAGCTCCAGTATCTGCCTTTGCAGGAATGGATTCAGTATCTGCCTTTGCAGGAATGGATTCATCAGCAGTACTTTTTTGCTGCATTGACATTCCAAGACCAACAAGCCATTGCATCACATCAGATATGAAATCTGTATTGTGTTTTGTAACACGTGCAAACCATAAATTTTGAGTTTCCAGTTCCTCCTGTGGAATCAATACAATGAGTGAATCATGTGCTGCTTTTGCATTTTCATATACATTTTTCAGATCCTCCATTGTGCTTTGCACATCCTTTGCATTTTCATCATTTTTCATTAGCCCTTTAATTTCATTTGTGAGCACTTGAAGTTGTTTCACACATGAGTGGCGGTCTTTCTGCACCTTTTCAATTTTATTAGCCAGCGCTTTGGCCGTGAGCTTGACCGTCCTCCGTGACTCCTCCTCCATTTCTTCCGGATCCATTTCCTTTTTGTCGCTCTTTGTGACGTTTATATCACTCATTTTGACATTTGTACTTTTGACAACATGTACAATTCATCCAGAATACACAGCAGCAATTGAACATCACCCCAGATATTGCACATTCACCTTGGCAACTTTGGCAAGGCGATTTCCAATTCAACAGAGCAGCACACAGTGGAACGAGCGCAGCAGCGCCGTATAAGGAGCGCCCATATATGGAGCGCAGCAGCCAAACCCAGTCCGACGCTAACGCAATCCTCGCTGCCAGCCAGCGCGCACAACAACAGCCAAAACCAACAGTCCCCAATGGACAAGCGGCAGCACTTCCAACTGTGTTCAAACAATGAACAACAAATACACAGAAGGAACCTGCAATGCGAATATATTTCTGACCGCTTCTGAAGGCTCAAGGCTGTTATGCGCTGCTGCTGTCACACAAACATTTCCACCGCAGGCGCGGTCAATCAATGTGGCTTCATTCAGAGTCACAGGGGGGCAACATAAAGTCCAAATGTTGCGATGTCCATTTCCATCATGTTCCAATGTTTCGATCCAAATTCATTCATTTCAGAACTTGCTCCATTTTCCATTTAACCCCAAAACCCCACGATCAAATGTCCAGAACTCCCGTGATTCAAATGTCCATTAATTTCATTTCCAATCCATTGAATCCTGGTCCATAGATGAGTCGTGGTGCGGGTTATTTTCTGTTGACAATATTATAGCAACTACTTCTTCCCAATATTCAAAAACCATTTAGAAGTGGTGCTATGAGGCTGAGCTTCGGCAGATACTGTGTGACGCGTTTCCAAGCAAAACCAGAGAACTTATTGCAGTTAAGGTGAATTTATTCATACAAAATAATAAGGTCCAAAAATGTTGCTGAAAAGTAAATGAATGAAATGTAAGCTAAACGTATAAAGCAAAACGGTCAACAGAAAATATTGAGCCTAGCTCACCCCCATTCTCTCACTGAATGCCCAGCAGCCTGAGACACACACCTGAAATAAACTAAAAGGTAATGAACAGACACACAGCAGGAGCTAATCAGTTGATTACTGTGGGAAGTGGGACATCAAACCAAAGCGTGGGAAAAACCAAACAAAAATAAAATGGCAAGCAAAATATACATTTTGGCCCCTACAAGCATTATTGAACAATATTACAGTTAGGATGTTCAGCTCAACCACTTAATTAGGGCCTATTTATTATGGTTATAGCTGGTGAAACTTCAAAACGCGCCGCATTGACAACATTTTCAAATATAGCTTAAAGAAATTAGCTGGTGTACAAGCTCACAGTGGTTGAGATTGAGAACTTCTAGATCTGTGGGTTAAATCTATCCATCCATCTTTCCATCATTCCATCCATCCATTCATCCATCTTGTAGATCATTTTTTTTTTTTTTTTTTTTTAACTTGAATCATTTATTATAGTTGCAAATTGTCTTGGCATGCATGTTTTTGCACTCGGGTCCCCACATGGAGATCGCTTATATCATCAATGTGACATCATAGACTAGCATTTCTGTGCAAAAGTTGTTATTTTCAGACACCAACCTTATCCCTAAAACACCTGCACTACCCGTTACATTATGCATACAGTATGTGTGGTTTATGCCAGATGCCATTGCCTTTAAGAGAAGACTGTGCAAGCCATTATCGCCAGTGGAATCTTACGCTCTCTCTCTCTGCCCATTGAAGAGCGACGTTGTCTTGGAATAAAATTATATTTCATACACAAAATTATCACTCACACATTGCTGGTTATAGAGAACTTTGTATTACAGCAATCTGCTTGTGTTCTGGATTAATCAAACAAACTCTGCTGCCGCACTGGGGCGCCGATAAATTGGACACTATACCTGACGTTTGCTTCATACGCTGTAGCCTTTGATTGACTTTGAATAAAACCATATTTGATCGACATAATTATCACTCACCTGTTGCTGATTATAGATAATTTTATATTATTGTAATCCGTTCATTATTTCCTGGGCAATGGATTAATGAAACTGAACAGAACGAATGGCATCGTATGCGACGTGCGGCACAAATCATTGTCTGCTTTGAATAGACTATCATCTTATATAAACACAATTGACACAAGGAATTGACACTCTCACTTCTGTTGATTATTAGAAAATTAGAATAACAGAGATACGTGGAGAATTAGGAGAGAGGGAGACCTCTGAATGCCGTTGTGCCGATGCGAGCTCTATAAACAAATTTGGCATAGCGGGTGGTTTTAGAATCCGCTATGCGCTTTCCCAAACGTGTGTGGGCAAGATGGCACTTTTAGGGAAAGCGCAACATCACGCCCACGGGCACACCTCCAGGCACAAATAACAGTCAGCATTATGAATAGCGGGTATAGTGGCCACAAGATACCGTTTAGGGACAGTGCCAGCTCCCTTGTGCTTAATTCACAGGCAGCAGGTGATGCCAACGGGTAATTAAGGCACCGGCAAAAATAGGGCCCTCTATACAGTATGTCTGATCAAATGAATATCAGATATCTAAATATTGAATCAAGCAACATGTCTGGGGTGCTCACAAAAGACTGAGTAGACCTTAAAATGATGCCAGAAGTGTTTGAAAGTTAAATATTCATTGGGCAAAAATGAAACCGTCTTGCCTGCTGCACAGAGCCAATGTGATCTCTTTGACACACACAGACTAATGCAGACGAATTAAATATTCGTCATTGTGCTTCTACATAAGTATCAACAGAAAACTAAAAATATTTGTTTTTAAAAACTAATATATATGGTTATTTTTTTATAGCACATTCAGAAAAGTATAGTTTTCTGTTGTATATACTGTAAAGTAAAAAAAAAAAAAAAATGACCAACAGGCAGGACTCCTAAGTGCAATAGAAAAATATACAATCTTTATTAGTATTTAGTACAAATAAGGAATTTCAATGAAACTTTTATTCCAAATGTATTTAAAATCTGAAGTGAGTAATGACATATAACATTTCCCCAAATGCTAAAAGAACCAGCTTGTTTGTGCTCCCCCCCTGTTGGCTGCAGGCTTAGAGAGGGGCTAAGCATCGCCCTCTCGTTTGAAAGTGTCTCTGGCATATTTTAACTCGTATTATTGATAAAAATAGTTTTGACTGTTCAATATCGCACACAGCCATCTCTCAACAACTTCGCAGCAACAGCACCTCTCCTCTTCCTGTCGTCCTTTCACAATAAAGTGTCTCCCCTTTACCTCCCAATGCCCCACATTTTACTCAGGTTATTGTTTGCAGGAAATAGGTGTAACTCAACTAACTTAACAGCGTGGGAGAGCACGAGGCCGCGAGCGAGCAAGAGAGACGAGCCCGGTGCGAGGGGGACGCGACCCTCAGGCCCCTGAAATGAGATATAGCAAAGGCAGCCACTGTATATACACCATATTATAGATACTGATCACATACTGTCTAATAACTATTGTTGCAAATTCCATCAATTATGATTTGATAAATCAATAGAAAAAAGTATTTAATGAGCTGAAACAAGCTATTATACAGATTCAGAGCACTATCAGATACTGATTTTCCCGTCTTCACCTATGCAGAGCTTAACTAGGTAACATCTCTCTTTTTTGTCAGACCAAGATCAAGCTCTGATCATGATTAGAATATAAACCGGATGTGGAGCCTCCTCTCCATTTCCGTTTCGTCTTTACAGTTGCGCAAATTTATCCTAATATAAATACAAATCATCTAAGTATACATAGCTCCATGGAGCTATGTAGAAGGCACGCGCTGGTACGAGCTCCGTAACACCGCAACGTCTTTCCCTCTTTTTAGTATTTTTTAGCCTTTTCTTTTTCTCCTACACCGTCGGGTGCCTAAGGAGTTATGATAGACAAGCACTTATGGACATCAGAAAAGCGATTGCACATAGAATTTCGGACTTTTTTACCGAAAAACCTACACCCGGCTGGGTGGGGGGAGGGGATCCCTTTGTCCCTGGAACAACAACAACGCAGAAGCGACGCAAACGCAAACGGCGACCCGGCCGTCGCGGAAGGAGAGCAGGCGTCCTCGTTAAAACAACAAAACGTGGATATAAACCTGCACTGCCTTCAATCCTGCTAGCGAACGTTAGATCTCTGTGTGAATCTAGAACAGTGACCACGATGGACGACTTACTGGCGCGCGTTAAGTATAACACCGAGACGAGGAATACGTGCTGTGTTGTGCTAACGGAGACATGGCTAACGGAGCTAGCATCTGATTCTTCCATCACTCCTCCTGGCTTCACCGCGTATAGGAAAGACAGAGACGCTGTACTGAGCGGTAAGCAACGTGGAGTGGGAGTTTGTGCCCTTATCAACAACAACTGGTGCAAAGATGTTAAAATCCTAGATAGCCACTGTTCACCAGACCTAGAACATTTAATCATAGCCTGTCGTCCCTTCTACCTACCACGTGACTTCAGCATTGTGATTGTAGCCGTTGTTTACATTCATCCTGGAGCTAACAAGGTCAGCAAGTGCTTCGAGAAACTGGTGAGGGAATACATCAGCTCCACGCTACCTGCCTCGCTGGATCCGTGGCAGTATGCATACCGCAAAAACAGATCCACCGACGACGCTATTGCCATGGCTCTCCACACCGTCCTCTCGCACATGGACAACAAGCTGCTGAAGGACAAATATGTACGTATGCTGTTCGTGGACTACAGCTCAGCATTCAACACCATTGTCCCAGCAATACTTGACAAAAAGCTCAGAGACCTAGGGCTACACCCAAGCATGTGCGACTGGATACAGGACTTCCTGTCCAACCGACATCAGGTGGTGAGAATGGGCAGCATCACATCTGACCCCCTGACCCTCAACACCGGAGCACCCCAGGGATGCGTGCTGAGCCCTCTCCTCTACTCCCTGTACACGTATGACTGCATAGCCACACATGTCTCCAACACCATCATAAAGTACGCGGACGACACGACAGTGATAGGCCGAATCGTAAACAACGACGAGTCTGACTACAGAGACGAGATCAACTCACTGGCGCTCTGGTGCCGGGAGAACAACCTCGCTCTCAACGTCGACAAGACCAAAGAACTGATCGTGGACTTCAGGAGGCCGCGGAGAGACCATGCGCCCATCCTCATCGACGGTGCTGCAGTGGAAAGGGTCAGCGAGTTCAAGTTCCTCGGAGTACACATCGAGGAGGACCTTAAATGGGAGACGCACACCACACACGTGAAGAAAAAGGCTCAGCAGAGACTGTACTGGCTCCGCCGCCTGAATAAGCTTGGAGTAGGACAGCGCATCCTCAAGCTGTACTATAACAGTTCGGTTGAAGGCGTCCTAACAGGCTGCATCACGGCCTGGTACGGGAACTGCACTGCCCGAGAGAAGATCAACCTACAGCGAGTAGTGCGATCGGCAGAGCGAATAATGGGAAGCGACCTCCCAGCGCTTCAGGATCTGTACAAGAAGCGGTGCGTGGTCAAAGCCAAGCGCATCATCAAGGACAAGTACCACCCTAGTCACAGACTGTTCAGAACCCTACAACGACCGCGACCGGGCAAGGGGACCTATCGCAGTATCAAGAGTTCCACCACCAGGTTCTGGAATAGTTTTAACCCGGCTGTTGTCAGAATGCTGAATGAAGCATGAGCCCTTTCCAGCAGCCTGACAACAGGCGGTACTGCCCAGCTGGTTGCAGACTTTTCTGGCTCTCCCTGAACACACCTGTGGATTATTATACCAGGAAATGACTTGGACTTATGAGGAATCATACCAGCGGAAAAAAAACCCTTTAAGTGTACAGTTTGTGACAAAAGCTTTAGTCAAAATGCTAATCTTAAGAAACACATGTTGATACACACAGGAGAAAGGGCTTTAATTGTACTCTTTGTGGCAAAAGCTTTAGTCAATGCTAAAGATTACTTTTTGTTGCTCTCCTTCATGGAGCTACTTGCGGATTATACCAGGGTCAGTCCACCCTTAGGTGAACACGCACTGACCCTCTGCACCTTAATCCCCATGTATAACGCACAAACTTTTTATGTTTTTTTTTTATTATTGCGCTCTTTTTCTCTCTAAGCACCTTAGTGTCTATAAGTATATCATGCACAGTATACATACATTGCTGCTATGCACAGGCACCTTAGTTTGTCTCTTATCTCAGGTACTTTGTAAATATGTAGATAACTTGTTTTTGGCCTTCTATTGTTCTCTGTTGATCTCCTTCCCACATAACCCCCTACCCCTCTTCTTTTTCTCTCTCCCCACTCTTCTTTCTACGTAATTTAACGTTGCGATGGGAGTGTTGTACAAAAACGAATTTCACCCACTTTTTTACCTTGTAAACCTGTGATGTGACAATAAACCTGATTCTGATTCTGATTCTGATTCTGCTTAGCAGAAATGGAATATATAAAGTAAAGTGTAAATATATTTTAAGATATATTTTCGTGAACGGAATTGCCAGTTTCCTCTCTCGGATTTTGGGAGTTGTAGTTCCAGACCAGAGCATGTGAGCGGAGCGGAGCGACGCGATTTTGACGTGAGCGCGGAGCTGGTTATAAAAAGGCTGGAGCGCTACTCAGAGCGAGGACCGCCTCCCGCTCCAGGCCGCCCTCGCGGGGGCCGCGCACCGAATGTTTGAGCATGCCCGGTCGCACAGACTCAGAGACACACAGACATCCGCAGTGCACAGCGCACCGAGATGTCATTAGAATTTCTACTTTCTTTTTCTTTTCTTTTTTTTACTGTTGAGCGACCCGGTTTGAGCGGAGCGTGGAGCGAGATTTGCGCAAATCAACGTGAGCGAGGAGCGACGGGGAGCGGAGCGCGGGGGGAGTTGACGTGAGCGAATAGCGAGCGTGAAACCGGCCCCCTGGAGCGCCGAGCGGCATTTCCACCCGCTCCGCTCCGCTCACGTGCTCTGTTCCAGACTCTAAATAACATTCAGGAGTTGTAGTTCCAGACTCTATATAGCATTCAGAGATTGTGGAATAGTTGTCTGGCTATGCGAGATCAATACTAACATAGGCTAAAAGTTGACAATGCAAGGATGGTTTGGCATATTGAATACATCTGACACAGTTGACCTGTTTACGAACTGATTTAGTGTTGCGGCTGGTATGATCCCATCACCAGATGGTCTCTAGTGTTGATTAATGTTTGTTAAATATCAATTGATTTGATTTACTCTGTTTTCTTTTTTAGGGAACAATTCCTTCATTGTTCACACCCTCCTCCTCCACACCTATAGGAGTGAAGCACGGTGAGATGGAGGACATTCCAGAAGAGAAGAAAGGGTTGGATGAAGAAAGAGACAGCAGAGTGTTCCTTAGAGGAAAGGGGAAGCATAGAAAAAAAGGGAAACATAATGAGATGTTCTTCATAAAAACATCTCCCATCAAACATCAATCAATCACTGAAACTCCTTCTCCATCTCGTAGCACATCCTCTGATACCACACTCAACAGACCACACATGGTTTCTTCACAGAGAACACAAGACAGAAAGAGAAGACCTCGTTTTCCCTCTTCAACTCTATCAACCAGCCTCAATATGTCGTCCTTATCTCCTACACAAGTGCCCCATCTTCCAAGAAAGAGAAGGAAAGAAGCCGAGATAGAAGAGTCTGACATTCCCTCTTCTCAAGATGTCCCACAGGAAGTAATTACACGGAACATGTATCCCTCTGTTGCTGTAGTCTCTCCTATGTTGTCTTCCTCATCCACATCACAACAGTCTTTCCAACATTCCCAAGACGAAATGATGTCATGTGACACAGCCTGTGATTTGTCAACCACAGACCAGCCTGTTACAGAGTCACAGTCTTCTCTACATCCCTCTCCGGAGCTCCAAGATGAAACTGATCTAAGTTCATGCTTAAGTGGTTGTAAGATGGGTGAATCCACCTCTCTGCCTCGTTATCACAGCTTACCCTCACTGAGACAAATTCCATGTGTAGAGAACAAGACAAGTTTCAGAGCCAAGCGGTCCCACAGCGTAAATGATGTTACACTACTGGACAAAACACAGAAAATTACACCTGACATCATTGTTGTAGAAAACGAAGAAAGCTACAGGATCCACTGCACCCAAGCAGGACTGTTCCAATGCAACGTGACCGACCTGGTGTTTAAGATGAAGACAGAGGGAGATGTGACTTACAGGACAGTCCACTGGGACCGAAGGCTTCTATCCCAGCTTGGCACGAAGAGGCCTGCAGGACCACTCTTTGACATCAAAGGTTCTCAGGGTTCTGTGTGTCAGTTACACTTTCCACATTGTGAGATCCTCTCCATGGGTGGAGGCAAATCCTTGTCTGTTCTCCATGTGATGGATGATGATAGCATTGAGCTGATCAAACCTGATGTGATCACAGAAACTCATGTTATCATAAATATAACTGGATTATCTTTATATAGCATCATCAAAGATATGATGTTCGGGCCCAGTCCCGAAAATGCATTGGTGTCACTGTTTTATACACCACCGATTGATGATGATCATCCCACATCGACCCTGAATGTATTGCTGCTGCCTGGGAATGTTGTGCTGGAGGAAGTGATGACCAAAAGGAGGAAGATATACGGAGAAGAGATTTACATTCCAAAGCCTCCCCGTGAACTAATCCCAAAGAAAGAGTATACCCTCTCCACTTCCCCTCAAGATGATTCAATCAGAATTGAACCAAATAACTGTAAGGCAAAGTTTGAAGTTGATGAATCATCATACCACAATTTCGTCTCAACATTTGAAGTGACTTTAGAGAGAAAGTTTGAGCGTCTTGAGCTGCTTCTAAGAGACAGTAACACGTCCGTCTCTGCATGGGAAAGCTGTGTCAACGTTTCTGCTCCGTCTTTAAGAAAACAACAAGTTCAGCGCACACTGACTCTTCCAGTAGAAGACAGGCTGTTTTCTGTACGGAGCAGCTTCATCAACAGCGTTTCAGATCCTGTCCTCAACAGTCTCCTGGACACACTTTTAGAGAAGGGGGTGATTACCAAAGAAGAGTATGATACAGCCTACGCGGAGAAAGTGAACCAAGTCAAGGCACGTGTTGTCATCGACACAGTGAGGAACAAAGGAACTGCTGCAAGTTCAATCATGATATTGTTTCTCCGTAAAAACGACCCATTCCTCTCTGAACATCTAAAACTGTAACAATGTACTTGAGTTGGACACACTGAAGTTGGTTCATGTTTCATAACATGATCATCCAGAGCAACTTCAAAGTAAATGAGCAATGACAGGTGCAATTCCTTGCTCAATGACACTTCAACAGGGTGCCTGGCTACGGCATGGACACACATTGACTGGTTCAGAGATTAAACACAGGATGTTTCGACCACAACCTCAGGACACACAGATTTGACAAATACCTTTAAAATGTTTTAACTCATGAAGTGGAATCATCAAGTGGACTGTGTGAACACATACTGTTTATAGACCTTATTCCTGGCCACGCCCACTGTCTCCTCTCTAATGTAGGGAGGTGGGGGTATGGAGCCCCATGTCAAGGGGTTTCCTGCGTTACCTGCTGTTGAAATACAGTAGCTACAGCAAAATGTAAATACATGAGTCTATGGGCAAGAGGATGCCTGCAAAAAGCCATTTTACTCCCTGCACCCCCTGCCACACAGAACAGCTATTTTTTAGACCTGGTCTCTTCACTCTGGTTTGCACTAAACCCAGACCATACAGTATCTTCAACACAGTCTACTGGAAAAGAGGAGTTATGGTAGAAATACCATGAGCTGTTCTGAGAGAGGTCCATGTCCCTCTGGCTTCCTCACCACTAGCATATATATCATGATAAGAAGACATCTGTACCACCTACTCCCTGTTCCATCCTGACAGGACGTCTGGAGATACATAACATGTACAATAGACCTTTATGCACAGTGGACACATAGCCCTTATTAAACACCTGTAGAATATACAATCATATTAAACTGTTCTAATCTAATATCCTTTCCTATTCATTGGCTATCTCGTCCTCTCTGCCTGGGCACTAAAACAATCGAAAGCGGAAAGACAGAAGTCAGAACATTTTGGATTCTCTACTGGAATACGTTCTCTTGGACACTATGAGAATGTGTCCAAAAAAAAAACTCCGAGATTTCATGGGGATGTGGAGAGTTTATCGGAGAACTTTTCCTTCCTAAGTCTCCACAGGACATTTAACTCATTGACTGCCAGAGTTAAAACATCATCTATCGTCCCCTTATCAGCGAAAAAGAGTGATTGTACTGTACCTTTAAAAAATCATGGAATGGACTCGAGAATGGACTAGATTATTATGTATAAGCTTGTACTTTGCAGAGATGGAGAGCTTTTTGATGCTAAAGGAAGACTGTTGGATTTCTATTACAACTATTGTCAACCAGAATTCTAAGACAATAGTTTCTCCTGGATGCAATATATTTAATCCTGGACCCCTGGAATCCTCTATATAGATTATTATAGAGTATACTACAAAGTATTTTACAATTTAGGAATGAAATTGTTGCTGATATTTCTAAAAGTTCCTGTAATCAATGATTCTGTATTTTCAAGTAAAACCTATATTTGTTCTTTATCCAGACTCTACTTTCCTTCTTTTCTATTCAGCCCTTGATGTGTGTAAATGTGAACGGTGTGGTGAGCAAATCAACTCAATGTACAGCTAAGTTGTAAATGTAACTTAAATTGTTATTCTTCATTGTTATCATTATTATTTAGTTATTATGATTATTTCTTTACTTTGTGATAAAGAGACATTATAATCAGGGGCGGCCATAGCTGAATGGTTAGGTTAGGTTCGATTCCAGGCCAGGTCAGCATATGTGTCGATGAAATGAAATTTGTCCCTGAGCAAGACTCTTAACCCCTAATTGCTCACAGGTTCTCATTGGAAACAAGACCGCAAGTACTTTCATTAACGACCTGTTAAAAGGAATTATCCTTATCCTTATAAGATATGCTTTGGAATGTGAGCTCTTCTCCACAGTGAGTAACTAATGTAAAGATGCATATAGTCAGGGCCGCACGAAGGGTAGTAAGAGCGGTGCGGACGCACAGGGGCCCGCACTTGTTTTTTTTTTTCCAAAGGTATTATTATTAATATAATACAACAAGATTTCTGGAGGATCCTTGACTCAAGGAAGCTTCCTTGCCTTGACTTTGTGCATCAAGCCGTAAAAAGTAAACAAGGCGGACGTGGGACATAATGGAATATAAAGAGGAAAATGACATTTCTTGGTGTGATACTAGAACACAACATCAGCTGGAAACCCCATTTCATATAGAAGAGCTAAGCTGGCAAGAAGCGTTTCTATACTGGGATAATCATCATGCTTATGTTTTATAATAATAATCAAAGTCTACAAAGTAACTAGTAACTAAAGTTTTCAAATAATTGTAGTGGAGTAAAAGTACAATATTTTCCTCTGAGATGTACTGGAGTAGAAGTAAAAGTACTGAACATTGGAAATACTTCAGTAAAGTAAGAATAACTCAAAATTGCACTTAAGTACAGTACTTGAGTAAATGTACTTAGGTATTTTGCACCACTGTAACTATGGTTACCTAGCCAACGAACCTGCATGATGTGAAAACCTTTTCTACGGAGGGGAGCTTAACCTAAAGCAGCTTCTTATACTCACCACTAGGGGGAGTCAGTGTATCACAATCTGTAGGGTCAAGTTATGGAATGGTCTGGATTAAGAACTCAAACAAAGCATTAATATTGTACAGTTTAAGAGGATGTTTAAAAATCACATCCTTAGCTGTTATAGAGTGGAGGATTGTATTTATTCATTAAAGTATTCTTTTTATACTTTAGTGGTGCTTAGACAGGGGGTCCGTGGCCAAGTACATGGGGGCACATGTGTTCTGTGTGTTGTCACTGCTGTCCTAATGGACTCTTAATGTGCCATAGCGTCATAGTAAATCAGTGTCATACATATTGTGAAGAAAACCCAGAGACTGACACTCAGTCATTTGGTCTTATGATCAAAACAAGAACTATATTATAATGTTATGTTATATAAAAAACAAACAAAACAAAACGTTGCCACAGACAAGGCCAAGTCTTGCAGACACATTGATGATCATGACAATCCCTGCA
Organism: Gymnoscopelus microlampas; assembly: GCF_963454915.1. Lineage (NCBI taxonomy): Eukaryota > Metazoa > Chordata > Actinopteri > Myctophiformes > Myctophidae > Gymnoscopelus > Gymnoscopelus microlampas. The sequence goes on along the minus strand of NC_139959.1, from coordinate 45,806,412 downwards.
AATAACTTAAATATGCAAAACATATTACTGAAATATACAAAGAAACCCTGATTGACAATGACGGAATCAATAATGAAGATAAACAATGTAAAAAATATTGTTAACACAGGCCATACATATCCTTAATAAAGGGGAACTTTAAATGTATTTTTATGTATGAACATTTTTTAATTGTTTCGCCCCAAAATGCTACATGTTGAAAGGTGTTCAAAAAAGCATGCATGTGTAAATATGTTTCATCCAGCTGTGAGATATGTCTTGTAAAGGGGGGAGGGGTGCATGGAAGGAGAGGTGGGGCAAATCAAGTGTGATTTTGGCCAAACCTACAATGATTTAATTGTGTTAATTGTCTCAGACACACAGGGCACGTAAAGCTTCCTCAACAGTGTGGATAATAATAAGATATACAAGATTACAAAATGTTAAAGATAGAAGTAAAACAGTAGTAGTAGTAAAACATTATGATGATTGATTTGACTATTTCTCTCCATCACTGGGGGGGGGGGGAGAAATTTACCTACGGAAATTCACTGGCCAGAACAAGTACAGGTGTACAGAACATATAAATCAGTAGTCCAACAATACCTCCATTTACTAGTAAAAGCAATCGTATTTTCATGTAATAGTAATACCTATATTTAAACTGAAGTTTATATAATGTAGGTCAGTGGTTTTCAACCTTTTTTGCATCAAGGACCCCTTAATTGACACACATTAGCCCAGGGACCCCCACTTGAAAAGTTATTCCAGGGACCCCCAATAAGAGACGATTTTTACGGCTCTAGCAGTGATTTTCAATCATTTTAATTTCAAGGACCCCCAGTTTAACATGCATTATTAGGCTACAGACCCCCATTGAATGGCATTTCTATCTCTGGGACCCCCATTTTTATAAAAAAAAACAATGTTAATTTAACTCTGAGAGTTACAGATCCATAAGGGTCCATTTGGTTCCTAATAACTATCTATCATTTAGCTGGGGACCCCCTGGAACTACCTCAAGGACCACTGGTGGTCCCCGGACCACTGGTTGAAAACCACTGATGTAGGTGACTGATTAACATGCAACATGCCACTACTACAATGTGCCTCAACAGCTTTGAATGTAATGATCATCTGTGTTTACACATCAATCAAAGCACCACAATGACCATTGTCCATCATGTCCTCACTGTTTTGCCTGATTCACTGCCTTTTTTTGCTATTATTTTAATGTTGTTTTATACTTTTACTTTTCTTTTTTGCTTCATTGTTAAATTAGTTGTACTTTTTCTGTAATTGTATTATTGCTCTGTAAAGTACTTTGAGCTGCATTTCATGTCATGGAAGGTGCTATACAAATAAAGTGTTATTATTATTACTACTATTATTATTATTATTATTATTATTATTATTATTATTATTATCTGTGTTCAAATACCCAACGACAATAATTAACCAGCTTATTTAAATTTAATTTAGAGTCAACAATATGGCACAAATGACTGCAAACAACCGGAGATTAAATGGGTCAAACGTTACAAGTTGGGCATTTTATCCATCCCCAAATAACAAGACAACAACATGCACATGTATTCATCAGTCAACTTTTCATTCATCCAAAACAAGCAACTTACCTTTGTTGTGTGTAAGGAACGAAATCAAATGCAGTAATAATCATGGATCATCTTCTCTGTTCTCTCACACTGACCGACTGACCGTTCCGTCCGTTCACCCATACTGGGGTGGCGCTACTTGTTCCTGGTTTTTGAAATGTTAACATTTACAACCCGTACATCTACATAATCGTTCAAAGTTCAAATATAAAGTGCTGACCCTACTGTAGCCAGTTGCGCAAAGATAACGACTGTTAGATGGTAGATATGGATACTAGGTTCGGTGGAGCTCAATGTGTGTAAAACCCAAGGAATTTAAAGACAGACACAAAAGTTCAACTTAAGGATTGTATTAGAACAAAATCATAGTGCAGAACAAACAGTTCATTTCATTTATAAAGAAAATAAAAAAGGGGGCCCTTTAAAGTTTTCAGTGTCAGTGGATCTTCCAGGGGGGAATTCAAGGGGAATGGAACCTGTCCTTTTGTCTACCACACGGAGTGGAGGTAGGGAGTTAGGCCCCAGAATCCGGGTCCGGTTGGGTCAGTGTGGGAGGCTCGCCATCAACATCGGATCGAATCCAGGTGAATCACAAAAACCTGACCTAAAAGGCCAGGTGAAATAAAGTAATCAGTCATCTAGTTGTACAACAATGTCAAGTTCCAAACAAATTATTATTTTATGACTTTTCATTAAATAATAAATTGTGTCATTATTCATGATTCATTAAATAATACATTCTCATAGAAAATAAAATACAAAAATTATACTCAAAACATGAAGTCATGAAACACTTCATTAACTCAAAATAAAGTCAACCACACATTGTACCATGACTAAACAACCAAACCATTGAACCAACTTTAACTCACCGTTGAGTATGAAGCATTAGAGTATAAGAGAGAGTACACAGCAGCAGCAGCACACCATGCTGCCAGCAAACACTGAGGAGGGAGTGGAGGGAGTGGCAGGAAATGACACCATGGTAGCCAGACATTTATACTTTTCCTGCTGATTGCATGATTGCCTGGTTACCTGTCACCTGGTCACCTTGGTTAGTTACCTGGGTTACACTACGGCCATGGATGTAACAAGTTAAAACGCCTTGGTCTAAGTATCCGTATCTTCCGTATTTTTCAATACAAATTCTTTTAATCCAATCGGTGGCCATTTTTTCATATGCTTTCAACAACGCAACCCTATCGGCTGGAAGGTGTACTGCACTCTGATTCATTATAACTCTATACAAAAATGGTCGCCGATCGGATTAAAATGCTTTGTATTGCACAATACAGAAGATACAGGTACTTAGCCCCAGACGTTTTAACTTGTTACATTCATGGCCATGGGTTCAGCACTTTATATTTGAAATGTTAACGTTTATGTAGATGTACGGGTTGTAAATGTAGAAATCTTAAAAAACAGGAACAAGTAGCGCCATGACTGTCATGATATGACGGAGCTAACAGGATAACAGTAACTAATTATAAAGATGGCCCAAATAAAACGCAAAAACGGCATGCTGACTAAACAGACTATGTCACAGCCTATTTAGTAATGCACTAGTGCCCTTCTATGATTAAAAAAACAACATTCTCGCAGTATTTTCGGGGACGCGTCCATTTACAGTTCAGTCCGGTCTAGACCCCCCGCCTACTGTATCCGGTACGGCACATGCACAATACACAACGCTGTTTCTGTGTCCGCTCAAGACCGGATATGCAAACTGAAAAGCCAATTGGAACCCATTTAAAAAATGTACGTTCCGTGACCATTTTCTTAATCAAACATGGCCAACACAGCATTCTGACTAAACGTACTATGTCATGCACGTGTTTAGTAGTGTACTTTTGCGTTCTATCGTTAAGTACAAACATATTTGCCAGTCTTAACTCTATGGGTCCTGTCCGCACAAGAGCTAAAAGCAAGATGGCTGCTCCTGCACAACTGAGCTAGCCTGTGATTGGCTGGCAGAGTGAGGAACAGCGCCACTGACCTGCCATAGAGATAAAACGGTGGCCAAACACGGTATTGCATCCGTAGTGAGTTAAGACTACCATAGACTTTGCATTGGAAAAGTTAAGGGCGAGTTAACAGTAGAATAATATTTAAACTAATATTTTATAATGTGTTAAATCATCATTATAGATTAGATTAACAGTAGAATAATATTTAAACTAATATTTTATAATGTGTTAAATCATCATTATAGATTAGATTAACAGTAGAATAATATTTAAACTAATATTTTATAATGTGCTAAATCATCATTATAGATTAGATTAACAGTAGAATAATATTTAAACTAATATTTTATACTCTGTTAAATCATCATTATAGATTAGATTAACAGTAGAATAATATTTAAACTAATATTTTATAATGTGTTAAATCATCATTATAGATTAGATTAACAGTAGAATAATATTTATTCTAATGTTTTATAATGTGTTAAATCATCATTATAGATTAGATTAACAGTAGAATAATATTTAAACTAATATTTTATAATGTGTTAAATCATCATTATAGATTAGATTAACAGTAGAATAATATTTATTCTAATATTTTATAATGTGTTAATCATTATAGATTAGATTAACAGTAGAATAATATTTAAACTAATATTTTATACTCTGTTAAATCATCATTATAGATTAGATTAACAGTAGAATACTGTTTGAACTAATATTTTATACTCTGTTAAATCATCATTATAGATTAGATTAACAGTAGAATAATATTTAAACCATAGAGTTTAAACTAATATTTTTATTTTAGCCGTACGAGGGTGACGCGCGCCGAAAAGAACCGATGTTGAGAGCTTGTAGATTGGCTATTTTCGGCGACGGCGCAGCCGCAGTACCCAGTCACAGAATTCAATAGGTCACCGATTTCAACTGAACACACCGGAAATCTCTATCTTAAAATGTGACTGTGTTTACATCCGCTAGCCTGCTAGCCAGCTAGCCAGCTAGCTAGCCGACTAGCTTGTCAAGTGTTTGAACTAAAAGTAAGTCCTGTATTTGTCGTAAAACTTTCTTTATTTCAATCGACAGTTGTGTTAAATATTGATAATATATAACGCTTGGTAGACCACCCACCAGAGGGCGCTATTATACACTTTTTAACACATTTAGCGTCACAATGCGAGAGTGTGGAGGCAACAATGAACCACAGGAGGGCGACACTGAGCCGTTTGTCCTTTCTTAGTGTCGAAGAAGAGAAGCCAGGAAGCAAGCTTTGTTACTTCGTTACTGATCCGGTCTGGGTCTCTAGACCGGATACGGAAACAGTGTTTTAATGTAATGTGTGAGGCGTGAACTGCCGGATACGGGAGGCGGGTCTAAGACCGGATGTCACTGTTCAGTTTGTAATGAAAAGCAGCCTTGGTTTGCAGATGTAAATAAACGGACGAAATCGAAAGTAAATGATAGTTTAAAGTAAACTTTGAGGAACAAGAAGACAAGATGGAGGATGTTTGTTCTTCTCAGTCAGTGTTTTATCTGTAAAGTCATGGATGTATTTATTTATACATGTTGATATGGAGCAGCTGTTACACTGAGACAGGTAGAGTTATATTTATATTTATAAATATGTTTACAAAGCGTCTGAACTATAAACTGTAACTTTCAGGATCCATGCCATGTGTCTTTGAATATTTATAAGAGGAAAGACCAAGTATTTTCTAATATTAATCAAAATCTGCAAAGTAACTAAAGTTGTTAAATAATTGTAGTGGAGTAAAAGTACAATAATTGCCTCTGAGATGTAGTGGAGTAGAAGTAAAAGCACTGAACACCGTAAATACTCCAGTAAAGTAAAAATACCTCAACATTGTACTTAAGTACAGTACTTGAGTAAATGTACTCAGTTGCTTCGTGACGTCGTGTGACGAAGTATGAATTGGGCCGCCGTGTTCTCTGCTCTCCTGTGAAACAGCTCCCTCTAGGGTCACAGCTTTCTATGGGTCACAAAGCTTTCAGTAACGTAGGCTCGCTTCATGTGTTTTTGTTCTGTTTTTAACGTTTTAAAAAAATACTTTGAAGTTGTTGAGCTCCAGAAAAGCTTAGAGGACACGTGACACAGACTTTAGCACAACTTCTATTTAAATGTGCAGCTTTCTTTCTCAGCTGTTCGTTCATTATAGCTGATTATGGGGCTGAACTTCAACCTGGTTTTTGCACTTTCTCCATTTACAGTCCGTATATCTACATAAACGTTCATATTTCATATATTAAGTGCTTACCGTATGGCCATGGATGTTACAACGATTTACGGGTCCTCAAAAGTACCCGTATCTTCCGTATTGTTTCATAAAAAGCATTTTAATCTGATCGGCGGCCATTTTCTCCTAGAATTATAATTTAATCAGAGTGCAATACACCTCTCAACCGATAGGGTCACGCAGTTGAAAGCATAAGGCATTCGTTCTCAAAGTGGGGTCCGGGGACCCCCAGTGGTACTTGAGGGGATACCAGGGGGTCCCCAGCTAAATGATTTATAGGAACCAAATGGACCCTTATGGGTCTGTAACTCTGAGAGTGTACAAATGCAACCAAATGGACCCTAACGGGTCCATTTGGTTCCATTTGTACGATTTTTTCGTGCAAATAATGCAGGTTTTTTTAAAACCTTATAAAGTCAATGGCTCCGTACATGGAGCGAAAAAGCGAAAAAGCGAAGCGAAAAAGCGTCTTTTAATTATTCGGAACGAGTCCGAATTTTGCGTATATTCGCTATTTTCGCCGGTGTCGCCCGGTGTGTAAGGACCTTTAGAGTTAGATTAACATTGGTTTTACAACATAAATTGGGGTCCCAGAGATAGAAATGCTATTAACTGGGGGTCCTTGAAATTAAAATGGTTGAGAGTCACTGCTAGAGCCATAAAAATCTTCTCTTATGGGGGTCCCTGGCATAGATTTTTCAAATGGGGGTCTGCAGGCTAATAAGTGTCAATTTGGGGGTCCTTGACATGAAAAAGTTTGAGAACCACTGGCATAAGGAAAATAGCAGATCCACAAGCTTGCAACGCTGTGTGAAGTGAACAGTGAAGTGACTCACGTTGTGAGCTTGTAGATCTGCTATTTTGTGTCTAATTTGTCTTGTAGGTGTTGAGCTAAAGAGTTTGGTCTAGAGCCTACTGTGTGTCTAATGACAAATAACTATTGCACCGTCAGTGCCGGTGTAAAGTAACTAACAAGTACTGTAGTTTTGAGGTCTTTTTTTTTTACTTTACTGGAGTATTTCCAATTTCCAGTACTTTTACTTCTACTCCACTACATCCCAGAGGCAAATATTATACTTTTGCTCCACTACAATTATTTGAAAACTTTAGTTACTTTGCAGATATAAATGATTCTATTATAAAACATACATTAACCACTTCAGCCCTATTTTATACCTAGGCTATTATACTTTTGGTACTTTAAGTACATTTTGATACCAATACTTTTGCACTTTTACTCAAGTAAACTTTTAATTCCAGACAGCGTAATACAAGACAAAGAAAGGTGAATAGAATATAGGTTACAATATACATCTATTATCAATGTATCTATATATATATATATATATATATCTGTCTGTCTGTCTGTCTGTCTGTCTGTCTGTCTGTCTGTCTGTCTATCCATCCATCCATACACAGTAGCTTTTTAGAGTTATTACTAAACGTCTCTTCTCTTCACCAACACGCCCATTTCTCTTCACTCCAAGGTTTTATAAGGTCATGTTTACCTGAATGTATGGACACATCTGACTGCTGTTCTAAACCAATCAAACTCTCCTTTCCTTGTATGGTCAGGTCCTGTATCAAGTCCTGTGAGAGCTATGAAGATCTAGAGCACTAGAGACGTCTTCTTAGACTGAACTACAACAACACAGGTAAGACTTATGGAATAAAATCATGACTGGATTCATAGATTCAAGATTTATCTTCTTTCCTGCTCCTTTTCATTCATGGAATATGTAAAAAAAAAGAAGTTGAGCGCTGGCTAAGAATGACTTCCAGAGTTTGCATTCTTTAGACGACAAACGAGGTCAGGTCAGGTGACCAGTATGTTTAGAGGAGGGGCTGTCGTGTCAGTGAGGACAAACGAGGTCAGGTCAGGTGACCAGTATGTTTAGAGGAGGGGCTGCCGTGTCAGTGAGGACAAACGAGGTCAGGTCAGGTGACCAGTATGTTTAGAGGAGGGGCTGGCATGTCAGTGAGGACAAACGAGGTCAGGTCAGGTGACCAGTATGTTTAGAGGAGGGGCTGTCGTGTCAGTGAGGACACGTTTAGTTTAGCTGTTGTTTTGTTTTTTAACATTAACCTCTTCAGGAAACACTACCCTTCCTCTTTGCCTGGCCTACTTGTTGTTAACTAGTTGAAGGAACTCTTGTTTTATTGTTGTATTGTTTTATTGGATCTTGTTTAGTCGATACACTTATTTGTTTTAGCTCCTGCTCATTTGATTTTGCTATTTTGTCTCATCTGTTTAAGACAGTAGATAGCTGATATATTACACTTTTACCTTAGCGCTAGGTATACTCTTGGTTGCTTGTTTTTGCAGAAAATGCACTTCAGACTTCTGGTGATTAGTAGTTCCGTTCCCTACCTATGTTGAATGCACTTATTGTGAGTCACTTTGGATAAAAGTGTCTGCTAAATGACTGTAATGTAATGTAACACAACCCAACGATAGAATGATGTCAGCATTCATGTATTTTCAGATACAGTGTTTCATCAAACACATGCGTAAGCTATCTTTGTGAAATCTATGCTCGCTTTGATGTGGGTCCATGTTGTGTTGGTATTGTATGGGGAAAGTTAAAAGGTGTGTGTGTGTGTGTGTGTGTGTGTGTGTGTGTGTGTGTGTGTGTGTGTGTGTGTGTGTGTGTGTGTGTGTGTGTGTGTGTGTGTGTGTGTGTGTGTGTGTGTGTGTGTGTGTGTGTTGCCGTAGGAAGGCACATTTCATCCATTTGTTTGCGGACCCCCATCTGAACATATGTTGTACCAGGGACCCCCATACAAGATTTGTGTTGTTAAAATATTTCATAAATAATGTGCCTTTGGTTTGACATAGTAGACTGAGCCTTTGTTGAACACTTTGTTTTCTTACATCTTTTATCTAAATGTGAAGATGAATAAAGCTTGATAAATGTCACCATTGAGGTGATCTCAGCGTACGGCCATTTGAAGCTGAATCAGAATCAACGTTTACAGACGTAAAAGGCAGTTGCATTGTGACACATTGTGAGCTTGTAGATCGGCTATTTTCTGCTAAAGTTCTCCCATGAACACAGAGGCTCAAGGGGTTCAAGGGGTTAAACTGTTTGTGTCCGAGTCACATCCGAGTACAAGTTAAAATGTCAACACACACCTGTGTTCAATATCTGCTCTGTTTGTACGCTGAGTTACAGAAATGTAACACAATCATGATGGAATGTAAGGGTCCATTTGGTTCTATGTGTACACTCTCAGAGTTACAGACCTATAAGGGTCCATTTGGTTCAATGTGTACACTCTCAGAGTTACAGGAGTCATTCCACGAATTCGGTACACTTTGCAGTCCCCTCTGACCTTTTTAAGTGTATTGTATCCATGGGTCACCAAAATCAAATTTTAAAAGCTTTTTAGAATCAATTGACATGTTCCCTTTACTATTGTGTAAAAATATTATACATTTTATCTTTATATCTGAAATTATCTGCCTTTTCTACAGTAGACACCGCCTAAATGTGCCCATTTTTCATGTCCCCAATGGCCGATAGAGAGATTGGCCTTCAGATATGACTACTAAAAGTGTAGAATAATCCATAACTTATATTATTCACATAAAACCAGCAATGTACTCCAACTTCTAGTCATGTTTCGTTTTTTAATAAATAGTTGATTTATCATTAAAATCACGTTATATAGCTCTGTCCCACAGTCACACTCAACCCCGTTACACAAGTCATTCTCCTCTCTGTAAAAAGTATAAACTGACCCTTTAGTGGCATCAACAACATGTGATGGCATTCTACAAGTCTTCTGAGCAAGATGCTGCAGAAAGAGGAACATTTCGAACTTCTTATACAGCTATTTAGGGTCATTTATACTTTCAAAGCGTGGTCGTAAAGCATAACAACTCAACCCCGTTACATGAAATAAAGATAGAAAACTATTATTATTTTAAATTGTCTTTGTCATTTCAGCAATATATGTGATTGACTAATGTCATGCATGCCATGTGGTCTCCTCTTAATCATCACAGGTAGAGTTATGGCCATCTTGAGTAAAAAATCTCAACCCCGTTCCACTCAACCCCGTTATGAATTTCAACCCTGTTACATATATTATTCCATATACAAATATTAATTTAATGCCTGAGATGGGAAAATATGTTTTTCTGCATGTTAAATATGTCCTTAATGGTGTGGGCTATTCAAAAAAGTTATTCGTTTCCATCGATTTTTCACAAAAAAAAAGTGCAAAGTGTACCGAATTCGTGGAATGACTCACAGACCTGTAAGGGTCCATTTGGTTGCATTATATTCACATGTATTGTATTATGAACATTTAGGTAGATATTAATATTAATGAATATAATTATACATTATAAAATATTATTATTGTTCGGTTTGACAGTAGACATGATGTGTTGTGAGCTTGTAGATCTGTTATTATTGTTCAGTTTGACAGTAGACATGATGCATTGTGAGCTTGTAGATCTGTTATTTCAGTTCAGTTTGACAGTAGACATGATGTGTTGTGAGCTTGTAGATCTGTTATTTTAGTTCCGTTTGACAGTAGACATGATGCATTGTGAGCTTGTAGATCTGTTATTTTAGTTCAGTTTGACAGTAGACATGCGTTGTGAGCTTGTAGATCTGTTATTTTAGTTCAGTTTGACAGTAGACATGCGTTGTGAGCTTGTAGATCTGTTATTTTAGTTCAGTTTGACAGTAGACATGAAGTGTTGTGAGCTTGTAGATCTGTTATTTTTGTTCAGTTTGACAGTAGACATGATGTGTTGTGAGCTTGTAGATCTGTTATTTTAGTTCAGTTTGACAGTAGACATGATGTGTTGTGAGCTTGTAGATCTGTTATTTTTGTTCAGTTTGACAGTAGACATGAAGTGTTGTGAGCTTGTAGATCTGTTATTTTTGTTCAGTTTGACAGTAGACATGTGTTGTGAGCTTGTAGATCTGTTATTTCAGTTCAGTTTGACAGTAGACATGATGTGTTGTGAGCTTGTAGATCTGTTATTTTAGTTCAGTTTGACAGTAGACATGCATTGTGAGCTTGTAGATCTGTTATTTTAGTTCAGTTTGACAGTAGACATGCATTGTGAGCTTGTAGATCTGTTATTTTAGTTCAGTTTGACAGTAGACATGTGTTGTGAGCTTGTAGATCTGTTATTTTAGTTCAGTTTGACAGTAGACATGTGTTGTGAGCTTGTAGATCTGTTATTTTAGTTCAGTTTGACAGTAGACATGCGTTGTGAGCTTGTAGATCTGTTATTTTAGTTCAGTTTGACAGTAGACATGTGTTGTGAGCTTGTAGATCTGTTATTTTAGTTCAGTTTGACAGCAGACATGCGTTGTGAGCTTGTAGATCTGTTATTATTGTCCAGTTTGCTCTATTTGTACACTGAGTTACAGAAATATAAGACAATCATGATGAAATGTAAGGGTCCATTTTGTTCCATTTGTACACTCTCAGAGTGACAGACAGACAGACAGACAGACAGACAGACAGACAGACAGACAGACAGACAGTTGTTAAGGTACAGGTATTGTGGTAACAGAGGGGCATTAGGACCTGTTGGAACAAGACTCTACCTGGTTGAAGTTATGTGAGATAAAAACACCGGAGTGTAGATTCAAGTACACACACACACACACACACACACACACACACACACACACACACACACACACACACACACACACACACACACACACACACACACACACACACACACACACACACACACACACACAATAAATGTCAGAGCGTTGACATAACTTGACAACAACACAGAACATAACTTGACTCCATTTAGTGTTTTTACACGTTGGATTAAAACATAAACATTATGTTTTAAAGTCTGTCTGTCTGTCTGTCTGTCTGTCTGTCTGTCTGTCTGTCTGTCCTTCAGGGACCGCTCCCACAAGGCCAAGCGGTCCATGATGTCAGAGGAGCGCTCGGGCAGCGTGTCGTCTCCCTGCAGAGACCTGTCTCCTCCTCCTCCTCCTCCGGCCAGGAAGAAATCCCCCTCCTCCCCTAAAGCCTGGTCCCAGAAGACCCCTGAGCCGCCCTCCCCTCCTCACAGGTCAGCATGTGTTCATTTTCTGACCTTAAATGTGTCTTTAGTTTCAGTCTTTTTGAATACAATTCCATGTGGTTTTAGTCACATTTTTGTCATCTGAAAAGTTTTGAGTTGATTTAGTCGACTAAAGTTTAAGTGGGCAGGCCTTGATGATGTCATAATGCTTCATTTATACTTAGCTGTTTGCCCAAAATAACAGGGTTGTCGGAATGTTTAGTCATAGTTTTTGTCATCTTAACTTAGCTGAGAAATGTTCCATTTGGTTCCATCTATACACTCTTGAGTTACAGTCCCGTAAGGGTCCATCTGATACATAACCATGTAGCTGTGGACCCCCTGAAATTCCCAGAAAGGTCCTTGGGGGGTCCCTGGACCCCAAAATGAGAAGCTCTTCTTTAGCCTGTATGCTGGTTGATAAAGCCTGTAAACAGTGTGACACTACACTATGAAACAGCGGTAAACAATGTTACATCACAGGCTCTGCTTTAGTCTGTATGCTGGTTGATAAAGCCTGTAAACATTGTGACACTACACTATGAAACAACAGTAAACAATGTTACATCACAGGCTCTGCTTTAGTCTGTATGCTGGTTGATAAAGCCTGTAAACATTATGACACTACACTATGAAACAACAGTAAACAATGTTACATCACAGGCTCTGCTTTAGTCTGTATGCTGGTTGATAAAGCCTGTAAACATTGTGACACTACACTATGAAACAACGGTAAACAATGCTTACATCACAGGCTCTTCTTTAGTCTGTATGCTGGTTGATAAAGCCTGTAAACATTATGACACTACACTATGAAACAACATTAAACAATGTTACATCACAGGCTCTGCTTTAGTCTGTATGCTGGTTGATAAAGCCTGTGTAAACATTGTGACACTACACTATGAAACAACAGTAAACAATGCTTACATCACAGGCTCTTCTTTAGTCTGTATGCTGGTTGATAAAGCCTGTGTAAACATAGTGACACTACACTATGAAACAACGGTAAACAATGTTACATCACAGGCTCTTCTTTAGTCTGTATGCTGGTTGATAAAGCCTGTAAACATTATGACACTACACTATGAAACAACAGTAAACAATGTTACATCACAGGCTCTGCTTTAGTCTGTATGCTGGTTGATAAAGCCTGTGTAAACATTGTGACACTACACTATGAAACAACAGTAAACAATGCTTACATCACAGGCTCTTCTTTAGTCTGTATGCTGGTTGATAAAGCCTGTGTAAACATAGTGACACTACACTATGAAACAACGGTAAACAATGTTACATCACAGGCTCTTCTTTAGTCTGTATACTGGTTGATAAAGCCTGTAAACATTATGACACTACACTATGAAACAACAGTAAACAATGTTACATCACAGGCTCTGCTTTAGTCTGTATGCTGGTTGATAAAGCCTGTGTAAACATTATGACACTACACTATGAAACAACGGTAAACAATGTTACATCACAGGCTCTTCTTTAGTCTGTATACTGGTTGATAAAGCCTGTAAACATTATGACACTACACTATGAAACAACAGTAAACAATGTTACATCACAGGCTCTGCTTTAGTCTGTATGCTGGTTGATAAAGCCTGTGTAAACATTATGACACTACACTATGAAACAACAGTAAACAATGCTTACATCACAGGCTCTTCTTTAGCCTGTATGCTGGTTGATAAAGCCTGTGTAAACATAGTGACACTACACTATGAAACAACAGTAAACAATGCTTACATCACAGGCTCTTCTTTAGCCTGTATGCTGGTTGATAAAGCCTGTGTAAACATTATGACACTACACTATGAAACAACAGTAAACAATGCTTACATCACAGGCTCTGCTTTAGTCTGTATGCTGGTTGATAAAGCCTGTAAACATTATGACACTACACTATGAAACAACAGTAAACAATGCTACATCACAGGCTCTGCTTTAGTCTGTATGCTGGTTGATAAAGCCTGTAAACATTATGACACTACACTATGAAACAACAGTAAACAATGTTACATCACAGGCTCTGCTTTAGTCTGTATGCTGGTTGATAAAGCCTGTGTAAACATTGTGACACTACACTATGAAACAACAGTAAACAATGTTACATCACAGGCTCTGCTTTAGTCTGTATGCTGGTTGATAAAGCCTGTGTAAACATTGTGACACTACACTATGAAACAACAGTAAACAATGCTTACATCACAGGCTCTTCTTTAGTCTGTATGCTGGTTGATAAAGCCTGTGTAAACATTATGACACTACACTATGAAACAACAGTAAACAATGTTACATCACAGGCTCTTCTTTAGTCTGTATACTGGTTGATAAAGCCTGTAAACATTGTGACACTACACTATGAAACAACAGTAAACAATGTTACATCACAGGCTCTGCTTTAGTCTGTATGCTGGTTGATAAAGCCTGTGTAAACATTATGACACTACACTATGAAACAACAGTAAACAATGCTTACATCACAGGCTCTTCTTTAGTCTGTATGCTGGTTGATAAAGCCTGTGTAAACATTATGACACTACACTATGAAACAACAGTAAACAATGCTTACATCACAGGCTCTTCTTTAGCTTGTATGCTGGTTGATAAAGCCTGTGTAAACATTATGACACTACACTATGAAACAACAGTAAACAATGCTTACATCACAGGCTCTGCTTTAGTCTGTATGCTGGTTGATAAAGCCTGTAAACATAGTGACACTACACTATGAAACAACAGTAAACAATGCTACATCACAGGCTCTGCTTTAGTCTGTATGCTGGTTGATAAAGCCTGTAAACATTATGACACTACACTATGAAACAACAGTAAACAATGCTTACATCACAGGCTCTGCTTTAGTCTGTATGCTGGTTGATAAAGCCTGTGTAAACATTATGACACTACACTATGAAACAACGCTAAACAATGTTACATCACAGGCTCTTCTTTAGTCTGTACGCTGGTTGATAAGGGTGCAGTACGTTAGTCCGACAGCGCATTCCTCCGACAGCGCAGCGCTCCGACGTTTCCAATACTAAACCCGAACCAAACCCGCACCCTAACCCTAACCGCACGCAGATGCCACATAGTCGGAGAAAAGGTCTGTCGGATTAACGCATGCCTCCCGGTTGATAAAGCCTGTGTAAACATAGTGACACTACACTATGAAACAACGGTAAACAATGCTTACATCACAGCCGCTGCCATAAGAGCCATGTTTTCACTCTGCTGTAGTTTGGAAACTGAACCGGAAAAGAACCCAGACATAATCAGCCTGGGTTTCATGCTCCTTTACCCCATTTAGAAAAAGAGATCTGCTATTTATTTTTTTATCGTGAAAATATGTGCAATTCTTTGAATACATATATATATATTTTTTTAGTGAACATGTGTAACTCAAGTCTTTGCTTCTGGTGGGTCCCCTGGAACAAAATATTTTTGAGATGGGGGTCCTTGACATGAATGAAAGTTTGAGAACCACTGATTATAGCAACATATCTCTGATGTCCCCCCCCCCCTGCAGGTCTCCCAGTCCCCCTCAATGCCAGCGAACACCCACCTCCCCCCGCCACCGCTCTCTTCCTCCCACTCCCTCTCCCCGGCCCACCACCACCACCACCGTGGCGCCGGCGGCCAAGGTGGGGGCGTCGCCGGCTCCTCACCGCCCTCGAGTGGCTCCTCCTCCAGGCGCTCCCGATCGCCCCTCCCCTCCTCCTCCCACGACACCTCGTCGCCCCACCGGGGGGGCCGCTCCGACAGGTCCAGCCCGGCCGCCCGGCGCCACTAGCAGGGCCACGAGAGGAGCCTCGACGAGAGGGAGAGGAGCCTCGACGAGAGGGAGTGGAGCCTGCCGTCCGTCCAGCATGAGCACAGGGATGGTAATGTTCTCTTTCTTCCATGTCTAACATATTATCTACACTGTGGCTCTTTGAGGGGGGGGGGGGGGTTACATGTAGAACAACCTGTGGGCCTATGGGTAGGTTTTTTGGACTTGATTGACATCCATCCATTCCATTTTACAGGGTCCGTGCATCATTCCAAAGTTGCGTTAGAGCGCCTCATGTGGGAAACAAATAAAAATGGCGGTAACATCATGTGTCTCCTCTTCCATCAGGCTCCAGCAGAAACTCCCGGGGCTTCCAGCGGGAGAGCAGCCATGACAGTTAGGAGTCGCGGGGCAACGGCGCGGGCGTGTGCGAGAGGAGCGCAGAGTGCACAGCGGAGGACCACGGCTACGAGAGGAGCTCCATGCAGGGCAGCAACCGCTACCGATACGAGGGAGACCGCAGAGACTTCTCCTACGACAGGAGAGGAGGCCATGATCGCAGGGACTACAGAGACAGAGGTAGGGGGTGTGGTAGCAGGGACAACAGAGACAGAGGTAGTCAAAGAGTTAATGCACAGAGCTGAGATCCTTGACTTGTTGAACTGCTGTCAGCGTGCACAAGAAATGATGTTCATCACAGTTTTACTACCTAGTAGTATGCAGGATTAACTGCGCACACACACACACACACACACACACACACACACACACACACACACACACACACACACACACACACGCACACACACGAGTACATGATCTCCTGATGGGAATGAAATGGCGTACAATGTGCTGAGCAGCAGACAAATTGGAAAGGATTTGTGATTGGTTGTTCTTAACCCAATGCCTGTTTGTGTTTTCTTTCAGCGTCTTCTCCCAGCATGCACCAGGGCAGCAGGGAGGAGTTCGTCCGCGAGAGGAGAGACGACCTCAGGAACGTACGGCCGGCGCGAGACGCCCACGAGGAGCTTAAGACCAGGCACGTATCAGTAGGGCTGTCACCATTATTCAATTCAATTCAATTTTATTAAAGTGTCAAATCACAACAAGTTGTCTCAAGACACTTTACATGTAGAGAAGAGACCCGACAATCCCACCCTGAACAAGACATTTTGACATGCTACGTCATGATTCCTTCATTTAGACACTTCAGCTCAGGAATAACCAATACCATTTATCACCCATTACCATATATTGCATATATAACCATTAAAGCAATGTTAACCATTTACTGCAATGATATTGCATTCACATTTGGTTGTGATATTGTGATAGTACTCATTACTATAGAGTGTTTGTTCAGTAGAAGGAGTCTCCCATATGTCTCCAGCTCTTTATTAAACAGAAAATGTTTTTCAGTGCTCTCTCCTGATTGGCTTAAATTTTGTCACCTACCTGAAAATGTACTATATTCTGTTTACTAAAGAGCTGGACAGACCCCTGTGGACACCTGTGACCAAAGAAATGCTCTGTAAAAATGATTACTATCAGATTTTTTTTTAAATACACGCTCCTGTGTCTTTGAATTGAAAGTTCTGCACAGCGTGTCAACAACAAATAAAAACACTTATTTTACCACAAGATTTATTACAGACTGTAGGAACATGTCTGTACCATAACCCTTTTAGACTGGGAATGCACCTGTGTCATTTTAAGATTTATCTGGCTATTCAAAAATAGCAGATATACAAGCTCATAGCAGCTTGTCGATCTGCTATTTATTTTTTTTCTTGAAAATGTGTGCAAATCTTCGAAAATATATATATTTTTAAAGCAAACATTTGTAACTCATGTCTTTGCTTCTGGGGGGTCCGTGGCCAAATACATATCATTTTGGGGGTCCTTGACATGAACAAGTTTGAGAACCACTGATTATAGCAACATATCTCTGATTTCTCCGACAGGTCCAGCCCGGCCGCCCAGCGCCACTAGCAGGGCCACGAGAGGAGCCGCGACGAGAGGGAGAGGAGCCTGCCGTCCGTCCAGGAGCGCCGGCACGAGCGCAGGGATGGTAATGTTCTCTTTCTTCCATGTCTTACATATTTTCTACACTGTGGCTCTTGAGGGGGGGGGGGGTGCACGTAGAACATTGACATCCGTCTGTTCCATTTTACAGGGTCCGTGGATCATTCCAAAGTTGTGTTAGAGCGCCTCATGTGGAAAACAAATAAAAATGGCGGTAACATCATGTGTCTCCTCTTCCATCAGGCTCCAGCAGAAACTCCCGGGGCTTCCAGCTGGAGAGCAGCCATGACAGTTCGGAGTCGAGGGGCAACGGCGCGGGCGTTTGCGAGAGGAGGGCAGAGCGCACAGCGGCGGACCACGGCTCTAAGAGGAGCTCCATGCACAACTTCTTCTACTTCTACGAGGGGAGTCTCTACAACTGAAGGTGAATAGATAGTGTTCAATAAACTGATTCAACTGTCTGGTCTGTTTACACTGTTTACCTGTAGTCTGTAGAAACACACAGCCAGTGTTGTTCAGGTCACTAAGTGGCCCTCACATCTAGAGTTCAGGTCACTACGTGGCCCTCACATCTAGAGTTCAGGTCACAAAGTGGCCCTCACATCTAGAGTTCAGGTCACTACGTGGCCCTCACATCTAGAGTTCAGGTCACTACGTGACCCTCACATCTAGAGTTCAGGTCACTACGTGACCCTCACATCTAGAGTTCAGGTCACTACGTGGCCCTCACATCTAGAGTTCAGGTCACTACGTGGCCCTCACATCTAGAGTTCAGGTCACTACCTGGCCCTCACATCTGGAGTTCAGGTCACTACGTGGCCCTCATATCTAGAGTTCAGGTCACTATGTGGCCCTCACATCTAGAGTTCTATTCACTACTTGGCCCTCACATCTAGAGTTCTGGTCGCTACGTGGCCCTCACATCTAGAGTTCTGGTCGCTACGTGGCCCTCATATCTAGAGTTCTGGTCGCTACGTGGCTCTCATATCTAGAGTTCAGGTCACTACGTGGCTCTCATATCTAGAGTTCAGGTCACTACGTGGCCCTCACATCTAGAGTTCAGGTCACTACGTGGCCCTCACATCTAGAGTTCAGGTCACTACGTGACCCTCACATCTAGAGTTCATGTCACTACGTGGCCCTCACATCTGGAGTTCAGGTCACTAAGTGACCCTCACATCTAGAGTTCATGTCACTACTATCAGACCAGCATGAAGCTACAGACGCTGACCCACCAAGTTCAAGTTCAACGTCAACAAGTACAAAGGTCTCTGCAGCTGAAGGTGAGATGACACTATGAATAGATGTATTCAATAAACCACTTGAACCCCAGCATCCATATTCTGGGGGGAACATTAGCCAAAAATGGCAGATCTACAAGCTCACAACGCATTGCAACATGTTGCATTGTGAGCTTTTATATCGGCTATTTTTTTACATCTAGAGTTCAGGTCACTACGTGACCCTCACATCTAGAGTTCATGTCACTACGTGGCCCTCACGTCTAGAGTTCAGGTCACTAAGTGACCCTCACATCTAGAGTTCATGTCACTACGTGACCCTCACATCTAGAGTTCAGGTCACTACGTGACCCTCACATCTAGAGTTCAGGTCACTACGTGAGGTGAGAGAACACCTTCTAGATTTCCCACAGTGCAGCAGGCAGGTTCTGGAGTCGAGCTCCGGCACAAATGAAGCCCTGAGCATCCAAATGTTATTATAGTTTGTCTCAGACTTTTTACTCATTTGAGTGCCTGGTTATCTTTCCTGCTACTGTAAATTGCTAAAAAAAAAATGTGTGTGTGTGTGTGTGTGTGTGTGTGTGTGTGTGTGTGTGTGTGTGTGTGTGTGTGTGTGTGTGTGTGTGTGTGTGTGTGTGAATATGTGTGTGAAGAACATTGTAATGTAAAGCACTTTGAAGAAAAACGCTTTATAAATGCAGTCCATTTACCATTATTGCTTTTTAGAAGGATAAGTAATTAGTAACATATTACTTATCTAATAGAGTAATGTTGCTCAACACTGCACGCAACATATCCCATCATCACCCAATGAAGCCGTCATTCTTTAGTTTGCTGACGTTAAACTTGCATGGATAATGGATTACTTTCTTGACTTCCACAACTGGCTTCTGCTGTCTGCTGTCTGCTGTCTGCTGATGGCCGATTCCGAGTCAGAATTTCCCAATGGGCGGTAGTGAGGGAGCGCATCCGGTGAAAGCCGGAATTACACTCAATGTAAACAGGAAGTAGACGAGGGGGGTAAATGGCGTACGGTCACAGACGGGATTAAAACACTTCTTTATTGACAAATATGGACTAATACATTACACAAATACTCCGGACACCTAGTTAACATTTGGGGCAAGCGGATAAGCACCTTATATTTTACCTTACATGTAGCGAGGTGGGGGGGGGGGGGGGGGGGTTTCAGCCAGAGTCAAATGGAAATGTGAAAAACAGCAGAGGGCGCTGTTTTTCCTTTTTATTTGACGATGGGTTCCCAGATTGATATTCCATTAACAGAGGGATGGAAAGTCTTTGCATTTAAAAATGTAGAATGTTCAGAAACATGTTTAAATGGGTTTGGCACAGCGTATCACCAAGAACTACATTTTCATTCCACTTATCTTCAGATAATCACTTTGTCGATGAACACCGGCTTGGCCTGGTTCAGAGAGTGACCATGGTCAAACCCATCCTGGATCTACTCCTTCAGGAGCGTGTTATCATCAACGAGGGCTACGTTAATGTGATGGTCAAGCCCACCCCTCAGGATCAGATGAGGGAACTCTACACACTCCTGAACTGCAGAAAAGCCAAAGACATTTTCTACAAAGGTCTTGAAACAAATGAGAAGGGTCTTCTTGATGAGCTGTAAGTAATACTCATTTATGTTCATCTTTAGACCAAACATTGTATTTTTACAAGACAATGTACCTTTTCAGGCCATGATGCTTTCACTATCATGTGTCATTCTCATTTATCCTCTTTCAATTTCCAAGAGATTCACACTTTAATGCCAGTATATTCATAAGTCTTACAATATTAACTAGAATTGTTTACCCAATATTTTCATATATAGTTCATCTTATGTTTGTCCCTGTGGTGTTAAATTTGCATTAGGTGATCTTCAAGAGACAAAATATGTCTTAGTTATAATCTATGACTATGTTAATTAAGTTACTGACAATGTTTGGTTCTATAATGTAATGTAGGATTTGTATAGGATGGTAGATTTACTGTATATACAGTAGGGGTGTGCTGAAACGCTAATGATATGATACGATAAACGATATTGGGCTCACGATATCGATACGATACGATATATGGCATTTTTTGATTATGAAAATATATGGGGGGGAGCAACTGCAAACAAATACTTCTGTTGCATTATTATTATTGCAAAAAAAAGTATTTATTTATATATATATATATTTTTTGTAATGCCTACACGATACATATCGTCACAAAAACGTATCGCGATATATTGCGGGACGATATATTGGCACACCCCTATACACTATAGTTAGTAAAGAAAAAAACAATTTGAATTTCACAACAGGAACGCTCAGCCCAGTGCAGCACAACCCGAAGTAACAGCTGCTTCTGTCTCAGGTCAGTGCCGTTTAAAGTCATTTTTTGTTCTAATAATGATTGGTCATTCCTACTATTCGGTGCCATTTCAGCCTAGTATCTTTCTTCAAAAAATGATACAATTTTACAGGATTTTGTTTTGTTTGATTTTGTTTTCATTGGACATTAAACTTACATTACACTTACACTCAATGACATTACATTGCATTGTATAACAGTTAACATGTTACTGATAATGTTAGCATGTATCATTGTTGCATCAGACATGTCAGATCATGCTGGGATAACATGGGTCCTCAGGTTTGTACAAACCAACTGGAGTAAACTAATGTAAAGTAAGCAAAGTAAAGTATAAAAGATCTGGACAAAAATATAGTATTATTAATGTCAAGGGAACACATTTTGTTATTCATTATGTTAACACATCATGCCGATCTTATAATTTCCCTCAATATCTAAAGGAATTGCTTTGTTCCTTACAGATTTCCTGGTGGAAACAAAAATGCATACACGTCCTATTACACACTACCAAGACGAGCTTAAAACAAAAGTTGAGGACCCATTTGCGTGTGTACCTCACGGGACAGTCCAAAGGGCGGATAGGAAGGATTTTGAGGAATGTTACACACGTCTCACAATCGCACGTGTGAATGACACAAAGATCAGCAGGTCACCTGAGGTCACACAGATGGAGAGGGAGAAAGCAGGGCAGGAGATCCAACTCAGTGAAATCTTTAAACACCCTTCTGGACAACACAAACGCATGAGAACAGTGATGTCCATTGGCGAAGCAGGAGTTGGCAAAACCTTTCTCGTACACAAGTTTGTCAATGACTGGGCAAAGAAAAAAGATCAAGATCCCCATCTCACATTCGTGTTCCAATTCCGCCAGCTCAATTTGTTCAAGGGGCAAAAGTTTAGTTTGGCTCAGCTAATTCATGAATGCAACCCCACATATGAATGCATCTCAGAAGAAGCTCTTAATGACATCTTCACCAAGCTGCAGACGTCAGGAGAGACTAATTACGACAAGAGTCCCTGCAAAGTTCAGTTTGTCCTGGATGGTCTAGATGAAAGCCACATTACCTTAAACTTCAAAACCCACCATAAATGCTCTAAGGACTTGTCCCAGGCCACCTCACTGGAAGCTTTGCTCGTCAACCTGATCAAAGGGAAACTGCTTCGCTGTGCTCAAATCTGGATAACCACACGCCCTGCAGCAGCCAAACAAATCCCTGATGGCTTCGTTGACATGGTAACAGAGGTGAAAGGATTCACTGATGAAATGAAGGAGAAGTACATCAGGAAGAGAATCGGAGATGAGAAGCAGGCTAGCAGAACCATTTCACACATCAAAGCATCAACGTACCTCCACATCATGTGTGAAACCCCAGTCTTCTGTTCAATCATTGCCACCGTTCTGCAGGACATGTTGAAGACAGGTGCGAAAGGAGAGCTTCCCAAGACCCTGGCTGAGATTTACAGCCACTTCATCTTTGTCCAGACAAAGAGGAAGTGGCTAAAGCATGGTGGGAATCAACAGAAACTCACAGAGGATGATAAAGCAGTTCTTCTGAAGCTGGGCATGCTAGCGTTTGAACATCTGCTGAAAGGCCGGCTCATTTTCTACGAAGAAGACCTGAAGAAATGTCATCTTGATATTAAAGAGGGTCCAGTGGACTCAGGACTGTGCACAGAGATCTTCAAACCAGACAGTCATTTCTTCCATGAAACCGTCTACTGTTTTGTTCATCTGAGCATCCAGGAGTTTCTGGCTGCAGTTTACCTGTTTGACTGTTTTACACAGAAGAACATGGAGGTACTGAAAGCATTCCTGAACAATGATGATTTCAACAGCAACAGTTCCCTGTCTGACTTCCTGAAGGCTGCAATTGAAAAAACCCTGCAGAGTGAAAGTGGCCATCTGGACCTCTTTGTCCGTTTCCTTCATGGAATCTCACTGAAGGCCAACCAAAGAGTGTTAGGAGGCCTGCTGGGTCAGACAGAGAACAGTCCAGAGGAGATCCAGAGAGCCATCACCAACCTGAAGAAGATGGATCCCTGCAGTGGCTCTCCTGACAGATGTATCAACATCTTCCAATGTTTGACGGAGATGAAGGCCCACTCAGTATGTCAAGGGATTCAACAGTACCTGGAGTCAGGAAAGGAACTCTCTGCGACCCAATGTTCAGCTCTGGTCAGAATGCTGCAGATGTCAGAGGAGGTTCTGGAGGTGTTGGACCTGCAGAAATGCAACACATCAATGATGGGGAAATGGAACCTGGTCCCTGCTGTGAGGAACTGCACAACAGCCAGGTTAGTAGTCATGTAGACTGCCCTAGCGTGTCTGATATCTGGCATAGAGGGGTGGGTTCAAAACTTCCGGAGAAAAAATCCTTGAGATCCCATTGGTTCACCGATCTGTCCGTCAGCCCCGTCAAACACAACATTTGGAGCGACGCCCACTGCACTCTGGTTGGTTAAGGAAATGAAACACTTCCTATGCCCGGAACACCGACTCGCTGGTCCAGGCTTTTTATTTTTGAGCAAAACTAAAATACTAAAAGCCTGGAGATCGAGGCTAGTAGTCATGTGAATGTCAACATGTTAGAGCACCATTAACTCATATACTCCTTTCATTCACAATAAAAATAAATTAAAAAACACACACTCAGAGAGAGAGAGAGAGCGAGAGAGATAGAGGGAGGGAGAGAGGGAGATGAAAGAGGAAGAGGAAAGAGGGAGGGAAGGCGGAATGAGAACATCATTATAGTTAAAACGACCATCATCAATTCAGTACAGTGAGACCCTCACTTCATTTACTTATGAATGGTTCAAACAGTATAGTGATAGTATCATAGTGTATTTATGTGTGTGTGTGTGTGTGTGTGTGTGTGTGTGTGTGTGTGTGTGTGTGTGTGTGTGTGTGTGTGTGTGTGTGTGTGTGTGTGTGTGTGTGTGTGTGTGTGTGTGTGTGTGTGTGTGTGTGTGTGTGTGTGTGTGTGTGTCTGTCTGTGTGTGTGTGTATAGAACATGGTTCCACACAGAACAAGAAGTCAAGTCATCTCTGTACTATTTACAAGTGTCCTCATTATCAACTGAGAAATGGATCATACCATTAGTGAAGGGGCGTACAGAGGATGGTCTTTTAAACAATGAGCTTGGTCATTACTTAGGTTTACAAGTTACTTAATATATCAATGCAAGTTCCATGCTGTAGTTTAGAGACAACTTTACATCTGTTCTTACTGACATCCTGTTCATGTCTGAAGAACCAGATAGAAGATATTTTAGGTGCCTTTCACACCTAAGGAATGCTTAAAAGGTTCAGATCAAGGACCAAATGTTTACATTGTTGCATTTTGCGTTTGGTCTGGTTAGCGTTCACACAGAACTTTGTTAAGAGAACCAAAGTATGTAAACAAATGACATGTGGTCGTACAAGCTGTTCATCTATTGACAGAACATTTCTTCACTTCACTGCCATAGAGTGGAGCAACATCAGCGTGTTGTGATCGTTTTTTATTATTTAATGTTTGTATTCTAATCAAATGAGAACAGTGGAAAGTTATGAGCACATTTCAGTTAAATATATGTTAAACACGGCCGCTTATTTACTTGTCCAGAAAAAAACATTTCAGGCAGAACCACAGGGAACCTCCTTGACAGTGAACATGACTGATCTGTTTTGTTCATCTCTGATTTTACATTCAATCTGTAATTACAGACTTGTTGGCTGTGACCTCACAAAGGAACACATTGAGGTTGTGGCTTCAGCTCTCAGCTCTAATCCTTCACACTTGAGAGAACTGGACCTGAGCGGAAACGGCTTGGAGGTTTCCGGACTAGAACTCATCTGTGCTGGACTGAAGAGTCCACACTGTTGTCTGGACATTCTCAGGTCAGATACATTTACAATTTGTGTTTTGATTTGTATCAGTTCCGTTATAGTAAGTGATTATAATGTAGTTATGATACTTTATTTGAAGAGTGTGGTTAAGGTTGAAATCATGGTAGGAGTTCGATCTGGGAACCTTCCGGTTGCCGAGCGGCCGCTCTACCCCTGAACCACTGCCGTCCCAAAGTTTTGCCAGTATATAGTTAAAGTACAAAAGTATTGGCATCAAAATATGTCATATGTGATTATATATATGATTATAAATTGATAATAAAAAAAATGCTCCTCATTGACTTACATTGTACGGTGAAACAGATCTCAAAGTCTGAGTCATTCTTTCAGCACATAAACGAACACAATCAAAGCTGATTCAGAGACAATATCACCAAACTCAGTACTGTTTTTTCTTTTTTTTTTATAAAAAATGTTAACTTCCTGTTGATAGATCCGTGGATCCAGTCCGGGGTTTTCTTCCTAATAAAAATTGTAAAATCAGCAGGAAGTTAACATTTTTATTTAAAAAAAAAAAGCACAGTACTGGGTTTTGTGATGTTCTATATTGTCCGAATCAACGTTGCGTTTGTTTGTGCTAAAAGAGTGACTGTTTCAGTGTACAATGTAAACTAATGTATCATGTAATGAACCATAGTTATTCATCTTAAAACAGTTCATTGTAATGGACACTAGAGGGAGTATATCACCTCAGAATAGAAAGGGGTGGGAGCATAGACATATAAAGGTAGACGCCTCTTTCGGCTCTGAGGCATTGGTATCTCGGGCGCCATTTTAGAGTAGGTAAGCTTCCGCGTGTGTCACAGAAGGGGAAGTTCGGTAGGCCAATCAGAGGCAGGTGGGGGCGGGAATTTTCGTAAGAGGCAGCCGTTCAGCAAATACCAGTCGCTCCAACAAACTGCAGAGGCCAATGAGGTATCTAGGCTTCTATATATATGGGTAGGAGGGTGTTGTGAAGTGATTTAATGGTCTCTCTCTCTCTCTCTCTCTCTCTCTCTCTCTCTCTCTCTCTCTCTCTCTCTCTCTCTCTCTCTCTCTCTCTCTCATTTAGACTGAAGAACTGCTGGTTGTCAGAGAGATGCTGTGAAGTTCTGGCCTCAGCTCTAACTTCTAATCCCTCCCTCCATCTGAGAGAATTGGACCTGACTCTAAACATGGTGACTGAGTCAGGAATGAAGACGCTGCTCTCTCTCTCTGGGCTGAAGAATCTCAAGTAAGTAGACTTGGGTCATTGTTTTCCAGGAGAGCCCGTTACCCGCTATCTGTGGGTAATGTTTGCATGTGGGGCCGTCACCACTATTTGACTATGTTCTGTCATGTGCAACACATAGCGCTGCCTCTAAACACCTGCACTACACGCTAGATTATTCACAGGTGTGGTTTGGGCGTTACATTAATCAACCACTATGCACAGGAATGCTACGCACAACAAAGTCCTTGTTGTACACAGAAACATCACATTGAAAGGAGAGATATTCAACACAGTGCATAGCCGTCACAATCACTGTTGCCTCTGTCTAATCATGTCTCATGTTCAACATGTCTCTGTGATGTACACAAATAAATGCCCCCCCCCCCCTCTCTCTATGTCTCTGCGCAGAAAGGTCCTAGGTTTACATGCCAAGCTGTAGCATTTGATTGCCTTGAAATATATCAAATTTCATAGAAAGAACACAGAATTAACCCACATTCTGCTGATCACATAACTTTAAATTACAGTAATTGGTTTAGAATTGCGTCCGGTATGGATTATTGAAACTGAATTCACCACACACCAGCGGTTGAAGAAGTTCTAGTATTTGTATTTAATTTAATTTAAATTAATTTAAAGTAAATATAGTCTGGTATTTAAAAGTACAAATGTATTGGCATCAAAATATAATTAAAGTAACAAAAGTTAAAGTACTTATATCGCCGACAGTTTTCAAAATGTATAAAACTATTTTGAAAATAGCTGATCTACAAGCTCACAATATGTCCTATTGCGACGTGTTGTGAGATTGTAGATCAGCTATTTTCAAATAGCTTCAGTGTATAGGTCTGAAGTGGTTAATGTATGTTTTGTAATGATACTCAAAACCTAGAATGTAACGAGTTACTAAAGTTTTCAAATAATTGTAGTGGAGTAAAAGTACTTTATTTGCCTCTGAGATGTAGTGAAGTAGAAGTAAAAGTATTGCAAATTGAAAATATAATAAGACAAATTATTACTTGAGTACATAACGGGAGGTCCTCCAGGGGGCGGCAGTTAGTTTGTCAGGATGAGCTGCCTGGTCAGGATAATGTTAGGAGAAACACTGTAGTGTACATAATAATAATAATAATAATAATAATAATCATCAAATCATCATAATAGTGTCAGGTAGTGGAGACGTTGTGTTAGACAGACATTGATGCATTGTTGTTGTTGTTCTACTTCCTACAGAGTGAAACATGGTGGAGAAGATTGGTTCAATCCTCATCTCATTAAAGGATGTGAGTATCTGTCAATATTGACATTTTATACATGGATTTTTAGGGCAGATTCACACCTACTGTATAGTTTGGTAGATTCTGTGTGATTCAGGGGTTTAGTTACAACATTGTTGCATTTTTCATTTGGTTTGCTTTCAAATTGTACTTTGTCAAACACAACAAACATTGCTAACAAGCACTGGCTAGTAGTTCGGCTATTTTCAGTGGTGTAAAGTAACTAAGTACATTTACTCATGTATATGGTTCTCAAGTACAATTTAAAGGTATTTTTACTTAACTGGAGTATTTCTAGTTTTCAGTACTTTTACTTCTACTCCACTACATCTAAGAGGCAAATATTGTACTTTTACCCCACTACAATTACATGAAAACTTTAGTTACTAGTTACTTTGTAGATTTTGATTATTATTACAAAACATATATTAACCACTTCAGTCCTATATACATTTAAGCATATACATTAATAGCAGATCTACAAGCTTTTGAGCTTGTAGATCGGCTATTTTCAAAAGATTTTAATACATTTTATACATTTGAAAACTTGTGAAATGGGATATTCTGCATAATGAGTACTTTTACTTTTGTGTTTTGTACTCAAGTATATTTTGAATTCCGGACTTTAACTTGTAACAGAGTATTTTTATATTGCAGTATTGATACTTTTACTTAACCCATTTAGACCGGGAACACATCTGTGTGTCATTTTTAGATCTCTTTGGCTATTCAAAAATAGCAGATATACAAGCTCATAGCGTTGTATATATATTTTTTTTAAAGCGAATATTAACTGAAACTCAAATCTTTTCTCTGGGGGATTCTACAAATCCATTTTTTTTTTAAAACGTATGTTGCTGTAATATTATAATAATAATAATATAATATCTGGTTCTCAAACTTTTTCATGTCAAGGACCCCAAAATGATATGTATTTGGGCCGCAGACCCCCATCTCAAAATATGTTGTTCCAGGGACCCCCAGAAGCAAAGATTTGAGTTAAAGATGTTTGCTTTAAAATAATATATATATTTATAGATTTGAACAAATGTTCAAAAATAGCAGATCTACAAGCTCATATTGCAGTATTGATACTTTTACTTAACTCATTTAAACCGGGAACGCATCTGTGTGTCAATTTTAGATCTCTTTGGCTATTCAAAAATAGCAGATATACAAGCTCATGGCGCGGCACCGAGTGCCGCGCTATGAGCTTGTATATATATATATTTTTTTTAAGGCGAACATTTGTAACTCAAATCTTTTCTCTGGGGGATTCTACAAATGTCTTCTAAATCTATTTTTTTGAAAAAAACGTATGTTGCTATAATATAATAATAATAATAATAATAATATAATAATAATGTATTATATATTATATATATATTAGTGGTTCTCAAAGCTTTTCATGTCAAGGACCCCAAAATGACATGTATTTGGGCCGCAGACCCCCATCTCAAAATATTTTGTTCCAGGGACCCCCAGAAGCAAAGATTTGAGTTAAAGATGTTTAACTCAAATCGGCACTCGGTGCCGCGCTATGAGCTTGTAGATCTGCTATTTTTTGAAAAATCGTGCTATTTCTGTATAGACAAAGATTTGTTTTTTGTTTTAATGACACAGGTTTGTTACTTAACCCATTAAGACCGGGAACACATCTGAGTACTTTTTACACCACTGGGTATTTTTGACAGAGATTTGGTGTAGAGGGAAAAACTAAGCAGACCAAGTACAGAGCCCTGGGAGACACCGGTCGATGAAGGGTTAAAGTGGTTAATGGTTCTTTATAGCATTGGTTCTCAAAGTGGGGTCCGGGGACCCCCAGGGGTCCTTGGCGGGGTTCCAGGGGGTCCCCAGCAAAATGTTTAATATACAGCATCACAATCATTTTAACTCCTTTATACATATTTCATATGTTGGCTATTTAAAAAATAGCAGATCTACAAGTTCACAGCACATCACTTCATGCCGCGCTGCGAACTTGTAGATCTGCTATTTTTTATACGTTTTGAAAAATACTGGAAATATTTGGAAAAAAGTTGAATAATTGTGATAATTTTAAACATAAATCTTCTCTTC
Organism: Gymnoscopelus microlampas; assembly: GCF_963454915.1. Lineage (NCBI taxonomy): Eukaryota > Metazoa > Chordata > Actinopteri > Myctophiformes > Myctophidae > Gymnoscopelus > Gymnoscopelus microlampas. The sequence continues at coordinate 45,776,662 of NC_139959.1, read as the reverse complement.
TGGGGGTCCCTGGCACAAAACATGTTCAGATGGGGGTCCCTGGCACAAAACATGTTCAGATGGGGGTCCACAGACAAATACATATAGATGTGGAGGTCCTTGACACTAAAAGCTAGAATTACTCCTTTATAGAAGCATTTAAATAGTTAAATAATGATTATTTAAAGAACATTTCTGCTACGGCCTCAACAACCAGTTTCACTGTGTGTGTGTGTGTGTGTGTGTGTGTGTGTGTGTGTGTGTGTGTGTGTGTGTGTGTGTGTGTGTGTGTGTGTGTGTGTGTCTGTGTGTCTGTCTGTCTGTCTGTCTGTCTGTGTCTCTGTGTGTGTGTGTGTGTGTGTGTGTGTGTGTGTGTGTGTGTGTGTGTGTGTGTGTGTGTGTGTGTGTGTGTGTGTGTGTGTGTGTGTGTGTGTGTGTGTGTGTGTCTGTCTCTCTCTGTGTGTGTGTGTGTGTGTGTGTGTGTGTGTGTGTGTGTGTGTGTGTGTGTGTGTGTCTGTGTGTCTGTCTGTCTGTCTGTCTGTCTGTCTGTCTGTCTGTCTGTCTGTCTGTCTGTCTCTCTGTGTGTGTGTGTGTGTGTGTGTGTGTGTGTGTGTGTGTGTGTGTCTGTGTCTGTGTCTGTGTGTGTCTGTGCGTGCGTGCGTGCGTGCGTGCGTGCGTGCGTGTGTGTGTGTTTTCAAGGGTGGGGGTCCTGACCCACAGGTTGAGAACCACTGGTATAGAGCCCTGTGAGACACCAGTTGATGAAGGGTTAAAGTGGTTAAGGTGTGTGTGTGTGTGTGTGTGTGTGTGTGTGTGTGTGTGTGTGTGTGTGTGTGTGTGTGTGTGTGTGTGTGTGTGACTCAGTGAATGATGTGTTTAATGTTTATTGTGTTGTTTTTCTCATCAGATTATCATCCTCTCACACTGGACACAAACACAACAAACAGAACCCTCTATCTGTCTGAGAACAACAGGAAGGTGACATGTGATGATGGACAGGTTCATCAGTATCCTCCTCATCCTGACAGGTTTTATGGACAGCCACAGGTTCTGTGTTCAGAGGGTCTGACTGGACGCTGTCACTGGGAGGTAGAGTGGGAGGCTGTGGTTTCTATAGCAGTGACTGACAGAGGAATCAGCAGGAAAGGACAGGGTGATGACTGTAGGCTAGGATACAATGACATGTCCTGGAGTCTGGACTGTAGAGGAGAAAGGTACGGTAACAGTTACATTGTCATACACAATAGTAAGCAGACTCGCCTCCCTGTCAGTCCCTCTAGAGGCTCTAACAGAGTAGCAGTGTATCTAGACTGTTCTGCTGGAACTCTGTCATTCTATAAAATATCAGAGGACATTCTGATACACCTGTACACCTTCAGGGACACATTCACTGAACCTCTCTATGCTGGGTTCAGGGTTTACTCCATCTCCTCCTCCTCCTCAGTGTTTCTGTGTGAGCAGAGATAGAGTCTCTATGTGAGGGTGACATCAGGTCGTCATGGTTACTCAACATGTCTTAGTGAGTCCAGGTTGTCATGGTTACCACGAGTACTTCAATCTGTAAATCAGTGTTTCTCAAACATTCTCACGTCGAGGACCCCCATATGAACATATTCTGTTCCAGGGACCCCCATATGAACATAGTCTGTTCCAGGGACCCCCATAGGCCGAGATATTTTTTTTAAAGTCACATTTTAACCCATTAAGCATCTGTGTCACTTTTTAGATTTCTTTAGGCGATTCAAAAATAGCAGATCTACAAGCTCATAGCGCGGCACCGAGTGCCGCACTATGAGCTTGTAGATCTGCTATTTTTGTGAAATCATGAAAATTTGTGCAAATCTTTAAATATATATATTTTTATTTTATTGTATTATTTAGAAATCTTTTTTTTTTTATCGGCCTCAGGTCTTAAAGGACGACTTAACCCATTTTCAACCTCTCTTCATATAATAGGCCCTCACTAATGTCCATGGTAAAATGTTTTTAAAAAAATCTACTTGATCTGTGTCTCATAGGAGGACTGTGGACAGTCCAGAAACCCGTCTACCAGTGACATCATCATTAGGCAGGATTTTTTTTTTCCAACAAGATTTAAAACATTTTATTTAGATGTTTATTAACGTGAGAACAATGGCTTCTTTTATTGCATTGCAACTTTCCAGGAATACAAAGCCTGCCGTTTCTATTAGCTTGGATTCCCCATCGATGATGTCACTGGTAGACAGGTTTCTGAACTGTCCACAGCTCTCCTATGAGACACAGACTGAGTAGGAAAACATGGTACCGTTTTATCATGAGCATTAGTGTTTATATTATATGAATATAGGTTGAAAATGGGTGAAGTCGTCCTTTAATGGGTTAATAAGAAAAACTGCCCCTGGGGGTCCCCAGACCACACTTTGAGAAACACTGATCTAGACACTGTTTCTCAACATCAGGTCCGGGGCCCACTAGGGGTCCATATGGACTCTTACAGCAGTGGTTCTCAAACCTGTTCAAGTCAAGGACCCCCAGATTAATATGTGTTTGGGCTGCGGACCCCCATCTGAAAACGTGTTGTGCCAGGGACCCCCATCTGAAAATGTGTTGTGCCAGGGACCCCCATCTGAAAACGTGTTGTGCCAGGGACCCCCATCTGAAAACGTGTTGTGTCAGGGACCCCCATCTGAAAACGTGTTGTGCCAGGGACCCCCATCTGAAAATGTGTTGTGTCAGGGACCCCCATCTGAAAACGTGTTGTGCCAGGGACCCCCATCTGAAAATGTGTTGTGTCAGGGACCCCCATCTGAAAACGTGTTGTGCCAGGGACCCCCATCTGAAAACGTGTTGTGCCAGGGACCCCCATCTGAAAATGTGTTGTACCAGGGACCCCCATCTGAAAATGTGTTGTGCCAGGGACCCCCATCTGAAAACGTGTTGTGCCAGGGACCCCCATCTGAAAATGTGTTGTACCAGGGACCCCCATCTGAAAATGTGTTGTACCAGGGACCCCCATCTGAAAATGTGTTGTGCCAGGGACCCCCATCTGAAAATGTGTTGTACCAGGGACCCCCATCTGAAAATGTGTTGTGCCAGGGACCCCCATCTGAAAATGTGTTGTGCCAGGGACCCCCAGAGGAGATTTATGTTTACCAGAAAAAAACTAAATTATTCAAAATGTTCCAACCATTTTCAATACTTTTCTTTTTGCCGCGCTGTGAGCTTGTAGATCTGCTGTTTTTGTGTAGCCAACGCATAACATTATAAAGTGGTTAAAATGATTGTGATGCTGTTAACTACTTTAGCTGGGGACCCCCTGGAACCCATTTGGTTCCATGTGTACACTCTCAGAGTCACAGACCTGTAAGGGTCCATTTGGACCCCTTGGGGGTCCCCAGACCTCACATTGAAAAGCGGTGGTCTAGACCAGCGGTTCTCAAAGTGTGGTCCGGGGACCCCCAGGGGTCCTTGAGGGGGTTCCAGGGAGGGTTTAAAGTTAAACATATATAAATTGGCGTTTTGAAAATGGCAGATCTACAAGCTCACAACGTGTGAACTTGTAGGTCTTTTCTTTGATTCAGTCATCACCACAGGGAGATCAGATTACATTATATCAGATTAGATTAGATTATATTACATCAGATTAGATTACATTAGATCAGATTACATCAGATTAGATTACATTAGATCAGATTATATTAGATTACATTACATTAGATCAGATTATATTAGATCAAATTAGATCAGATTAGATTACATTAGATTAGACAGCGCTGCACAAACCTCCACAGATGTATAAATATGTATCATAAATAGTGATGATGTAAATATCAGTGTCATACATGTGTGTCTCATGTAGAAACACACTCATGTATTTGATATAAATATGGATCATAAATAGTGATGATGTAAATATCAGTGTCATACGTGTAGAAACACACTCATGTATTTGATATAAATATGTATCATAAATAGTGATGATGTAAATATCAGTGTCATACGTGTAGAAACACACTCATGTATTTGATATAAATATGTATCATAAATAGTGATGATGTAAATATCAGGGTCATACGTGTAGAAACACACTCATGTATTTGATATAAATATGTATCATAAATAGTGATGATGTAAATATCAGAGTCATACGTGTAGAAACACACTCATGTATTTGATATAAATATGTATCATAAATAGTGATGATGTAAATATCAGAGTCATACGTGTAGAAACACACTCATGTATTTGATATAAATATGGATCATAAATAGTGATGATGTAAATATCAGTGTCATACGTGTAGAAACACACTCATGTATTTGATATAAATATGGATCATAAATAGTGATGATGTAAATATCAGTGTCATACGTGTAGAAACACACTCATGTATTTCATGTCTATTTGACACAACAGAATGAGGAACAGTGTGTATTTGACTCTGGATTCAAACATCCACTAAATGCATTCATTCATCAATGAAGTCAAATCATTCATTGTTTATCTATTGATTCATTATTAGATCATTGTTTCATTGTGTTGTTTTCATTCCATATTATTCTCATTCTTCATAATGTTTCATATCATGTGTTATTGTAAAGATGACATCATCTTCTCAGAGAGAGAGAGATTAAGGTCATTTGTAGAATAAACTGTAATTGTTTAATAAATGTTTTGAATGTCTGTCGTTGTTCCTGTGTATTAATATTATTAGGACATTATTTCTGTTGTTTGTAGTGGTGGAAAGTAACTAAGTACATTTACTCAAGTACTGCATTTTATTTTACTTTACTGGAGTATATCCAATTTATTTTAAGTACCCAGCCAACATGTCCATCTGGGCCCCACATGCATGATGTCACTGTGTACACCTTTAAGACACATGCATGATGTCACTGTGTACACCTTTAAGACACATGCATGATGTCACTGTGTACACCTTTAAGACACATGCATGATGTCACAGCTGTAACCAGGAAGTGAGGGTAGTGGTTGGCAGCAGGTAGGCAGCATGCCATCATGTTCTTCACTGTTATTTATGTAAAACATTCATTAACCTCCAACACAACTGTGTGGACTTAAGCTCATTACACAAGCCAGAGCTTGATCAGTGCGAGAGAAAGAGAGGTGTGCTTCTGTGTTTATTCCTACCAGAGTTCATTTTGCTGACTAAGACTAAAAAGATTTTGATATTTAGTCGACTAAGACTAGACAATTTCTGACTAAAATTGGACTAAAACTAAATGATGTGTTATTCAAAAGACTAAATCTAAATTTGCTGTCAGAATGAACACTGATTTCTACCTCCAACAACACTACATGTTTAGGGCAGTGGTGCTGACACATTCTGCTGTTAGCTGAATCTGTCTTGAGAGAGATTACCCACACGCACTAACTGAACCTCAACAAGCTGATTGATGCATCACCAAGCTTGTCTTTTACTTTAGTTATTATAGCAAACCATATGAATCTCTTTACCTGTTTGTTTCTCTGTTTCCATGTGAGGGAGGTGGTGATCAGGTGTTCCCTCAATCACATACAGTGCATCGAGACGAGGAAGTGCATCCACTTCAACAAGCTGTGTAACGGGGCCCAGACTACGATGAAGGGGTCCACTGTCGAGGTAGGAGGATGACTGATTTCACTCATTTGGATTCCATGATAGAAGCCAGCATGTATTCTATTGCATTGGTTCTCAAGGACCCCCAGGGGTCCTTAAAGGAGTTCCAGGGGGTCCCCAGCTAAATGAAGGATAGTTAGGAACTAAATGTTGTGTAACACAAAAGGTGACTGATTAGGTGGTAGTTCTGTGGATGCTTACAGTGGCAGCTAAAGGATTTGTTGGGGCCAGTCTTCTAGATGTAAACATGTAAAAAGCATTTAAAGCTAAACCTGTACAAATGAAACTGAAACTGAAATGAAAACATTTGTACACTCTCAGAGTTACATTAACATTGATTTTACAATATAAGTTGGGCTCCCAGAGATATAAATGCCATTACATGGGGGTCCGTAGCCTTAATGCATGTCAAACTGGGGGTCCTTGAAATTAAAATGGTTGAGGATCACTGCTAGAGCCGTATAAAGAATCTTCTCTTATGGGGGTCCCTGGCATATCTTTTCAAATGGGGGTCCACGGGCTAATAAGTGTCAATTTGGGGGTCCTTGACATGAAAAAGTTTGAGAACCACTGCTCTATTGCAGCAGTGGTTCTCAAACTGTTTTGTGTCAAGGACCCATTTGGAAAGATATGCCAGGGTCTCAAACATTTTAATTTATTGGGGGTTCCAATCTAAAATGTAATATCATCGTCAGTGTTAATTTAACTTTGAAAGGGTACAAATGGAACCATATGGACCGTTAGGGTCCATTTGGTTCCATTTGTACCCTTTCAGAGTTACAGGCACATAAGGGTCAATTTGGTTCCTAACAATGAATTTGGCTGGGGACCCCCTGGAACCCCCTCAAGGCCCCCCCCCGGACCCCACTCTGAGAACCGATGTTCTATGGAAGCATGTTTAGCTATTTTTGGTTATTAATTTCAGATTAGAGCATTTGAAGTGGTCAAACAATATGTTGGAGAACAATGGCTTCCATTATAACATGCTAACTCCCATTGATAAAAAGTTAGCTTGGATTCCCCATCGATGAGGTTTCAGTATCATGAGCATTAGTGAGGACCAACTGAAGATAGGTTGAAAATGGGTGAAGTGGTCCTTTAAGTCAGTGGTTCTCAAAGTGGGGTCCGGGGACCCCCAGGGGTCCTTTGGGGGGTTCCAGGGGGTCCCCAGCAAAATATGTTAATATAGCATCGCAATGATTTGAACCACTGTAACCTTTTATACTTTGGCTTTTCAAAAATAGCAGACCTACAAGCTCATAGTACGGCACCGAGTGCCGTGCTATGAGCTTGTAGATCTACTAGTTTTTGAAAAATTGTGAACATTTCTGCAAACCTTTGAATATATATATTTTAAAGCGGACATTTGTAACTCGAATCTTTGCTTTTGGGGGTCCCTGTAACAATATATTTTGAGATGGGGGTCCGCGGCCAAATACATACCATATTGAAGATTAAAAAAAAATAGCCGATATACATATCACCACGCGTTGTGAACTTGTAGATCGGCTATTTTCAAATAGCCAATGTACCATAATATGGACTCAAAGTGGTTCATGCTATACCAAGTCATTTTGCTATCATGCAACCAGTCGCTTCTTCTTTTTTGGCTCGTTTTCATAGACCTGTCTGCTTGTTTCAGCTTGTGTGTGTGTGTGTGTGTGTGTGTGTGTGTGTGTGTGTGTGTGTGTGTGTGTGTGTGTGTGTGTGTGTGTGTGTGTGTGTGTGTGTGTGTGTGTGTGTGTGTGCGTGCCATGGTGTACCTTGGCCTCCTTTGCATATGCTGTTGGAACGAGTCCTAGTTTGTGTGCATTGGCACCAGGGCTGAAAATGTCGGAGCTCCGATACAATAATGCTTTTGCATTGATGAATTGACTTTGGTAGGCTGCCTGGGAGAGGAGATTCACAGAGATTAAATTAATATTGATCTCCCAAATGGATGGACATTATAACAGTGTGATATAAGTCTGTTTGAGTTTTAAAATGGATCATTTAAATGTATGTTTTTTTAGGGTATCTATCACCCATTAAATGAATGGAGTTTTGATTCATTCTTTGTTTGGTGGGTTTGTAAATCTTTTTGGGCCGGTGGTGCAAATGCAAAACTCAAGTTTTTTTGCATACTCTCAGTCTCTAGTTAAATGAACACTCAGGATTTTAAGCGTGTTTGACGGCATTGATGGTTAAAGGAACCATCCTGTAACTCTGTGGTTCACAAACTTGGGGTCGGGACCCCCAGGGGGGTCCCTAAATTATTTTGGGGGGTCCCCAGATGGTTAGCTTAAGGTGCAACATTGATTTCTCACTCAGCAGTAAACACACCAACATACAGTATAAGTGTATGGGTATCTGCACATTTAGTTACAATTTAATCATTTTTAAGACCTTTTTAATACCAAATTGGCCTCACAATGCGAGGCTTGTAGATCGGCCATTTTCACAATATTAATCTGTGGAACCGAGTCAAACGAAATGTAATGCCTACACTTCCAAGTGCTTGTCAGGTTGGGGGGCCTGCAGTTCAAATTGATTATTGATTATTTTGGGGGGTCGCTGCCTGAAAGGTTTGGGAACCCTTGCTGTAACTGGTTGGATTCAGCACTATAACTTCACTCCATCCATAGCAACACAGATATATATGGATATCTATTATTTACAAAAAATAGATCCATCATCTCCATCAAACTTGTAGTAACTGGTAAAGTACATTTACTAATGCGTCGCATTGTGAGCTTGTAGATCGGCTATTTTCAAAAGATTAATTCATTATTTATACATTTTAAAACATAATGAATACTTACTACTTTTGGTACTTAAATACATTTTGATACCAATACTTATGTACTTTTACTCAAGTAAATATTAAATTGATTTTATTTTTTTGTAATAATGATCTGCTCTCCTCCCAACACACACACACACACACACACACACACACACACACACACACACACACACACACACACACACACACACACACACACACACACACACACACACACACACACACTACAAAAAAGGACCACGATGGATATCCTTTTAACAGATGTTTATTCATTAGTGCAGTACTTGAGTACATGTACTTAGTTACTTTACACCACCGGTAAACACTGAACTGTTTCTCTCTCCACCTCCTGCCACTCAGGTTGAAGAGAGCATCGCTGCATGTCTGGCTGACGTCACATCTCACAGTGGATGTCCTGTCTTCTCACCACCTCAAGCTGAACCCAGACCAGACTGAGCTTCTCTTCTTCTCAGGTAAGTCCTGCTCCATGCAGGACCTTAATGTGGGGCATTGCAGCTTGGCAGCCCTTGAGGAAGTCAGACAATTATCTTAGCTCCTGGCCATCTTTAACGCTTATTTTTGGCCAAGCATGCAGCTTGTCTGTGAAGGACTTTCCAATCAGGAATAGGTTTCCAAACCGTTCTTCTAACAGCTGCCAGGCTGTGTCATATGCTTCTTCTGTACCTAGTAGGAAGAAACCTTCAACTGCTTTCTGTGCAGCAGCACCACCTAGGTACTTTCTCAGGTAATACAGTTTTTCGTTCTTTGGAATGTTTTTCTTGTCAATTAACGTCTTGAAAGACAGTCGCCAGTCTTTGTATCTCAAAGGATCTCCGGTGAATACCGCAGGCTCTGGCGTTGGAAGACGATTGGCACTTATAGCTTCTGCTAGCACTTTGACAAATTCAAGAGTGTTCTGCTCTTGGGGCCGGGGCGTTGCGCTTGTTGCAGCTTGAGGTAGACTTTGGGGACGAGGGGCTTGACTTGTGACTTGTTGATATTGGGGAATGCATGTAACAAAAGTATTGCCATCAAAACATACCTAAAGTATCAAAAGTAAAAGTACTTAAATGTTTGAAAATAGCCGATCTTCCAGCTCACAATGCGACGCGTTGTGAGATTGTAGATCTGCTATTTTCAAATAGCCTATGTATAAAATAGGGCTGAAGTGGTTAATACATGTTTATATAATGTAATGCTATATATATGCAAAGTAACTCAAGTTTTCAGATAATTGTAGTGGAGAAAAAGTACAATATTTGCCTCTGAGATGTAGTGGAGTAGAAGTACTGACAATTGGAAATACTCCAGTAAAGTAAAAAATACCTGAACATTGATTTTAAGTACAGTACTCAAGTAAATGTGCTTAGTTACTTTCCACCGCTGGTTTGAAGTGATCAAACTAGTAATAGAATACATGTTTAGTATCTTCCATAAACATGAAGCTTAAAGCTTCAATCTGTGATTTCTTCAACCTGTCTGCTGTATTTAGAACAGCAGCGACATGATAATGATAACAGTGGTGTAAAGTAACTAAGTGCATTTACTCAAGTACTAATTTTGAGGAACTTTTACTTGACTGGACTATTTCCAATTTGCAGTACTTTTCCTTCTACTCCACTACATCTCAGAGGCCAATATTGTACTTTTACTCCACTACAATTATTTGAAAACTTTAGTTACTTTTCAGATATAAATGATTACATCATAAAACATGCATTAAAGGGAATGCATGTCATGGTGTAATTGCAAATTACACCATGATGAGTCATCATGGTGTAATTTGCAATGTTAAACCCACAATCAATCCTCCAGTTCAAGGCAACACAGAAAGGGGGGAACTTTTTTCTTATTTCCACACAACTCCTTTATGCTTTATTAATGACATAGTTAAATATTGAAAAGGGGTGGATTTCCCCTTTAACCACTTTAGCCCTATTTTATGCCTCGGCTATTTGAAAATAGCCTATCTACACGTGTCGCAGCGCGACACGTTTTTTAGATTGGCTATTTTCCAACATTTTAGTACTTTTACTTTTGGTACTTGGAAGTACATTTTGATACTAATACTTTTGTACTTTTACTCAAATTATTTTTGAATTCCGGACTTTTACTTGTAACAGAGGTTGCAGTATTGATACTTTTACTTGAGACATACTTAAGGCCAGGTACACACTGCAGGACATTAGGTCCGATATTGCTGTCGCCCGACCTTTTTTGGCGCTCGCCGACAAAACCTCCCGACCCGACGCAGATCGGCCTTTGATCTGCGAGATAATGCTCGCTGTGTGTGAAAGGCTCTGCGACACGATGTGGCCGCGATTCTCCGCTCTGTGACGGCTTTCCGACCGTTTTCAGATAACTATAATAATAAGTTAGATATTCAGGTGTCTCGCAGACTGAAAATCATGCAATGTGAAAGGGGCTCCGATCAGCTTGCGAGGAGATGCACGCTACAGCCAATGAGAGCACATTACAGCCACCGTGGCTATGGAAGGTCTGTGGACCTGACCACAACAAACAGATCCTCATCATCCCCCCACATAGTTACCGTCCAGTCCTGTATTAAGTTAAACATTATTATAAAACAGAATGAGTGAGAGAGCGTGCTAGAAGAGGGGCTGTTTATTTGAGACTATTGCACAGAGATAGAGAGAGAGAGAAAGACATAGAGCGAGCAATCTGTATGTGTGTGTGTGTGTGTGTGTGTGTGTGTGTGTGTGTGTGTGTGTGTGTGTGTGTGTGTGTGTGTGTGTGTGTGTGTGTGTGTGTGTGTGTTCAAACAACATTAGGAAACAAGGCCAAAAAAGCAACTACACTTTCAAGCAACTTTACAGAAAAACAATCCCAAAGATCTTATCTTATCTTATAATAAGCGGACATGGCAACTCTGTGCGCTTTTAGAGAGAGAGAGAGAGAGAGAGAGAGAGAGAGAGAGAGAGAGAGAGAGAGAGAGAGAGAGAGAGAGAGAGAGAGAGAGAGAGAGAGAGAGAGAGAGAGAGAGAGAGAGAGAGAGAGAGAGAGAGAGAGAGAGAGAGAGAGAGAGAGAGAGAGAGAGAGAGAGAGAGAGAGAGAGAGAGAGAGAGGTGTAATTTCAATGTGTTTTCACAATGTGTTTTCACACCCAGCAGAATATTGAAGCTACACACCGGCCCAAGTCAGATCCTGAACTACACAAGGTAACTTTCAATTGATTGTAGCAGTGAGCAAAATGGGTTGCAATCTCTCCCCTACAGTGAAGCCGCAATCTGGGCCAAGAAAATGTCTTGACTCTACTCCACCTTTCAATTGACTATAACAGTAATCCTCAATGGTGATGTTGCACGTATGACATGTAGCCTAATTACCTTGTCTTTCACCAACAGGAAATCTTATCAGAACTCCCAGGAGAAAGTCACAGGATTCCCAAAGGTACATTTTGATAAAGTTTGGAAGTCATCTTACTCTGGCAAAGATTTAATTGGGGAGAGATATTGATGTTGAACTTGAAAATTAAGATCTGCACCAGCCAAAGTATAGCCTCAAATTCACAGGCAGACTGTCACATGGTTTGTTTCTTTCAGTTTCCCATGTCGGAGAAAAGTAAGAATGGAAGTATTATTTATCACTTTTTTAACACTTACGTGTTAGTGTATTATTTCTGTTTCATATCAACATAATTGTCTTCTTTGCAGGTTGGCAGAGTGTGCCGTTTCTCTTTTTGCAATTTAGCGTTGCGTTTTCTTTTTGTTTCAGACTTTTGACCAATGCCCTGATGAGTCCTTTCTACTTGCATGGACAGCATGAGAGAGCTTTCAAAAGCACTGCCTTCTATCTGTCATCAAAGGTTCAAATAACTTTGTCAGTGCTAGTTATTTGTTGATTGCTTATTCACGTTGTAAACGTGTGACTGACATATACTAGATAACCTCTGTAATGTCTACTGTCAGCCTGAGAGTTATTCGTCATTGTTTTGACTGCAGAAGCCGTTCAGAAGACATTCAGAGAGACAATGGAGAACCTGGTCAGCGCTGCCATCTCTGACCACTTCAAGCAGGCGCTTGGTAGAAGTGGTGGAGGGGGTTACAAGAAGAAGAGGACAACGCCTTGAAGCAAATCCAATGTTATTATTTGATCAAAACATTTTGTTAAGACTTGTCTTTTCTAGTTGTTTAACCCATTAGGACAGGGAACGCATCTGTGTAACTTAAGATTTATTCGGCTATTCAAAAAAATAGCAGATCTACAAGCTCATAGCGCTTCAGACATTCATTCAGATATTATAATACAACAAAAAGGCTAAATGGCACCATCAGCATCTTCAGTGATGTTGTAGTAGCCTACAGGTGTAAACGTGTGTTTACAAGAAAACATAAGAAGTGGGTTTCAGGTGAGCTGATTTGATTCTGAACACAGCCAATACACACAGTTGTCAACAGTTTCAGTGAAATTGTTAATTTCTTAACTCATTAATAACATTTCATGTAATCATACAACAGGACAAAGGTGACACACTCAGCAGGGTACACAGCACTGCAGGGAGTTGCACCCTGGATCCAGCAGACGCTAGAAGTACTACTACCAGTGCTTGTTGGCTTTGTGACACACCACCATGTCTTACTTGCATGTGAAAACAGAAAATATTAAAAAAGGGCTGAATAGCCGGTGTAAAAACACAAATCGGCTGATTACAAGCCAATCTACAGGCTTGTAGATCGGCTATTTAAAAACATTAATGAAGTGTTTTGGAATATTTGCATACATAACTGTCTCAAATAGGAACACACAGTATCCCCTGTCACAGTGGTTCTCAAACCTTTTAATTTCAAGGACCCCCAGTTTGATATGCATTTAGACCAAAGACCCCCATTTGATAACATTTTCTATATCTCTGGGACCTCAATCTATATTACAAAATCCTATCTCTCAGAGTGTACAAATGGAACCAAATGGACCCCTGAGGGTCCATTTGGTTCCATTTGTACACTCTCAGTGCCCTATAATGTACAATAAACAAGAGCATGGGGGCCTAGACATACACAAACAGATCAGATACAGTGATTAGAATCAACATCTACAATACATTACATTGTCTGAAACAGTCCATCACTAATTAGATTTCTCCTCATTTAGCAGTATAATATATATCATGCATGTTACACTGAGCGGTTTACAAACCCCCCACACACCCCAGATGGAGGTAAACATGTGTTGACCAACAACACACATTGACCCATGACCACAAAATATTAAACTGTCATGTTAAATAACAGTACAAAAACGGAGCTAGAGCTCTTTCCCTCAAACTGCTATATAATAACCAAGCTAAAATATATTATAAATAATATGAAATATAAAATCGGGGACTAGATATGACTGTTTGTTAGCTTTAAGCAGCTTTCAGCCCACTATAAAGCCTGCAGCAGCAGCTATATGAAAACAGCAGTTACAGTCAGCCCAATACACACTCATAACATCCCAGATTGATCTAACAATGAATCCACTGTCCATTCATCAGCTCACCAGGTTATCTGAGCACACAACCGTTATCTTTACAGTGTTATAAACGGTCCCATACAGCCTTTAAACCCCTCAATAAATGACGCTAACGCGCTAATTTCGCTAGCATCTCCTCCTTTCAACAAATAAGAGCCTTAAACTAAGCTAAATATATATTTAAAATCATATTAAATATAACATCGTCTTCCTTAGGGACTATGGAGTATATACTGATCAATGATTATGTCCTATTAGCACAATTGGAGCCATTTAAACGTCTGTTTACAACGTTAGCATAGCATCCCTTGGTCATATAAAAAAAATAAACATCTGTCAGTTCAAACACACAATGTTACACAATGTGTTAAGTGCCGTTTTGTGACGTTCTGTGGAAAATAAAAGGCACCTTTACCTGTCTGCTGCTGCTGCTGTCTGACTATGCTCTCACCAGTGGATCTGCTGTTTTCATACTGACGATGTAAACAGTAGGTTTAAAAGGCCAGCCGCTCGTTTCACTCCCAAGCCTGGCAACGCTGGCCGTAACGGAAGGCTGCGACGGAGATGTAAAAATCCACGGCTTGATGTCATCAAAAGCTCATAAAACATCAAATCTAAACGTTATTGGGTCCCAACCAGCACAAAGAGACCATCCGTTGGGGCTCGCGTGGCCCATATAGTCCACACAGTCGCTTCTTTTGGGCTTTGTTTTCCCAGACCGGGTCGCTCGATTCTCTCCCACAGTCTGGCAACGCTGGCTGCAGCGGGCCCGGGCCCGGGCGTGCCCTCTCGCATGTACGCATGTCTGCTTGTCAGACCAATCACAGCCCTTGCTGACTTTGTCCCTCCCCTTAAATCCACGCCTCCTGCGCTGCTCGTATCACTTCTCATGTTATCGTGCGGATGCTACGTCTCTCCGTCCGATGAGAGATTACTATGGAAAGTGTTTTACTTCATTTCGCTTCATATTATATCACTGATCTACTTTCATTTCGTCGTCTTTTGTCTGAGGTGAGTAATATTACTTTATATTTACTTTTTTTCCCGCCTTTATTACTTTATATATTTTTTCCGCCTTTTTTGGAACCTACATCTACGTTCATATTTCAAACACAGTTTGTACCCCATGGCCACGGATGTTATAATTATGTACGGGCCCTCAGAAGTAGCCGTATCTTCCGTATTGCAGCAGCAGTACTAGTTTATTTTGGGTGTGCAGCACTATAAAACCTGTTTATTCTGAGTAAGCAGTACTAGTTTATTTTGGGTGTGCAGCACTATAAAACCTGTTTATTCTGAGTAAGCAGTACTAGTTTATTTTGGGTGTGCAGCACTATAAAACCTGTTTATTCTGAGTAAGCAGTACTAGTTTATTTTGGGTGTGCAGCACTATAAAACCTGTTTATTCTGAGTAAGCAGTACTAGTTTATTTTGAGTGTGCAGCACTATAAAACCTGTTTATTCTGAGTAAGCAGTACTAGTTTATTTTGGGTGTGCAGCACTATAAAACCTGTTTATTCTGAGTAAGCAGTACTAGTTTATTTTGGGTGTGCAGCACTATAAAACCTGTTTATTCTGAGTAAGCAGTACTAGTTTATTTTGGGTGTGCAGCACTATAAAACCTGTTTATTCTGAGTAAGCAGTACTAGTTTATTTTGGGTGTGCAGCACTATAAAACCTGTTTATTCTGAGTAAGCAGTACTAGTTTAGTTTGGGTGTGCAGCACTATAAAACCTGTTTATTCTGAGTAAGCAGTACTAGTTTATTTTGGGTGTGCAGCACTATAAAACCTGTTTATTCTGAGTAAGCAGTACTAGTTTATTTTGAGTGTGCAGCACTATAAAACCTGTTTATTCTGAGTAAGCAGTACTAGTTTATTTTGGGTGTGCAGCACTATAAAACCTGTTTATTCTGAGTAAGCAGTACTAGTTTATTTTGGGTGTGCAGCACTATAAAACCTGTTTATTCTGAGTAAGCAGTACTAGTTTATTTTGAGTGTGCAGCACTATAAAACCTGTTTATTCTGAGTAAGCAGTACTAGTTTATTTTGGGTGTGCAGCACTATAAAACCTGTTTATTCTGAGTAAGCAGTACTAGTTTATTTTGGGTGTGCAGCACTATAAAACCTGTTTATTCTGAGTAAGCAGTACTAGTTTATTTTGGGTGTGCAGCACTATAAAACCTGTTTATTCTGAGTAAGCAGTACTAGTTTATTTTGGGTGTGCAGCACTATAAAACCTGTTTATTCTGAGTAAGCAGTACTAGTTTATTTTGGGTGTGCAGCACTATAAAACCTGTTTATTCTGAGTAAGCAGTACTAGTTTATTTTGGGTGTGCAGCACTATAAAACCTGTTTATTCTGAGTAAGCAGTACTAGTTTATTTTGGGTGTGCAGCACTATAAAACCTGTTTATTCTGAGTAAGCAGTACTAGTTTATTTTGGGTGTGCAGCACTATAAAACCTGTTTATTCTGAGTAAGCAGTACTAGTTTATTTTGAGTGTGCAGCACTATACAACCTGTTTATTCTGAGTAAGCAGTACTAGTTTATTTTGGGTGTGCAGCACTATAAAACCTGTTTATTCTGAGTAAGCAGTACTAGTTTATTTTGGGTGTGCAGCACTATAAAACCTGTTTATTCTGAGTAAGCAGTACTAGTTTATTTTGGGTGTGCAGCACTATAAAACCTGTTTATTCTGAGTAAGCAGTACTAGTTTATTTTGGGTGTGCAGCACTATAAAACCTGTTTATTCTGAGTAAGCAGTACTAGTTTATTTTGAGTGTGCAGCACTATGAAACCTGTTTATTCTGAGTAAGCAGTACTAGTTTATTTTGGGTGTGCAGCACTATAAAACCTGTTTATTCTGAGTAAGCAGTACTAGTTTATTTTGAGTGTGCAGCACTATAAAACCTGTTTATTCTGAGTAAGCAGTACCTATAGTTTTTTTTTAGTGTAGTAAATAAATGACCTTGAACTGAGAATTCTATAACTTAAATGCAATGTTTAATTCAATTTCCTTTAACTGAAAATTATACTATATAACACTTAAACAATATAATAACAATCCCCAAAACAATGCATTGAGGACACTCACTGGGTTGATTCAACATTTATTGTCCAGCACCAGGCAGAACCATCTCCATGTTGACATTTATGATTTAGTAAATGATGAATGCCCCACTTCATCATCATACAGTGTCACACAAAAGTAGACGATACAAGCTCAGAAGTGTAGCGGTTTGAAAATGGTACCTTTCTTTGTGGTTGCTGGGGTGCCAGTCAGGGCGGACCTGACAATAGTAATTTAATAAACTTGAATAATAACAATTAAGCAAAACTCAAACGCTACAAAGGGTGCATGTATCTAGTCAAAACCATCTCATGAACCCTTGCAACTCAGAAGTAAACCATAAACCAATGTTAAGTATCAGAAACCTTGAATGCACACAGGGAAAACACTGTTCACAAAAGTAATAATAAGTAGACACAACACAGAGAATTTCAGTTGAGGTCTTTTTTTTGTATTCAAAGTCAGGGGAGCAAGGGAATTCAATCACAGTCAAGAGTAATCCGTTTTTCAAAGAAATCCACTTCAGGTTTTCACTTCCCACAAAGCAAAACCCAAACTCATCAAAATCCCTTTAAGGTACTCTGTACCAAAATCAAAATAATAATACCAAAATCAAAATAATAATTCCCCAAAAATAACTCCCAAAAAGAGTTTAAATCAAATAATAATTCGGAATTCCTCTTCTTAGACAAACAGATTTCTGACCGACCTGTGACTCCCCTACAGGGAATCCTGACCGGAATTTGGCCGATGCCGTTTGGTTTCCGTTCCTTTAGCAAACAAACAACAGCACTCAGTGAAGCTTAGCGATGCTGCAGTTAGCCTTTGTCTTCAGATGCGGGGACTGTGGAGACCTCTGGGAAGGACTGCAGAAGGTATTCCATAGCGTAAACGCAAAAGTAACTTAAACTGGCAGCTAACTAAAACAAGCTCCGTGGTGTGGACCCACACTTCCTCCTTCTCTCCACACACCTCTACTCACTCCTCCTCCATTCATAAAAAGACGTCAGGCTGCACGTTGATTTGCTGCGGGTGAGTGAGCATTTTCCCGTGGCTGATTCAACGGAGTAGTGTGTATATGGGTGTGCGTGTTTTATTTGAGTGACAATAGAAAATGACGGTGGCTCCCTACGGATCGTCACAGAAGGTATAAAAGAGCTTTTGAACAAGGTTGAACCAACATATTAGACAGATTTGTGTTGAACAATACATTTGTAAGACATTTTAGCTGATGACTGTCTTCTCCATTTTGTCTCAAATGTACAGCCTTCTGTCTCTGAACAATACCGTTTTGTACGGTAAACATCTGTCTGTAAACAATACTGTCTTGTACAGTAAACATCTGTCTGAAACAATACTGTCTTGTACTGTAAACACTAAACATGTCAGTTTAAAATTGTAAAACATATACAACTTTAGCTTGAACAAAGTGCACAATTGTAAATAATAAATGTAAATAAAATAACATCCTGTCGCATTACAAAAACAACTAAGGTGCTGTACGTGCATGTTTTTTTTTCCCTCCCCCGAGGAGAGGATGGATAGAATAGAAGGAGAGGAGAGGGGGGAGACACTGTCTTCGATGAGGAGAGGAGAGGATGGATAGAATAGAAGGAGGAGAGGGGGGAGACACTGTCTTCTATGAGGAGAGGAGAGGATGGATAGAATAGAAGGAGAGGAGAGGGGGGAGACACTGTCTTCTATGAGGAGAGGAGAGGATGGATAGAATAGAAGGAGGAGAGGGGGGAGACACTGTCTTCTATGAGGAGAGGAGAGGATGGATAGAATAGAAGGAGAGGAGAGGGGGGAGACACTGTCTTCTATGAGGAGAGGAGAGGATGGATAGAATAGAAGGAGAGGAGAGGACCAAGGGGAGACACTGAGCTGTCTTCTATGAGGAGGATGGATAGAATAGAGGAGAGGGGAAAACAACATCTCGCTAAACAATACTGTCTTTTAGTGTAAACATGTCAGAAAACTTATAAAACTTTAGCTCAAACAAAAGTTTTGATACTGAACTGCAGAACATAAAGAGCACTTTTTTGTTTGTAAATAAAATAAAACATCCTGTCACATCACATCTCCAAAACAATTAAGTTCTAGGATAATTAATTATCCTAGATTCACCCCCTTTTCCACAGCTGCCTATACTATGAGCATAATATATACCGTTTAAGTGTAACAAATTGTTTGCCTCTAACTAACTACAAGCTCAAATGCTCTAAGATGTTCATCATACCATGAGGTCATATTTCTGCAGACAAATACTATGTCAGTATTGATCACCACAATCGTAGCTATTTGTCTGAAATCTGGACTCCCTGAGCAAGAGCCAAATTCTGGACATTCTTGTCATAGAGATAGCTCTGCACATTTTCAGGGAATGAAGCAACCATCACAGACTTAACTTTGTTAATTTCAACGGATGGCTTGACAAATCTGGCAGTGCTTTGGCCTTAATCTTTCATTGGGGAAAACTTTCTGAAACAGTTCTGTGTTCTGAGATTTTGCAATCGAGATAGCACACAGACTCTTCTGTAAAGCTAGTAGACAGTGACAATTCCACTATGTCTTTTAAGTTCATCAACACCTCCCAAGTTTCATCCCCTTTCTGGTATGTGATGACCAATCAGTAGTGGCAGAACACGGATAAGTGCCCAATTTTCATGTCCATTTCCTCCAATTGTTCCATTTGAGGAAAATGTTCTTTTTATGGGCTGGGGTTGATTTGTTCTATCTGAAAACGTGTATGGAAACCGTTTAATAGCCACATTCAGGGTATCTAGTGAGAAGTATCCCTTAGATATCAGTGCAGTCAGGCCCAAAGCCAATTCAACAGGAACAATACCCTTAAGAAGATCATGCAAAAGGTCGGGGGCGAAACCTTCAATGACATGGAAATGTTCTAAGCTGTCACTAAGACAACACCTTCCTTTTACACCAGATTCTCTAGCCTTAGCCTTGGTAGACTGCTGCAATACATCTAACACATGTCTGTCGTGATTTTCTTTGGTTCTTGGTTGGAATGGGCCCCTTCGTACTTCATTAATTTGTATTTCCTCCCTCGTGGCCATACAGAATCGACACATCTGACTGACAGTGAAGCTTTCCATAAATCCTCCCAAAGAATGGGCTGCTAAATTGTCTGCTGCAACAAATGATACAGTGCCTTTTATGCTTGCTCCCAAATGTTCTATATACACACCATGTTGCTCAAGAGAAACAAGGTCTTGAATGAGAGGGCGAAGAACGTCATCATAACCATAATCTTTGACGTAGTCAGTCTTACAAAGCAAAGCAAGCTGAATGGAATGTAGAGAGGAGCGATATTTAGCGTCCAGATTACCAAGTACCCAGTAGATGGCACATAGCTTGTGT
The DNA here is from genome assembly GCF_963454915.1 of Gymnoscopelus microlampas. NCBI lineage: Eukaryota > Metazoa > Chordata > Actinopteri > Myctophiformes > Myctophidae > Gymnoscopelus > Gymnoscopelus microlampas. Next base: position 45,756,373 of record NC_139959.1, on the reverse strand, counting down.
TTATTTCTGGAGGTTCCTAAGGGGTTAGCCACCTCAAAATCATCTATGTACAAGCGAAAAGCAATTCTGAATTCTTCCCCCGTCAAGAATGAATTATCTTTAAAGTGGGAACCATCTCTATCAGATTTGTATACCTGTGATGGCGACAGGTTTCTCTCAGGTGACATGGCCTTATCCAAAATGTCTCTATTGCTTAGCAATGACTGCAGCATTTTTAGCAGGGGGACATACATAAAGGTTTCTTTTTTTTTTAAAGAGATACTCAACTGGCGTTACCACTGAGAATTCCCTTAATATGTATGATGTTTGCTTGCTAGTAGTTGACAATGATCCCCCAGGAGAAGTGCATTTTATGAATACATTACTCTCGGTAACTACTCTATCTATGGCACTCACTAAAGTGTCATCAACATGTCCACAATGCTTACTCAGTATTTCTTTAATTGAGTTCCTCTACATTAAATGTTTTTGCCAAAATTGCAGATCTACTTTGAAAGCTTAACGTGTTGTGAGCTAGTATAATCAGCCATTTTTGCTAAATGTTCACCCCAGAATATGGACTCTAAGGTTCAATGTGTAGACATTAGTGTGGGTGAGAATACCTTTGACTGCCCTGGAGGAAAAAAAAGGCACAACATCACTTGAATAGGTCAGGACACATATGAAGATAACAATTTAAGCCAACATGTACACCAGGAGATTAATTGTGCAAAATTTTGCAATGTATGGACATTACTGTAGGTGAAAATACCTTTTACTTCTGCGATGGTGGGACAGATGGTGCAGGTCTGGTCACCAAATATTTTAGCCTGAAATACATTTACATAATTAAGGCATAGCGCAATGAAAAATACGTTTCTCACACTTTAGAGCATATCTGAGGTCTTAATATGGACATACCCAACAATAGCTGCCAAAAAATCCATTTGTGTATTTATTTTTATATCAAAAGTCCAATCTTAAATACATCATGTGAACGAAAACATGCTGCGTGATGACATAGATAATAGACCTGTATGAATATAAATGGCTTGATTCCCATAGCTCAGTGGTTCTCAACCAGTGGTCCAGGGACCACCAGTGGTCCTTGAGGGGGTTCCAGGTGGTCCCCAGATAAATTATGGAGTTGGTAATCTTTATAATAATAAACTTTATTTGTATAGCACCTTTCATGACATGAAATGCAGCGCAAAGTGCTTTACAGAGCAAGAATACAGTTATAGTTACAACCAATTAAACAATAAAGCAAACAAAAATAAAATAAAAGCAAAAGCATAAAACATTAGAATTGGCAATGCAGTGAGGGCTTAAAAATCAACCAAAGAATCAGCTAAAAGCAATAGTGAAGAAATAGGACCCCCAGGGGTCCTTGAGGGGGTTCCAGGGGGTCCCCATCAAAATGTGTGAATATAGCATCACAATAAATGTATAACTTTTATACTTTGGCTATTCAAAAATAGCAGATCTACAAGCTCATGAGCTTGTAGATCTGCTATTTTTGAAAAGTCTTGGAAGATTCGTGCAAATCTTTGAATATATATTTTTATTATTATTCTGGAGGTCCCTGGCACAAAATGTTTTCAGATGGGGGTCCGCGGCCAAATATATATCAATTTGGGGGTCCCTGGCATGAAAAAGTTTGTGAAGCACTGGTCATAATCTCATCAAATGGTGGTTCTGTGGCTCAAATGCAAAATAAATAATGGACCTTGATATGAAAAAGGTTGAAAAGCACTGCTAAAGCACGCTAAAATAGGTATCTGATAACGTTATAGGTTAGAAATAAGCAACTTGGTACCAAACATTCTCACGTGGCGCACAAATGTTTGTAGCATTGTAGCAACATTAGCTGAGCTCCACACGACACGTCTCCATTAACGGCTTAATCTACATTGACGTTCAGATTTCTAATATAAAGCACTTACCCCATGGCCACCGATGTTACTATTATATACGGATAATAACCCGTTTCTTCCGTATTGATCAATACAAATAAGTTTAATCCAACCGGTGGCCATTTCCTCATAGTTATAATGTATGAGCGTGCAGTACATCTCCTAACCGATAGGATCGCATAGTTGAAAGCATATGCAAGAATACGGAGAAAATGGCCAAAGATCGGATTAAAATGCTTTTTACTGAACAATACGGAAGATACAGTTACTTCTGAGGGGTCGTACAGTATTGTAACATCCGTGGCCATGGGGTAAACACTTTATATTTGAAATATTAACGTTTTTGTAAATGTACTGGCCGTAAATGGAGAAAGTGCAAACACCAGGTGTAAGTTCATCCAGGACTGTCATGATATGACGTTATAGCAAACAACGTTTAAAAAAAAACATAAACCTCGGTGAATTTCACCACTTCAAAAAGATTTGAGCAAGGATAACATTAGTGCAGGAACCAAAAGCCCAAAAGTTGACTATACCCCTCCCCGGAGTAGAACAAAACGGGACATTGTTTTTTCATATCTTTAGGATGTCCCCTTCGTGAAATGGATTGTCCCAAGTTTTACTTTTACTGCAAAAGTCATGAAATTGATCCATGAAGTGACTCACCACATAGGCAAAAAATGCCTATGCTGAAAGTGGGAGATCCAAGTAAATCCTCTTTCATTTTCTACCTGCTGGTTGTTTTTAGATCATACTTGCACAGATGGTACAGGTAGTGTCCCTACATCCCAAAACAATCAGAATGCCAATATGTGGTTCTATTGTGAATCAGCAGCCTTTTATATAAGGCCTTAAATAGGCGGAAATAGCAACAAGTTGACTTTTCTGAGCAATATGTACTTGTAACTTTGGTCCAGCTCTTTATCAGGGGTAGAATAGATGTGACATTGTCTTTAAGATGTCCACTTCCTGAAATGGATGGTCAGAAGTTTTACTTTTACTGCAAAAGTCATGAAATTCATCCACAAAGTGACTCACCACTGCCAAAACACGCCTACCCTGAAAAAGGTCAATCCTTTCTCATTTTCTACCTGATGTTTTTTGTTTTTCATCATACTTAAACAGATGGTCTACATGTAGTGTCCCTACATCCTAAAGCAATCAGAATGCCAATATTTGGTTCTATTGTGAATCAGCAGCCTTTTATATAAGGCCTTATTATAGGCGGAAATAGCAAGAAGTGGACTTTTCTTAGAAATATTCACATGGAATACTGGTCCTACCCTTCTATCAGGGGTAGAAAAAAACTTCACCTTGTTTTTCCATAACTTTGACTTGTCCTCTTATTAATTTTTATATTATATTAATTATATTAATTTTACTATTAATGCAAATGAGATGAAAGTAGTGGCGGTAAAAAAAAATTGTTCCCCCAAAAACCTGTTAGGAGTACGTTTCAGGCAATTTAAAGTTGATTGGTAGTGACTTTTTTTTTGGTCCCTAACATTCATCGAGCTCTGGACTTAGTATTTTTTTTTTTTCGTTTCGGTAGTGACACCATTGTGTCAAAAAAAAAATGTTCCCCCAAAAACCTGTTAGGAGTACGTTTCAGGCAATTTAAAGTTGATTGGTAGTGACTTTTTTTTTGGTCCATAACATTCATCGAGCTCTGGACTTAGTCATTTTTTTTCGTTTCGGTAGTGACACCATTGTGTCACTACCGAAACGAAGTTAAATCCGAAAAAAGCACTAATTGTGGAGGCCAAAAAAAAAAATGTTCCCCCAAAAACCTGTTAGGAGTACGTTTCAGGCAATTTAAAGTTGATTGGTAGTGACTTTTTTTTTGGTCCCTAACATTCATCGAGCTGTGGACTTGGTAATTTTTTTTTCGTTTCGGTAGTGACACCATTGTGTAAAAAAAAAAATGTTCCCCCAAAAACCTGTTAGGAGTACGTTTCAGGCAATTTAAAGTTGATTGGTAGTGACTTTTTTTTTGGTCCCTAATTCAGGCAATTTAGAGTTGATTGGTAGTACTTTGTAGTGACATTTTTTTTGGTCCCCAACATTCACCGAAACGAAAGTTAAATCCGAAAAAATCACTAAGTGTGGAAAAAATCGTCCCCTCAAAAACCTGTTAGGAGTACACTCGGAGCATTGTGCAGTTCAGAAGTGAGTATATCCTAGGATATACTAGCGCTTTTCCTGCCCGTCATCCTCCACCCTTCACATGTCATCATTTTGAAGCTTAGGCTACTTAGGCGACTAACCAAGAGGCAACTTGAAGACCTGTTGAGTGTTGTTCAAGTGTGTATTTGCACTTCGTGAAGAAAAAAAAGCTGACATGGCCAACGAGCTCAACTACATATTCTCCCACGCCCAAGTTCCCAAAAATAATCTCCTGGTCACAAGTTGGTGTACAAATTGAATGAACACTGGGGATTTTACGTTGTCCTCTTGCGTGTCTAGGACCAGCTGTGTGGGCGAGATCCCACCCTCGTCGATGACCATCCTGACCGAGCTCACCCAGCTCAGCAAGACGACCAACGCCATTCAGCTGAATGAAAATGGTATGTGGCTACAGCACACATACAAAGATGCCCCATGTGAAACCGTTAAGTCACCACTTAATCATTAAGGGGTGACTTAGCAGGATGCATTAAGGTTTAATGCATCCTGCAGCAGCTATATTAATTCATGACCAACTGAAAATAATTGATGCCCAAATTATTTTACACTCCCCCAGGTGCTGATAGCCTCCCACCTGCCCTCCTATGAGCTCAGGCACAACCAGGTGGCCTACACTTGACGGACAGCACTTCAAACTCAGGGTGGAGCGACAGCACCTGACAGTCCATGTCATAGGTATGGTATGAGCTCAATACCCTTGATCTGCTAATGATTTGTGAAATGTTTCAGTTCCAGAACTGCAGGCACTGAGGCAGCATGTGGGCGACCTCAATCACTCTGTTGGGACAGATTTGACAAATTTAAGTAAAGACCTCACCCAAGTAATGCCATCTTTTTAACTTTAACCTGGTTACTAAAAGTTTTATGAGATTACAATTTCATTTGCGATAAACAAATGGTATGTTGTAATGCAAATGAGCTGAAAGTAGTGGCGGTAGTGACACCATTGTGTAAAAAAAAAATTGTTCCCCCAAAAACCTGTTAGGAGTACGTTTCAGGCAATTTAAAGTTGATTGGTAGTGACTTTTTTTTTTGGTCCCTAACATTCATCGAGCTCTCGACTTAGTCATTTTTTTTTTCGTTTCGGTAATGACACCATTGTGTCAAAAAAAAATGTTCCCCCAAAAACCTGTTAGGAGTACGTTTCAGGCAATTTAAAGTTGATTGGTAGTGACTTTTTTTTTGGTCCCTAACATTCATCGAGCTCTGGACTTAGTATTTTTTTTTCGTTTCGGTAGTGACACCATTGTGTCACTACCGAAACGAAGTTAAATCCGAAAAAATCACTAAGTGTGGAGGCCAAAAAAAAAATGTGTTCCCCCAAAAACCTGTTAGGAGTACGTTTCAGGCAATTTAAAGTTGATTGGTAGTGACTTTTTTTTTGGTCCCTAACATTCATCGAGCTCTGGACTTAGTAATTTTTTTTTCGTTTCGGTAGTGACACCATTGTGTAAAAAAAAAAAATGTTCCCCCAAAAACCTGTTAGGAGTACGTTTCAGGCAATTTAAAGTTGATTTGTAGTGACTTTTTTTTTGGTCCCTAACATTCATCGAGCTCTGGACTTAGTAATTTTTTTTCCGTTTCGGTAGTGACACCATTGTGTCAAAAAAAAAAATGTTCCCCCAAAAACCTGTTAGGAGTACGTTTCAGGCAATTTAGAGTTGATTGGTAGTACTTTGTAGTGACATTTGTTTTGGTCCCTAACATTCATCGAGCTCTGGACTTAGTACATTTTCTTTTTTCACCATTGGGTCACTACCGAAACGAAAGTTTGTCCCTACCGAAACGAAAGTTAAATCCGAAAAAATCACTAAGTGTTGAAAAAATCGTCCCCCCAAAAACCTGTTAGGAGTACACTCGGAGCATTGTGCAGTTCAGAAGTGAGTATATCCTAGGATATACTAGCGCTTTTTCTGCCCGTCATCCTCCACCCTTCACATATCATCATTTTGAAGCTTAGGCTACTTAGGCGACTAACCAAGGGGCAACTTGAAGACCTGTTGAGTGTTGTTCAAGTGTGTATTTGCACTTCGTGAAGAAAAAAAAGCTGACATGGCCAACGAGCTCAACTACATATTCTCCCACGCCCAAGTTCCCAAAAATAATCTCCTGGTCACAAGTTGGTGTACAAATTGAATGAACACTGGGGATTTGACTGTGTACGTTGTCCTCTTGCGTGTCTAGGACCAGCTGTGTGGGCGAGATCCCACCCTCGTCGATGACCATCCTGACCGAGCTCACCCAGCTCAGCAAGACGACCAACGCCATTCAGCTGAATGAAAATGGTATGTGGCTACAGCACACATACAAAGATGCCCCATGTGAAACCGTTAAGTCACCACTTAATCATTAAGGGGTGACTTAGCAGGATGCATTAAGGTTTAATGCATCCTGCAGCAGCTATATTAATTCATGACCAACTGAAAATAATTGATGCCCAAATTATTTTACACTCCCCCAGGTGCTGATAGCCTCCCACATGCCCTCCTATGAGCTCAGGCACAACCAGGTGGCCTACACTTGACGGACAGCACTTCAAACTCAGGGTGGAGCGACAGCACCTGACAGTCCATGTCATAGGTATGGTATGAGCTCAATACCCTTGATCTGCTAATGATTTGTGAAATGTTTCAGTTCCAGAACTGCAGGCACTGAGGCAGCATGTGGGCGACCTCAATCACTCTGCTGGGACAGATTTGACAAATTTAAGTAAAGACCTCACCCAACAAATGCCATCATTTTAACTTTAACCTGGTTACTAAAAGTTTTATGAGATTACAATTTCATTTGCGATAAACAAATGGTATGTTGTAATGCAAATGAGCTGAAAGTAGTGGCGGTAGTGACACCATTGTGTCAAAACAAAAATTCCCCCAAAAACCTGTTAGGAGTACGTTTCAGGCAATTTAAAGTTGATTGGTAGTGACTTTTTGTTTGATCCCTAACATTCATCGAGCTCTGGACTTAGTAATTTTTTTTTCGTTTCGGTAGTGACACCATTGTGTCAAAAAAAATGTGTTCCCCCAAAAACCTGTTAGGAGTACGTTTCAGGCAATTTAAAGTTGATTGGTAGTGACTTTTTTTTTGGTCCCTAACATTCATCGAGCTCTGGACTTAGTAATTTTTTTTTCGTTTCGGTAGTGACACCATTGTGTCAAAAAAAATGTGTTCCCCCAAAAACCTGTTAGGAGTACGTTTCAGGCAATTTAAAGTTGATTGGTAGTGACTTTTTTTTTGGTCCCTAACATTCATCGAGCTCTGGACTTAGTATTTTTTTTTTTCGTACAAATGTACAAATTGAATGAACACTGGGGATTTGACTGTGTACGTTGTCCTCTTGTGTGTCTAGGACCAGCTGTGTGGGCGAGATCCCACCCTCGTCGATGACCATCCTGACCGAGCTCACCCAGCTCAGCAAGACGACCAACGCCATTCAGCTGAATGAAAATGGTATGTGGCTACAGCACACATACAAAGATGCCCCATGTGAAACCGTTAAGTCACCACTTAATCATTAAGGGGTGACTTAGCAGGATGCATTAAGGTTTAATGCATCCTGCAGCAGCTATATTAATTCATGACCAACTGAAAATAATTGATGCCCAAATTATTTTACACTCCCCCAGGTGCTGATAGCCTCCCACCTGCCCTCCTATGAGCTCAGGCACAACCAGGTGGCCTACACTTGACGGACAGCACTTCAAACTCAGGGTGGAGCGACAGCACCTGACAGTCCATGTCATAGGTATGGTATGAGCTCAATACCCTTGATCTGCTAATGATTTGTGAAATGTTTCAGTTCCAGAACTGCAGGCACTGAGGCAGCATGTGGGCGACCTCAATCACTCTGCTGGGACAGATTTGACAAATTTAAGTAAAGACCTCACCCAAGTAATGCCATCTTTTTAACTTTAACCTGGTTACTAAAAGTTTTATGAGATTACAATTTCATTTGCGATAAACAAATGGTATGTTATAATGCAAATGAGTTTTTTTTTCGTTTCGGTAGTGACACCATTGTGTCAAAAAAAAAATTGTTCCCCCAAAAACCTGTTAGGAGTACGTTTCAGGCAATTTAAAGTTGATTGGTAGTGACTTTTTTTTTGGTCCCTAACATTCATCGAGCTCTGGACTTAGTATTTTTTTTTTTCGTACAAATGTACAAATTGAATGAACACTGGGGATTTGACTGTGTACGTTGTCCTCTTGTGTGTCTAGGACCAGCTGTGTGGGCGAGATCCCACCCTCGTCGATGACCATCCTGACCGAGCTCACCCAGCTCAGCAAGACGACCAACGCCATTCAGCTGAATGAAAATGGTATGTGGCTACAGCACACATACAAAGATGCCCCATGTGAAACCGTTAAGTCACCACTTAATCATTAAGGGGTGACTTAGCAGGATGCATTAAGGTTTAATGCATCCTGCAGCAGCTATATTAATTCATGACCAACTGAAAATAATTGATGCCCAAATTATTTTACACTCCCCCAGGTGCTGATAGCCTCCCACCTGCCCTCCTATGAGCTCAGGCACAACCAGGTGGCCTACACTTGACGGACAGCACTTCAAACTCAGGGTGGAGCGACAGCACCTGACAGTCCATGTCATAGGTATGGTATGAGCTCAATACCCTTGATCTGCTAATGATTTGTGAAATGTTTCAGTTCCAGAACTGCAGGCACTGAGGCAGCATGTGGGCGACCTCAATCACTCTGCTGGGACAGATTTGACAAATTTAAGTAAAGACCTCACCCAAGAAATGCCATCATTTTAACTTTAACCTGGTTACTAAAAGTTTTATGAGATTACAATTTCATTTGCGATAAACAAATGGTATGTTATAATGCAAATGAGTTTTTTTTTCGTTTCGGTAGTGACACCATTGTGTCAAAAAAAAAATTGTTCCCCCAAAAACCTGTTAGGAGTACGTTTCAGGCAATTTAAAGTTGATTGGTAGTGACTTTTTTTTTGGTCCCTAACATTCATCGAGCTCTGGACTTAGTCTTTTTTTTTTCGTTTCGGTAGTGACACCATTGTGTCAAAAAAAAATGTTCCCCCAAAAACCTGTTAGGAGTACGTTTCAGGCAATTTAAAGTTGATTGGTTGTGACTTTTTTTTTGGTCCCTAACATTCATCGAGCTCTGGACTTAGTAATTTTTTTTTCGTTTCGGTAGTGACACCATTGTGTCAAAAAAAAAATTGTTCCCCCAAAAACCTGTTAGGAGTACGTTTCAGACAATTTAAAGTTGATTGGTAGTGACTTTTTTTTTGGTCCATAACATTCATCGAGATCTGGACTTAGTAAAATTGTTTTCGTTTCGTTAGTGACACCATTGTGTCAAAAAAAAAATGGTTCCCCCAAAAACCTGTTAGGAGTACGTTTCAGGCAATTTAAAGTTGATTGGTAGTGACTTTTTTTCTGGTCCATAACATTCATCGAGCTCTGGACTTAGTATTTTTTTTCTCGTTTCGGTAGTGACACCATTGTGTCAAAAAAAAAATTGTTCCCCCAAAAACCTGTTAGGAGTACGTTTCAGGCAATTTAAAGTTGATTGGTAGTGACTTTTTTTTTGGTCCATAACATTCATCGAGATCTGGACTTAGTAATTTTTTTTCCGTTTCGGTAGTGACACCATTGTGTCAAAAAAAAAATGCTTCCCCCAAATACCTGTTAGGAGTACGTTTCAGGCAATTTAAAGTTGATTGGTAGTGACTATTTTTTTTGGTCCCTAACATTCATCGAGCTCTGGACTTAGTCATTTTTTTTTCGTTTCGGTAGTGACACCATTGTGTCAAAAAAAAAAATGTTCCCCCAAAAACCTGTTAGGAGTACGTTTCAGGCAATTTAAAGTTGATTGGTAGTACTTTGTAGTGACATTTTTTCTGGTCCCTAACATTCATCGAGCTCTGGACTTAGTACATTTTCTTTTTTCACCATTGGGTCACTACCGAAACGAAAGTTAAATCCGAAAAAATCACTAAGTGTGGAAAAAATCGTCCCCCCAAAAACCTGTTAGGAGTACACTCGGAGCATTGTGCAGTTCAGAAGTGAGTATATCCTAGGATATACTAGCGCTTTTTCTGCCCGTCATCGTCCACCCTTCACATATCATCATTTTGAAGCTTAGGCTACTTAGGCGACTAACCAAGGGGCAACTTGAAGACCTGTTGAGTGTTGTTCCAATGTGTATTTGCACTTCGTGAAGAAAAAAAAGCTGACATGGCCAACGAGCTCAACTACATATTCTCCCACGCCCAAGTTCCCAAAAATAATCTCCTGGTCACAAGTTGGTGTACAAATTGAATGAACACTGGGGATTTTACGTTGTCCTCTTGCGTGTCTAGGACCAGCTGTGTGGGCGAGATCCCACCCTCGTCGATGACCATCCTGACCGAGCTCACCCAGCTCAGCAAGACGACCAACGACATTCAGCTGAATGAAAATGGTATGTGGCTACAGCACACATACAAAGATGCCCCATGTGAAACCGTTAAGTCACCCCTTAATCATTAAGGGGTGACTTGGCAGGATGCATTAAGGTTTAATGCATCCTGCAGCAGCTATATTAATTCATGACCAACTGAAAATAATTGATGCCCAAATTATTTTACATTCCCCCAGGTCTTGATAGCCTCCCACTGGTTGTGCCTCCTATGAGCTCAGGCACAACCAGGTGGCCTACACTTGACGGACAGCACTTCAAACTCAGGGTGGAGCGACAGCACCTGACAGTCCATGTCATAGGTATGGTATGAGCTCAATACCCTTGATCTGCTAATGATTTGTGAAATGTTTCAGTTCCAGAACTGCAGGCACTGAGGCAGCATGTGGGCGACCTCAATCACTCTGCTGGGACAGATTTGACAAATTTAAGTAAAGACCTCACCCAAGTAATGCCATCTTTTTAACTTTAACCTGGTTACTAAAAGTTTTATGAGATTACAATTTCATTTGCGATAAACAAATGGTATGTTGTAATGCAAATGAGCTGAAAGTAGTGGCGGTCGTGACACCATTGTGTCAAAAAAAAAAAAATGTTCCCCCAAAAACCTGTTAGGAGTACGTTTCAGGCAATTTAAAGTTGATTGGTAGTGACTTTTTTTTTGGTCCCTAACATTCATCGAGCTCTGGACTTAGTAATTTTTTTTTCGTTTCGGTAGTGACACCATTGTGTCAAAAAAAAAAATGTTCCCCCAAAAACCTGTTAGGAGTACGTTTCAGGCAATTTAAATTTGATTGGTAGTGACTTTTTTTTTGGTCCCTAACATTCATCGAGCTCTGGACTTAATCATTTTTTTTTCGTTTCGGTAGTGACACCATTGTGTCAAAAAAAAAATTGTTCCCCCAAAAACCTGTTAGGAGTACGTTTCAGGCAATTTAAAGTTGATTGGTAGTGACTTTTTTTTTTGTCCCTAACATTCATCGAGCTCTGGACTTAGTAATTTTTTTTCGCACCATTGTGTCAAAAAAAAAAATGTTCCCCCAAAAACCTGTTAGGAGTACGTTTCTTTTTTCGCACCATTGTGTCAAAAAAAAAAATGTTCCCCCAAAAACCTGTTAGGAGTACGTTTCAGGCAATTTAAAGTTGATTGGTAGTGACTTTTTTTTTGGTCCCTAACATTCATCGAGCTCTGGACTTAGTAATTTTTTTTCCGTTTCGGTAGTGACACCATTGTGTCAAAAAAAAAATGTTCCCCCAAAAACCTGTTAGGAGTACGTTTCAGGCAATTTAAAGTTGATTGGTAGTGACTTTTTTTTGGTCCCTAACATTCATCGAGCTCTGGACTTAGTCTTTTTTTTTTCGTTTCGGTAGTGACACCATTGTGTCAAAAAAAAAAATGTTCCCCCAAAAACCTGTTAGGAGTACGTTTCAGGCAATTTAAAGTTGATTGGTAGTGACTTTTTTTTTGGTCCATAACATTCATCGAGCTCTGGACTTAGTCATTTGTTTTTCGTTTCGGTAGTGACACCATTGTGTCAAAAAAAAATTGTTCCCCCAAAAACCTGTTAGGAGTAAGTTTCAGCCAATTTAAAGTTGATTGGTAGTGACTTTTTTTTTGGTCCCTAACATTCATCGAGCTCTGGACTTAGTAATTTTTTTTTCGTTTCGGTAGTGACACCATTGTGTAAAAAAAAAAAAAATTCCCCCAAAAACCTGTTGGGAGTACGTTTCAGGCAATTTAAAGTTGATTGGTAGTGACTTTTTTTTTTGTCCCTAACATTCATCGAGCTCTGGACTTAGTACATTTTCTTTTTTCACCATTGGGTCACTACCGAAACGAAAGTTTGTCCTTACCGAAACGAAAGTTAAATCCAAAAAAAATCACTAAGTGTGGAAAAAATCGTCCCCCCAAAAACCTGTTAGGAGTACACTCGGAGCATTGTGCAGTTCAGAAGTGAGTATATCCTAGGATATACTAGCGCTTTTTCTGCCTGTCATCCTCCACCCTTCACATATCATCATTTTGAAGCTTAGGCTACTTAGGCGACTAACCAAGGGGCAACTTGAAGACGTGACAACCAGGAATAGTTTGGTGACCACAGGAGAGACTGTTGACAGCCGGAATGTAGACGGCATCCCGGGATCAGTATGGGTTAGCGCCCCATGCTGTGTCTTCCGTGAGGAAGAAGCCCAACAAACCCGCGGTGAGGCCTTTAGGAGGGCCATTCCACCGTACCGCAAGCGGGGCTAATACCATTGGACGGCCCAATCCTGTGGTATCGGCCCAAGGAACCATCACGCCAGAAGGAAATGTTTGGATCGGGATGGTGCAGAGGATCTGGTACAGCGCTCAGGTCCTGGACCTGGTGAGACGAAGGAGGAGCCCGGCCAGGAGGCCAACCACAGAGCCTAGTCCCTCCACGTGCCAGAGCCTCCCCCGAGTCCCGGCAGAGTACTTCCGGAGAAGCGGACTGCCCTGTCTTGCCCTATAGGACTGACCGTGGGTGCTACTGGGACGTAAGTCGGGGCTTGATCAACCCTGGCTGGGTCACCTGGGCGAGGGTGTATGTTGTATGTTGCGAGACCCGAAACACCCTATGACCCCAGGCTACAACACTGATGATACGTCCCAGTTGCATCCATGTGATGTTTTTCTTTATCAGTTATTCTATTTATAGTGGCTCATAGGAATTTTTAGACTACGTGACAACCAGGAATAGTTTGGTGACCACAGGAGAGACTGTTGACAGCCGGAATGTAGACGGCATCCCGGGATCAGTATGGGTTAGCGCCCCATGCTGTGTCTTCCGTGAGGAAGAAGCCCAACAAACCCGCGGTGAGGCCTTTAGGAGGGCCATTCCACCGTACCGCAAGCGGGGCTAATACCATTGGACGGCCCAATCCTGTGGTATCGGCCCAAGGAACCATCACGCCAGAAGGAAATGTTTGGATCGGGATGGTGCAGAGGATCTGGTACAGCGCTCAGGTCCTGGACCTGGTGAGACGAAGGAGGAGCCCGGCCAGGAGGCCAACCACAGAGCCTAGTCCCTCCACGTGCCAGAGCCTCCCCCGAGTCCCGGCAGAGTACTTCCGGAGAAGCGGACTGCCCTGTCTTGCCCTATAGGACTGACCGTGGGTGCTACTGGGACGTAAGTCGGGGCTTGATCAACCCTGGCTGGGTCACCTGGGCGAGGGTGTATGTTGTATGTTGCGAGACCCGAAACACCCTATGACCCCAGGCTACAACACTGATGATACGTCCCAGTTGCATCCATGTGATGTTTTTCTTTATTATAAGACCTGTTGAGTGTTGTTCAAGTGTTTATTTGCACTTCGTGAAGAGAAAAAAGCTGACATGGCCAACGAGCTCAACTACATATTCTCCCACGCCCAAGTTCCCAAAAATAATCTCCTGGTCACAAGTTGGTGTACAAATTGAATGAACACTGGGGATTTTACGTTGTCCTGTTGCGTGTCTAGGACCAGCTGTGTGGGCGAGATCCCACCCTCGTCGATGACCATCCTGACCGAGCTCACCCAGCTCAGCAAGACGACCAACGCCATTCAGCTGAATGAAAATGGTATGTGGCTACAGCACACATACAAAGATGCCCCATGTGAAACCGTTAAGTCACCACTTAATCATTAATGGGTGACTTAGCAGGATGCATTAAGGTTTAATGCATCCTGCAGCAGCTATATTAATTCATGACCAACTGAAAATAATTGATGCCCAAATTATTTTACACTCCCCCAGGTGCTGATAGCCTCCCACATGCCCTCCTATGAGCTCAGGCACAACCAGGTGGCCTACACTTGACGGACAGCACTTCAAACTCAGGGTGGAGCGACAGCACCTGACAGTCCATGTCATAGGTATGGTATGAGCTCAATACCCTTGATCTGCTAATGATTTGTGAAATGTTTCAGTTCCAGAACTGCAGGCACTGAGGCAGCATGTGGGCGACCTCAATCACTCTGCTGGGACAGATTTGACAAATTTAAGTAAAGACCTCACCCAAGTAATGCCATCATTTTAACTTTAACCTGGTTACTAAAAGTTTTATGAGATTACAATTTCATTTGCGATAAACAAATGGTATGTTGTAATGCAAATGAGCTGAAAGTAGTGGCGGTACTGACACCATTGTGTCAAAAAAAAAATGTTCCCCCAAAAACCTGTTAGGAGTACGTTTCAGGCAATTTAAAGTTGATTGGTAGTGACTTTTTTTTTGGTCCCTAACATTCATCGAGCTCTGGACTTAGTCATTTTTTTTTCGTTTCGGTAGTGACACCATTGTGTCAAAAAAAAAAATGTTCCCCCAAAAACCTGTTAGGAGTACGTTTCAGGCAATTTAAATTTGATTGGTAGTGACTTTTTTTTTGGTCCCTAACATTCATCGAGCTCTGGACTTAATCATTTTTTTTTCGTTTCGGTAGTGACACCATTGTGTCAAAAAAAAAATTGTTCCCCCAAAAACCTGTTAGGAGTACGTTTCAGGCAATTTAAAGTTGATTGGTAGTGACTTTTTTTTTTGTCCCTAACATTCATCGAGCTCTGGACTTAGTAATTTTTTTTCGCACCATTGTGTCAAAAAAAAAAATGTTCCCCCAAAAACCTGTTAGGAGTACGTTTCTTTTTTCGCACCATTGTGTCAAAAAAAAAAATGTTCCCCCAAAAACCTGTTAGGAGTACGTTTCAGGCAATTTAAAGTTGATTGGTAGTGACTTTTTTTTTGGTCCCTAACATTCATCGAGCTCTGGACTTAGTAATTTTTTTTCCGTTTCGGTAGTGACACCATTGTGTCAAAAAAAAAATGTTCCCCCAAAAACCTGTTAGGAGTACGTTTCAGGCAATTTAAAGTTGATTGGTAGTGACTTTTTTTTTGGTCCCTAACATTCATCGAGCTCTGGACTTAGTACATTTTCTTTTTTCACCATTGGGTCACTACCGAAACGAAAGTTTGTCCTTACCGAAACGAAAGTTAAATCCGAAAAAATCACTAAGTTTGGAAAAAATCGTCCCCCCAAAAACCTGTTAGGAGTACACTCGGAGCATTGTGCAGTTCAGAAGTGAGTATATCCTAGGATATACTAGCGCTTTTTCTGCCCGTCATCCTCCACCCTTCACATATCATCATTTTGAAGCTTAGGCTACTTAGGCGACTAACCAAGGGGCAACTTGAAGACCTGTTGAGTGTTGTTCAAGTGTGTATTTGCACTTCGTGAAGAAAAAAAAGCTGACATGGCCAACGAGCTCAACTACATATTCTCCCACGCCCAAGTTCCCAAAAATAATCTCCTGGTCACAAGTTGGTGTACAAATTGAATGAACACTGGGGATTTGACTGTGTACGTTGTCCTCTTGCGTGTCTAGGACCAGCTGTGTGGGCGAGATCCCACCCTCGTCGATGACCATCCTGACCGAGCTCACCCAGCTCAGCAAGACGACCAACGCCATTCAGCTGAATGAAAATGGTATGTGGCTACAGCACACATACAAAGATGCCCCATGTGAAACCGTTAAGTCACCACTTAATCATTAATGGGTGACTTAGCAGGATGCATTAAGGTTTAATGCATCCTGCAGCAGCTATATTAATTCATGACCAACTGAAAATAATTGATGCCCAAATTATTTTACACTCCCCCAGGTGCTGATAGCCTCCCACATGCCCTCCTATGAGCTCAGGCACAACCAGGTGGCCTACACTTGACGGACAGCACTTCAAACTCAGAGTGGAGCGACAGCACCTGACAGTCCATGTCATAGGTATGGTATGAGCTCAATACCCTTGATCTGCTAATGATTTGTGAAATGTTTCAGTTCCAGAACTGCAGGCACTGAGGCAGCATGTGGGCGACCTCAATCACTCTGCTGGGACAGATTTGACAAATTTAAGTAAAGACCTCACCCAAGTAATGCCATCTTTTTAACTTTAACCTGGTTACTAAAAGTTTTATGAGATTACAATTTCATTTGCGATAAACAAATGGTATGTTGTAATGCAAATGAGCTGAAAGTAGTGGCGGTACTGACACCATTGTGTCAAAAAAAAAATGTTCCCCCAAAAACCTGTTAGGAGTACGTTTCAGGCAATTTAAAGTTGATTGGTAGTGACTTTTTTTTTGGTCCCTAACATTCATCGAGCTCTGGACTTAGTCATTTTTTTTTCGTTTCGGTAGTGACACCATTGTGTCAAAAAAAAAGTGTTCCCCCAAAAACCTGTTAGGAGTACGTTTCAGGCAATTTAAAGTTGATTGGTAGTGACTTTTTTTTTGGTCCCTAACATTCATCGAGCTCTGGACTTAGTTTTTTTTTTTTTCGTTTCGGTAGTGACACCATTGTGTCGAAAAAAAATGTTTTCCCCAAAAACCTGTTAGGAGTACGTTTCAGGCAATTTAAAGTTGATTGGTAGTGACTTTTTTTTTGGTCCCTAACATTCATCGAGCTCTGGACTTAGTAATTTTTTTTTCGTTTCGGTAGTGACACCATTGTGTAAAAAAAAAAAAAATTCCCCCAAAAACCTGTTGGGAGTACGTTTCAGGCAATTTAAAGTTGATTGGTAGTGACTTTTTTTTTTGTCCCTAACATTCATCGAGCTCTGGACTTAGTACATTTTCTTTTTTCACCATTGGGTCACTACCGAAACGAAAGTTTGTCCTTACCGAAACGAAAGTTAAATCCAAAAAAAATCACTAAGTGTGGAAAAAATCGTCCCCCCAAAAACCTGTTAGGAGTACACTCGGAGCATTGTGCAGTTCAGAAGTGAGTATATCCTAGGATATACTAGCGCTTTTTCTGCCTGTCATCCTCCACCCTTCACATATCATCATTTTGAAGCTTAGGCTACTTAGGCGACTAACCAAGGGGCAACTTGAAGACCTGTTGAGTGTTGTTCAAGTGTTTATTTGCACTTCGTGAAGAGAAAAAAGCTGACATGGCCAACGAGCTCAACTACATATTCTCCCACGCCCAAGTTCCCAAAAATAATCTCCTGGTCACAAGTTGGTGTACAAATTGAATGAACACTGGGGATTTTACGTTGTCCTGTTGCGTGTCTAGGACCAGCTGTGTGGGCGAGATCCCACCCTCGTCGATGACCATCCTGACCGAGCTCACCCAGCTCAGCAAGACGACCAACGCCATTCAGCTGAATGAAAATGGTATGTGGCTACAGCACACATACAAAGATGCCCCATGTGAAACCGTTAAGTCACCACTTAATCATTAAGGGGTGACTTGGCAGGATGCATTAAG
Organism: Gymnoscopelus microlampas; assembly: GCF_963454915.1. NCBI lineage: Eukaryota > Metazoa > Chordata > Actinopteri > Myctophiformes > Myctophidae > Gymnoscopelus > Gymnoscopelus microlampas. Next base: position 45,738,583 of record NC_139959.1, on the reverse strand, counting down.
GTTTAATGCATCCTGCAGCAGCTATATTAATTCATGACCAACTGAAAATAATTGATGCCCAAATTATTTTACATTCCCCCAGGTCTTGATAGCCTCCCACTGGTTGTGCCTCCTATGAGCTCAGGCACAACCAGGTGGCCTACACTTGACGGACAGCACTTCAAACTCAGGGTGGAGCGACAGCACGTGACAGTCCATGTCATAGGTATGGTATGAGCTCAATACCCTTGATCTGCTAATGATTTGTGAAATGTTTCAGTTCCAGAACTGCAGGCACTGAGGCAGCATGTGGGCGACCTCAATCACTCTGCTGGGACAGATTTGACAAATTTAAGTAAAGACCTCACCCAAGTAATGCCATCTTTTTAACTTTAACCTGGTTACTAAAAGTTTTATGAGATTACAATTTCATTTGCGATAAACAAATGGTATGTTATAATGCAAATGAGTTTTTTTTTCGTTTCGGTAGTGACACCATTGTGTCAAAAAAAAAATTGTTCCCCCAAAAACCTGTTAGGAGTACGTTTCAGGCAATTTAAAGTTGATTGGTAGTGACTTTTTTTTTGGTCCCTAACATTCATCGAGCTCTGGACTTAGTCTTTTTTTTTTCGTTTCGGTAGTGACACCATTGTGTCAAAAAAAAATGTTCCCCCAAAAACCTGTTAGGAGTACGTTTCAGGCAATTTAAAGTTGATTGGTTGTGACTTTTTTTTTGGTCCCTAACATTCATCGAGCTCTGGACTTAGTAATTTTTTTTTCGTTTCGGTAGTGACACCATTGTGTCAAAAAAAAAATTGTTCCCCCAAAAACCTGTTAGGAGTACGTTTCAGACAATTTAAAGTTGTTTGGTAGTGACTTTTTTTTTGGTCCATAACATTCATCGAGATCTGGACTTAGTAAAATTGTTTTCGTTTCGTTAGTGACACCATTGTGTCAAAAAAAAAATGGTTCCCCCAAAAACCTGTTAGGAGTACGTTTCAGGCAATTTAAAGTTGATTGGTAGTGACTTTTTTTCTGGTCCATAACATTCATCGAGCTCTGGACTTAGTATTTTTTTTCTCGTTTCGGTAGTGACACCATTGTGTAAAAAAAAAATTGTTCCCCCAAAAACCTGTTAGGAGTACGTTTCAGGCAATTTAAAGTTGATTGGTAGTGACTTTTTTTTTGGTCCCTAACATTCATCGAGCTCTGGACTTAGTCTTTTTTTTTTCGTTTCGGTAGTGACACCATTGTGTCAAAAAAAAAATTGTTCCCCCAAAAACCTGTTAGGAGTACGTTTCAGACAATTTAAAGTTGATTGGTAGTGACTTTTTTTTTGGTCCATAACATTCATCGAGATCTGGACTTAGTAAAATTGTTTTCGTTTCGTTAGTGACACCATTGTGTCAAAAAAAAAATGGTTCCCCCAAAAACCTGTTAGGAGTACGTTTCAGGCAATTTAAAGTTGATTGGTAGTGACTTTTTTTCTGGTCCATAACATTCATCGAGCTCTGGACTTAGTATTTTTTTTCTCGTTTCGGTAGTGACACCATTGTGTAAAAAAAAAAATGGTTCCCCCAAAAACCTGTTAGGAGTACGTTTCAGGCAATTTAAAGTTGATTGGTAGTGACTTTTTTTTTGGTCCATAACATTCATCGAGATCTGGACTTAGTAATTTTTTTTCCGTTTCGGTAGTGACACCATTGTGTCAAAAAAAAAATGCTTCCCCCAAATACCTGTTAGGAGTACGTTTCAGGCAATTTAAAGTTGATTGGTAGTGACTATTTTTTTTGGTCCCTAACATTCATCGAGCTCTGGACTTAGTCATTTTTTTTTCGTTTCGGTAGTGACACCATTGTGTCAAAAAAAAAAATGTTCCCCCAAAAACCTGTTAGGAGTACGTTTCAGGCAATTTAAAGTTGATTGGTAGTACTTTGTAGTGACATTTTTTCTGGTCCCTAACATTCATCGAGCTCTGGACTTAGTACATTTTCTTTTTTCACCATTGGGTCACTACCGAAACGAAAGTTAAATCCGAAAAAATCACTAAGTGTGGAAAAAATCGTCCCCCCAAAAACCTGTTAGGAGTACACTCGGAGCATTGTGCAGTTCAGAAGTGAGTATATCCTAGGATATACTAGCGCTTTTTCTGCCCGTCATCGTCCACCCTTCACATATCATCATTTTGAAGCTTAGGCTACTTAGGCGACTAACCAAGGGGCAACTTGAAGACCTGTTGAGTGTTGTTCCAATGTGTATTTGCACTTCGTGAAGAAAAAAAAGCTGACATGGCCAACGAGCTCAACTACATATTCTCCCACGCCCAAGTTCCCAAAAATAATCTCCTGGTCACAAGTTGGTGTACAAATTGAATGAACACTGGGGATTTTACGTTGTCCTCTTGCGTGTCTAGGACCAGCTGTGTGGGCGAGATCCCACCCTCGTCGATGACCATCCTGACCGAGCTCACCCAGCTCAGCAAGACGACCAACGCCATTCAGCTGAATGAAAATGGTATGTGGCTACAGCACACATACAAAGATGCCCCATGTGAAACCGTTAAGTCACCCCTTAATCATTAAGGGGTGACTTGGCAGGATGCATTAAGGTTTAATGCATCCTGCAGCAGCTATATTAATTCATGACCAACTGAAAATAATTGATGCCCAAATTATTTTACATTCCCCCAGGTCTTGATAGCCTCCCACTGGTTGTGCCTCCTATGAGCTCAGGCACAACCAGGTGGCCTACACTTGACGGACAGCACTTCAAACTCAGGGTGGAGCGACAGCACGTGACAGTCCATGTCATAGGTATGGTATGAGCTCAATACCCTTGATCTGCTAATGATTTGTGAAATGTTTCAGTTCCAGAACTGCAGGCACTGAGGCAGCATGTGGGCGACCTCAATCACTCTGCTGGGACAGATTTGACAAATTTAAGTAAAGACCTCACCCAAGTAATGCCATCTTTTTAACTTTAACCTGGTTACTAAAAGTTTTATGAGATTACAATTTCATTTGCGATAAACAAATGGTATGTTGTAATGCAAATGAGCTGAAAGTAGTGGCGGTCGTGACACCATTGTGTCAAAAAAAAAAAAATGTTCCCCCAAAAACCTGTTAGGAGTACGTTTCAGGCAATTTAAAGTTGATTGGTAGTGACTTTTTTTTTGGTCCCTAACATTCATCGAGCTCTGGACTTAGTAATTTTTTTTTCGTTTCGGTAGTGACACCATTGTGTCAAAAAAAAAAATGTTCCCCCAAAAACCTGTTAGGAGTACGTTTCAGGCAATTTAAAGTTGATTGGTAGTGACTTTTTTTTTTGTCCCTAACATTCATCGAGCTCTGGACTTAGTAATTTTTTTTCGCACCATTGTGTCAAAAAAAAAAATGTTCCCCCAAAAACCTGTTAGGAGTACGTTTCTTTTTTCGCACCATTGTGTCAAAAAAAAAAATGTTCCCCCAAAAACCTGTTAGGAGTACGTTTCAGGCAATTTAAAGTTGATTGGTAGTGACTTTTTTTTTGGTCCCTAACATTCATCGAGCTCTGGACTTAGTAATTTTTTTTCCGTTTCGGTAGTGACACCATTGTGTCAAAAAAAAAATGTTCCCCCAAAAACCTGTTAGGAGTACGTTTCAGGCAATTTAAAGTTGATTGGTAGTGACTTTTTTTTTGGTCCCTAACATTCATCGAGCTCTGGACTTAGTACATTTTCTTTTTTCACCATTGGGTCACTACCGAAACGAAAGTTTGTCCTTACCGAAACGAAAGTTAAATCCGAAAAAATCACTAAGTTTGGAAAAAATCGTCCCCCCAAAAACCTGTTAGGAGTACACTCGGAGCATTGTGCAGTTCAGAAGTGAGTATATCCTAGGATATACTAGCGCTTTTTCTGCCCGTCATCCTCCACCCTTCACATATCATCATTTTGAAGCTTAGGCTACTTAGGCGACTAACCAAGGGGCAACTTGAAGACCTGTTGAGTGTTGTTCAAGTGTGTATTTGCACTTCGTGAAGAAAAAAAAGCTGACATGGCCAACGAGCTCAACTACATATTCTCCCACGCCCAAGTTCCCAAAAATAATCTCCTGGTCACAAGTTGGTGTACAAATTGAATGAACACTGGGGATTTGACTGTGTACGTTGTCCTCTTGCGTGTCTAGGACCAGCTGTGTGGGCGAGATCCCACCCTCGTCGATGACCATCCTGACCGAGCTCACCCAGCTCAGCAAGACGACCAACGCCATTCAGCTGAATGAAAATGGTATGTGGCTACAGCACACATACAAAGATGCCCCATGTGAAACCGTTAAGTCACCACTTAATCATTAATGGGTGACTTAGCAGGATGCATTAAGGTTTAATGCATCCTGCAGCAGCTATATTAATTCATGACCAACTGAAAATAATTGATGCCCAAATTATTTTACACTCCCCCAGGTGCTGATAGCCTCCCACATGCCCTCCTATGAGCTCAGGCACAACCAGGTGGCCTACACTTGACGGACAGCACTTCAAACTCAGGGTGGAGCGACAGCACCTGACAGTCCATGTCATAGGTATGGTATGAGCTCAATACCCTTGATCTGCTAATGATTTGTGAAATGTTTCAGTTCCAGAACTGCAGGCACTGAGGCAGCATGTGGGCGACCTCAATCACTCTGCTGGGACAGATTTGACAAATTTAAGTAAAGACCTCACCCAAGTAATGCCATCTTTTTAACTTTAACCTGGTTACTAAAAGTTTTATGAGATTACAATTTCATTTGCGATAAACAAATGGTATGTTGTAATGCAAATGAGCTGAAAGTAGTGGCGGTCGTGACACCATTGTGTCAAAAAAAAAAAAATGTTCCCCCAAAAACCTGTTAGGAGTACGTTTCAGGCAATTTAAAGTTGATTGGTAGTGACTTTTTTTTTGGTCCCTAACATTCATCGAGCTCTGGACTTAGTAATTTTTTTTTCGTTTCGGTAGTGACACCATTGTGTCAAAAAAAAAAATGTTCCCCCAAAAACCTGTTAGGAGTACGTTTCAGGCAATTTAAATTTGATTGGTAGTGACTTTTTTTTTGGTCCCTAACATTCATCGAGCTCTGGACTTAATCATTTTTTTTTCGTTTCGGTAGTGACACCATTGTGTCAAAAAAAAAATTGTTCCCCCAAAAACCTGTTAGGAGTACGTTTCAGGCAATTTAAAGTTGATTGGTAGTGACTTTTTTTTTTGTCCCTAACATTCATCGAGCTCTGGACTTAGTAATTTTTTTTCGCACCATTGTGTCAAAAAAAAAAATGTTCCCCCAAAAACCTGTTAGGAGTACGTTTCTTTTTTCGCACCATTGTGTCAAAAAAAAAAATGTTCCCCCAAAAACCTGTTAGGAGTACGTTTCAGGCAATTTAAAGTTGATTGGTAGTGACTTTTTTTTTGGTCCCTAACATTCATCGAGCTCTGGACTTAGTAATTTTTTTTCCGTTTCGGTAGTGACACCATTGTGTCAAAAAAAAAATGTTCCCCCAAAAACCTGTTAGGAGTACGTTTCAGGCAATTTAAAGTTGATTGGTAGTGACTTTTTTTTTGGTCCCTAACATTCATCGAGCTCTGGACTTAGTACATTTTCTTTTTTCACCATTGGGTCACTACCGAAACGAAAGTTTGTCCTTACCGAAACGAAAGTTAAATCCGAAAAAATCACTAAGTTTGGAAAAAATCGTCCCCCCAAAAACCTGTTAGGAGTACACTCGGAGCATTGTGCAGTTCAGAAGTGAGTATATCCTAGGATATACTAGCGCTTTTTCTGCCCGTCATCCTCCACCCTTCACATATCATCATTTTGAAGCTTAGGCTACTTAGGCGACTAACCAAGGGGCAACTTGAAGACCTGTTGAGTGTTGTTCAAGTGTGTATTTGCACTTCGTGAAGAAAAAAAAGCTGACATGGCCAACGAGCTCAACTACATATTCTCCCACGCCCAAGTTCCCAAAAATAATCTCCTGGTCACAAGTTGGTGTACAAATTGAATGAACACTGGGGATTTGACTGTGTACGTTGTCCTCTTGCGTGTCTAGGACCAGCTGTGTGGGCGAGATCCCACCCTCGTCGATGACCATCCTGACCGAGCTCACCCAGCTCAGCAAGACGACCAACGCCATTCAGCTGAATGAAAATGGTATGTGGCTACAGCACACATACAAAGATGCCCCATGTGAAACCGTTAAGTCACCACTTAATCATTAATGGGTGACTTAGCAGGATGCATTAAGGTTTAATGCATCCTGCAGCAGCTATATTAATTCATGACCAACTGAAAATAATTGATGCCCAAATTATTTTACACTCCCCCAGGTGCTGATAGCCTCCCACATGCCCTCCTATGAGCTCAGGCACAACCAGGTGGCCTACACTTGACGGACAGCACTTCAAACTCAGGGTGGAGCGACAGCACCTGACAGTCCATGTCATAGGTATGGTATGAGCTCAATACCCTTGATCTGCTAATGATTTGTGAAATGTTTCAGTTCCAGAACTGCAGGCACTGAGGCAGCATGTGGGCGACCTCAATCACTCTGCTGGGACAGATTTGACAAATTTAAGTAAAGACCTCACCCAAGTAATGCCATCTTTTTAACTTTAACCTGGTTACTAAAAGTTTTATGAGATTACAATTTCATTTGCGATAAACAAATGGTATGTTGTAATGCAAATGAGCTGAAAGTAGTGGCGGTCGTGACACCATTGTGTCAAAAAAAAAAAAATGTTCCCCCAAAAACCTGTTAGGAGTACGTTTCAGGCAATTTAAAGTTGATTGGTAGTGACTTTTTTTTTGGTCCCTAACATTCATCGAGCTCTGGACTTAGTAATTTTTTTTTCGTTTCGGTAGTGACACCATTGTGTCAAAAAAAAAAATGTTCCCCCAAAAACCTGTTAGGAGTACGTTTCAGGCAATTTAAATTTGATTGGTAGTGACTTTTTTTTTGGTCCCTAACATTCATCGAGCTCTGGACTTAATCATTTTTTTTTCGTTTCGGTAGTGACACCATTGTGTCAAAAAAAAAATTGTTCCCCCAAAAACCTGTTAGGAGTACGTTTCAGGCAATTTAAAGTTGATTGGTAGTGACTTTTTTTTTTGTCCCTAACATTCATCGAGCTCTGGACTTAGTAATTTTTTTTCGCACCATTGTGTCAAAAAAAAAAATGTTCCCCCAAAAACCTGTTAGGAGTACGTTTCTTTTTTCGCACCATTGTGTCAAAAAAAAAAATGTTCCCCCAAAAACCTGTTAGGAGTACGTTTCAGGCAATTTAAAGTTGATTGGTAGTGACTTTTTTTTTTGTCCCTAACATTCATCGAGCTCTGGACTTAGTAATTTTTTTTCCGTTTCGGTAGTGACACCATTGTGTCAAAAAAAAAATGTTCCCCCAAAAACCTGTTAGGAGTACGTTTCAGGCAATTTAAAGTTGATTGGTAGTGACTTTTTTTTTGGTCCCTAACATTCATCGAGCTCTGGACTTAGTACATTTTCTTTTTTCACCATTGGGTCACTACCGAAACGAAAGTTTGTCCTCACCGAAACGAAAGTTAAATCCGAAAAAATCACTAAGTTTGGAAAAAATCGTCCCCCCAAAAACCTGTTAGGAGTACACTCGGAGCATTGTGCAGTTCAGAAGTGAGTATATCCTAGGATATACTAGCGCTTTTTCTGCCCGTCATCCTCCACCCTTCACATATCATCATTTTGAAGCTTAGGCTACTTAGGCGACTAACCAAGGGGCAACTTGAAGACCTGTTGAGTGTTGTTCAAGTGTGTATTTGCACTTCGTGAAGAAAAAAAAGCTGACATGGCCAACGAGCTCAACTACATATTCTCCCACGCCCAAGTTCCCAAAAATAATCTCCTGGTCACAAGTTGGTGTACAAATTGAATGAACACTGGGGATTTGACTGTGTACGTTGTCCTCTTGCGTGTCTAGGACCAGCTGTGTGGGCGAGATCCCACCCTCGTCGATGACCATCCTGACCGAGCTCACCCAGCTCAGCAAGACGACCAACGCCATTCAGCTGAATGAAAATGGTATGTGGCTACAGCACACATACAAAGATGCCCCATGTGAAACCGTTAAGTCACCACTTAATCATTAAGGGGTGACTTAGCAGGATGCATTAAGGTTTAATGCATCCTGCAGCAGCTATATTAATTCATGACCAACTGAAAATAATTGATGCCCAAATTATTTTACACTCCCCCAGGTGCTGATAGCCTCCCACCTGCCCTCCTATGAGCTCAGGCACAACCAGGTGGCCTACACTTGACGGACAGCACTTCAAACTCAGGGTGGAGCGACAGCACCTGACAGTCCATGTCATAGGTATGGTATGAGCTCAATACCCTTGATCTGCTAATGATTTGTGAAATGTTTCAGTTCCAGAACTGCAGGCACTGAGGCAGCATGTGGGCGACCTCAATCACTCTGCTGGGACAGATTTGACAAATTTAAGTAAAGACCTCACCCAAGAAATGCCATCATTTTAACTTTAACCTGGTTACTAAAAGTTTTATGAGATTACAATTTCATTTGCGATAAACAAATGGTATGTTGTAATGCAAATGAGCTGAAAGTAGTGGCGGTAGTGACACCATTGTGTCAAAACAAAAATTCCCCCAAAAACCTGTTAGGAGTACGTTTCAGGCAATTTAAAGTTGATTGGTAGTGACTTTTTTTTTGGTCCCTAACATTCATCGAGCTCTGGACTTAGTAATTTTTTTTTCGTTTCGGTAGTGACACCATTGTGTCAAAAAAAATGTGTTCCCCCAAAAACCTGTTAGGAGTACGTTTCAGGCAATTTAAAGTTGATTGGTAGTGACTTTTTTTTTGGTCCCTAACATTCATCGAGCTCTGGACTTAGTAATTTTTTTTTCGTTTAGGTAGTGACACCATTGTGTCAAAAAAAAAAATGTTCCCCCAAAAACCTGTTAGGAGTACGTTTCAGGCAATTTAAAGTTGATTGGTAGTGACTTTTTTTTTGGTCCCTAACATTCATCGAGCTCTGGACTTAGTAATTTTTTTTTCGTTTCGGTAGTGACACCATTGTGTAAAAAAAAAAAAAATTGTTCCCCCAAAAACCTGTTAGGAGTACGTTTCAGGCAATTTAAAGTTGATTGGTAGTGACTTTTGTTTTGGTCCCTAACATTCATCGAGCTCTGGACTTAGTAATTTTATTTTTCATTTCGGTAGTGACACCATTGTGTAAAAAAAAAAAAAATTCCCCCAAAAACCTGTTGGGAGTACGTTTCAGGCAATTTAAAGTTGATTGGTAGTGACTTTTTTTTTTGTCCCTAACATTCATCGAGCTCTGGACTTAGTACATTTTCTTTTTTCACCATTGGGTCACTACCGAAACGAAAGTTTGTCCTTACCGAAACGAAAGTTAAATCCAAAAAAAATCACTAAGTGTGGAAAAAATCGTCCCCCCAAAAACCTGTTAGGAGTACACTCGGAGCATTGTGCAGTTCAGAAGTGAGTATATCCTAGGATATACTAGCGCTTTTTCTGCCTGTCATCCTCCACCCTTCACATATCATCATTTTGAAGCTTAGGCTACTTAGGCGACTAACCAAGGGGCAACTTGAAGACCTGTTGAGTGTTGTTCAAGTGTTTATTTGCACTTCGTGAAGAGAAAAAAGCTGACATGGCCAACGAGCTCAACTACATATTCTCCCACGCCCAAGTTCCCAAAAATAATCTCCTGGTCACAAGTTGGTGTACAAATTGAATGAACACTGGGGATTTTACGTTGTCCTGTTGCGTGTCTAGGACCAGCTGTGTGGGCGAGATCCCACCCTCGTCGATGACCATCCTGACCGAGCTCACCCAGCTCAGCAAGACGACCAACGCCATTCAGCTGAATGAAAATGGTATGTGGCTACAGCACACATACAAAGATGCCCCATGTGAAACCGTTAAGTCACCACTTAATCATTAAGGGGTGACTTGGCAGGATGCATTAAGGTTTAATGCATCCTGCAGCAGCTATATTAATTCATGACCAACTGAAAATAATTGATGCCCAAATTATTTTACATTCCCCCAGGTCTTGATAGCCTCCCACTGGTTGTGCCTCCTATGAGCTCAGGCACAACCAGGTGGCCTACACTTGACGGACAGCACTTCAAACTCAGGGTGGAGCGACAGCACGTGACAGTCCATGTCATAGGTATGGTATGAGCTCAATACCCTTGATCTGCTAATGATTTGTGAAATGTTTCAGTTCCAGAACTGCAGGCACTGAGGCAGCATGTGGGCGACCTCAATCACTCTGCTGGGACAGATTTGACAAATTTAAGTAAAGACCTCACCCAAGTAATGCCATCTTTTTAACTTTAACCTGGTTACTAAAAGTTTTATGAGATTACAATTTCATTTGCGATAAACAAATGGTATGTTATAATGCAAATGAGTTTTTTTTTCGTTTCGGTAGTGACACCATTGTGTCAAAAAAAAAATTGTTCCCCCAAAAACCTGTTAGGAGTACGTTTCAGGCAATTTAAAGTTGATTGGTAGTGACTTTTTTTTTGGTCCCTAACATTCATCGAGCTCTGGACTTAGTCTTTTTTTTTTCGTTTCGGTAGTGACACCAATTTGTCAAAAAAAAATGTTCCCCCAAAAACCTGTTAGGAGTACGTTTCAGGCAATTTAAAGTTGATTGGTTGTGACTTTTTTTTTGGTCCCTAACATTCATCGAGCTCTGGACTTAGTAATTTTTTTTTCGTTTCGGTAGTGACACCATTGTGTCAAAAAAAAAATTGTTCCCCCAAAAACCTGTTAGGAGTACGTTTCAGACAATTTAAAGTTGATTGGTAGTGACTTTTTTTTTGGTCCATAACATTCATCGAGATCTGGACTTAGTAAAATTGTTTTCGTTTCGTTAGTGACACCATTGTGTCAAAAAAAAAATGGTTCCCCCAAAAACCTGTTAGGAGTACGTTTCAGGCAATTTAAAGTTGATTGGTAGTGACTTTTTTTCTGGTCCATAACATTCATCGAGCTCTGGACTTAGTATTTTTTTTCTCGTTTCGGTAGTGACACCATTGTGTAAAAAAAAAAAATGGTTCCCCCAAAAACCTGTTAGGAGTACGTTTCAGGCAATTTAAAGTTGATTGGTAGTGACTTTTTTTTTGGTCCATAACATTCATCGAGATCTGGACTTAGTAATTTTTTTTCCGTTTCGGTAGTGACACCATTGTGTCAAAAAAAAAATGCTTCCCCCAAATACCTGTTAGGAGTACGTTTCAGGCAATTTAAAGTTGATTGGTAGTGACTATTTTTTTTGGTCCCTAACATTCATCGAGCTCTGGACTTAGTCATTTTTTTTTCGTTTCGGTAGTGACACCATTGTGTCAAAAAAAAAAATGTTCCCCCAAAAACCTGTTAGGAGTACGTTTCAGGCAATTTAAAGTTGATTGGTAGTACTTTGTAGTGACATTTTTTCTGGTCCCTAACATTCATCGAGCTCTGGACTTAGTACATTTTCTTTTTTCACCATTGGGTCACTACCGAAACGAAAGTTAAATCCGAAAAAATCACTAAGTGTGGAAAAAATCGTCCCCCCAAAAACCTGTTAGGAGTACACTCGGAGCATTGTGCAGTTCAGAAGTGAGTATATCCTAGGATATACTAGCGCTTTTTCTGCCCGTCATCGTCCACCCTTCACATATCATCATTTTGAAGCTTAGGCTACTTAGGCGACTAACCAAGGGGCAACTTGAAGACCTGTTGAGTGTTGTTCCAATGTGTATTTGCACTTCGTGAAGAAAAAAAAGCTGACATGGCCAACGAGCTCAACTACATATTCTCCCACGCCCAAGTTCCCAAAAATAATCTCCTGGGCCTGGTTGCACCACCTCATACTAAGTTCAAACTTAGCCTAGTTATAGCTTAAATGGCTGTTAAGTCAAGACTTACACATTACTAAAATGTAAGCTGTTGCACCACACAAATTAGTTATGACATATCTCTAAGTAATAACTAAATATTTACACCACCTTTAGGCAGCACTAAGTTCTAGGAGTAACTATCAACATGGCAGACCGTATTGATTTTATCGACGAATTAATTGAATACAACGAACGACCCCATCCCAGCCAACGCATGTTGCGAGACAGATTACATCCACTGGACATTTTTGATGATGTTGACATCTATGCCAGACTCCGTTTTAAGAGAGATGGCATTATGAAAATAACGGACATGCTAGCGGCAGACCTACAGCACAACAGCGACTTGAACGGTGCGCTTTCCCCGAGTCTCCAAGTATGCGTTGCCCTGCGTTACTTCGCATCGGCGGCCTTGCAAAATTTAGTTGGTGATTCCTTTCGAATACACAAGTCTACCGTGTGCAGGGCAGTGCGCAGGGTTGCGCTGGCCCTGTGCACGCGCATCAATAATTTTGTGTACATGTCAGTGGACAACAAAAAACAAAATGACACCAGACAGAAGTTCCATGCTATGGCAGGCTTTCCAGACGTGCTTGGATGTATAGATGGGACCCACATCAAAATAACTCCTCCAACAGTGGATGAGAACACATATGTGAACCGAAAAGGTTTCCATTCCATCAATGTACAATTGGTTTGTGACGCTGATCTCATGTTCACAAACTGTGTGCTGAAGTGGCCCGGGTCAAAGCACGACAGCTTTATCCTAAAGCGGTCCAGCATATGGGAAGAATTTGGGGCTGGACAGTTTTCAGGGATGCTACTGGGGGACTCCGGCTACCCACTGAGAAAGTGACTCATGACACCTTACTTGAACCCATCCAACAGGGCAGAGGAGAAATACAACTATGCCCTTTGCAGCACTAGGTCTGCAGTTGAGAGGAGTATAGGAGTATTGAAGAAGAGATGGTCGTGCTTCAACTTTTTCAGAGATTTCATTGACTAGCATCAGATGTTTTTTCGTTCATTTCAAACATTTAACCACTTCAATACTTGATTTGCGCCCCCACCCACCACCAAACCTCTTTGCCGAAAATAGCAGATCTACAAGCTCACAAGAGCTTGTTATTTTCAGCTAATGTTCTCCACAGAATAGGGATGCTAGGGTTTAAGTGTTAATGTAAAAAAAAATTAAAAATCTTATCACAAAGATTTGTTGGACCCACTATAGTAGCTCTGAGGACCCCCTAGGGGTTCCGGACCCCCTGTTGAAGACCCCTGCTATAAAAGGTATGCCTATTACCTAATTCAACATTTAAAAGGGTCTTTAAAATAACGCAATTAATATCCTCGCCACACTTCCACTTGTGGAACGCCCTGTGTGTGTGTGTGTGTGTGTGTGTGTGTGTGTGTGTGTGTGTGTGGGTGTGGGTGTGCGTGTGCGTGTGTGTACGCATGTATGTCCATGGTAGCTCCGACGGAACCTCTCCCTCCGCTGTATAGCTCCGAGATGAGGTTCCTCGTTTCCCTCTGCCGCTTGAGCAGGACATTGTCGCACATTTTCCACTTTACATGTTTCTTACCCCTTTCTGCACATCGTATCCAAAAAGTAAAGCATTTCCGCCATTCTCTCAGATGTTTTAAGTTTTAACGCACCATAAAAGCTTTCCATCGAGTTGAAGAAAGTATTTAATTTGTCCTCATCCGGTTCCATAATATTTAGCATTAGAAGATGCAATTCAACATTTGACCAGTAGGGGAATCAGTAATGTTATCTCTACGGGCGCAACTCTTGCACAATGTCTTAAAAACATGTAACCGGATGAAGACAGGAGCAAGTTAAATACTTTCTTCAACTCGTTGGAAAGCTTTTATGGTGCGTTAAAACTTAAAACATCTGAGAAAATGGCGGAAATGCTTTACTTTTTGGATACGATGTGCAGAAAGGGGTAAGAAACATGTAAAGTGGAAAATGTGCAACAATGTCCTGCTCAAACAGCAGAGATAAACGAGGAACCTCATCTCGGAGCTACACAGCGGAGGGAGAGGTTAGGGGCTATGTCCGTGGAAGCTATTTGCACACTGAGTCCATTTCACGCAGATACACATAGCCTATCGAGGAAAATGATTCGCCTATATATTGTAAAACCAAGAGTGCTACTGAGAAACGTTATTTAGCGTGGTTAAGCCAGCACTAAACGTTTATGTTTTGGATAGGTTGTCAAAAAGGAGAGGTACAACATAGCACTGCAGACTGCCGAGTGGTTAAAATACATGTTTTAATTTAATGCTGCGGTATAAAACGTTATCATAATAGTGTTATAATTCAACGTCAGTTAATCAATGGTACATACCGCTACTTTTGAAGAAGATTTGGCGATGGTGGGACGCTCCGTTCTTTGTTGTTGACAAGAGACGATACGAGTTTTACTTCCTTAGTGTAGAAACCGCTCGTCTTCATTGGATCCGGGAGCTATGACGTCATTGTATGCGACTATACATTATTTTAAGGACAGTCTACACACTACTAGTTAAGTTATGCCATAAACAGACGTGGTGCAACATAATTTAGTAACTCACTAGTTACAAACTAACAAGTAGTTACTAAGCCTCTAGTAAGGACTTTACTCCCTAACTTAGGGTAGACCTTACGTTCTGCTGGTGCAACCAGGCCCTGGTCACAAGTTGGTGTACAAATTGAATGAACACTGGGGATTTTACGTTGTCCTCTTGCGTGTCTAGGACCAGCTGTGTGGGCGAGATCCCACCCTCGTCGATGACCATCCTGACCGAGCTCACCCAGCTCAGCAAGACGACCAACGCCATTCAGCTGAATGAAAATGGTATGTGGCTACAGCACACATACAAAGATGCCCCATGTGAAACCGTTAAGTCACCCCTTAATCATTAAGGGGTGACTTGGCAGGATGCATTAAGGTTTAATGCATCCTGCAGCAGCTATATTAATTCATGACCAACTGAAAATAATTGATGCCCAAATTATTTTACATTCCCCCAGGTCTTGATAGCCTCCCACTGGTTGTGCCTCCTATGAGCTCAGGCACAACCAGGTGGCCTACACTTGACGGACAGCACTTCAAACTCAGGGTGGAGCGACAGCACGTGACAGTCCATGTCATAGGTATGGTATGAGCTCAATACCCTTGATCTGCTAATGATTTGTGAAATGTTTCAGTTCCAGAACTGCAGGCACTGAGGCAGCATGTGGGCGACCTCAATCACTCTGCTGGGACAGATTTGACAAATTTAAGTAAAGACCTCACCCAAGTAATGCCATCTTTTTAACTTTAACCTGGTTACTAAAAGTTTTATGAGATTACAATTTCATTTGCGATAAACAAATGGTATGTTGTAATGCAAATGAGCTGAAAGTAGTGGCGGTCGTGACACCATTGTGTCAAAAAAAAAATTGTTCCCCCAAAAACCTGTTAGGAGTACGTTTCAGGCAATTTAAAGTTGATTGGTAGTGACTTTTTTTTTTGTCCCTAACATTCATCGAGCTCTGGACTTAGTAATTTTTTTTCGCACCATTGTGTCAAAAAAAAAAATGTTCCCCCAAAAACCTGTTAGGAGTACGTTTCTTTTTTCGCACCATTGTGTCAAAAAAAAAAATGTTCCCCCAAAAACCTGTTAGGAGTACGTTTCAGGCAATTTAAAGTTGATTGGTAGTGACTTTTTTTTTGGTCCCTAACATTCATCGAGCTCTGGACTTAGTAATTTTTTTTCCGTTTCGGTAGTGACACCATTGTGTCAAAAAAAAAATGTTCCCCCAAAAACCTGTTAGGAGTACGTTTCAGGCAATTTAAAGTTGATTGGTAGTGACTTTTTTTTTGGTCCCTAACATTCATCGAGCTCTGGACTTAGTACATTTTCTTTTTTCACCATTGGGTCACTACCGAAACGAAAGTTTGTCCTTACCGAAACGAAAGTTAAATCCGAAAAAATCACTAAGTTTGGAAAAAATCGTCCCCCCAAAAACCTGTTAGGAGTACACTCGGAGCATTTTGCAGTTCAGAAGTGAGTATATCCTAGGATATACTAGCGCTTTTTCTGCCCGTCATCCTCCACCCTTCACATATCATAATTTTGAAGCTTAGGCTACTTAGGCGACTAACCAAGGGGCAACTTGAAGACCTGTTGAGTGTTGTTCAAGTGTGTATTTGCACTTCGTGAAGAAAAAAAAGCTGACATGGCCAACGAGCTCAACTACATATTCTCCCACGCCCAAGTTCCCAAAAATAATCTCCTGGTCACAAGTTGGTGTACAAATTGAATGAACACTGGGGATTTGACTGTGTACGTTGTCCTCTTGCGTGTCTAGGACCAGCTGTGTGGGCGAGATCCCACCCTCGTCGATGACCATCCTGACCGAGCTCACCCAGCTCAGCAAGACGACCAACGCCATTCAGCTGAATGAAAATGGTATGTGGCTACAGCACACATACAAAGATGCCCCATGTGAAACCGTTAAGTCACCACTTAATCATTAATGGGTGACTTAGCAGGATGCATTAAGGTTTAATGCATCCTGCAGCAGCTATATTAATTCATGACCAACTGAAAATAATTGATGCCCAAATTATTTTACACTCCCCCAGGTGCTGATAGCCTCCCACATGCCCTCCTATGAGCTCAGGCACAACCAGGTGGCCTACACTTGACGGACAGCACTTCAAACTCAGGGTGGAGCGACAGCACCTGACAGTCCATGTCATAGGTATGGTATGAGCTCAATACCCTTGATCTGCTAATGATTTGTGAAATGTTTCAGTTCCAGAACTGCAGGCACTGAGGCAGCATGTGGGCGACCTCAATCACTCTGCTGGGACAGATTTGACAAATTTAAGTAAAGACCTCACCCAAGAAATGCCATCATTTTAACTTTAACCTGGTTACTAAAAGTTTTATGAGATTACAATTTCATTTGCGATAAACAAATGGTATGTTGTAATGCAAATGAGCTGAAAGTAGTGGCGGTAGTGACACCATTGTGTCAAAACAAAAATTCCCCCAAAAACCTGTTAGGAGTACGTTTCAGGCAATTTAAAGTTGATTGGTAGTGACTTTTTTTTTGGTCCCTAACATTCATCGAGCTCTGGACTTAGTAATTTTTTTTTCGTTTCGGTAGTGACACCATTGTGTCAAAAAAAATGTGTTCCCCCAAAAACCTGTTAGGAGTACGTTTCAGGCAATTTAAAGTTGATTGGTAGTGACTTTTTGTTTGGTCCCTAACATTCATCGAGCTCTGGACTTAGTAATTTTTTTTTCGTTTAGGTAGTGACACCATTGTGTCAAAAAAAAAAATGTTCCCCCAAAAACCTGTTAGGAGTACGTTTCAGGCAATTTAAAGTTGATTGGTAGTGACTTTTTTTTTGGTCCCTAACATTCATCGAGCTCTGGACTTAGTATTTTTTTTTTTTGGTCCCTAACATTTTTTTTTTGGTCCCTAACATTCATCGAGCTCTGGACTTAGTAATTTTTTTTTCGTTTAGGTAGTGACACCATTGTGTCAAAAAAAAAAATGTTCCCCCAAAAACCTGTTAGGAGTACGTTTCAGGCAATTTAAAGTTGATTGGTAGTGACTTTTTTTTTGGTCCCTAACATTCATCGAGCTCTGGACTTAGTATTTTTTTTTTTCGTACAAATGTACAAATTGAATGAACACTGGGGATTTGACTGTGTACGTTGTCCTCTTGTGTGTCTAGGACCAGCTGTGTGGGCGAGATCCCACCCTCGTCGATGACCATCCTGACCGAGCTCACCCAGCTCAGCAAGACGACCAACGCCATTCAGCTGAATGAAAATGGTATGTGGCTACAGCACACATACAAAGATGCCCCATGTGAAACCGTTAAGTCACCACTTAATCATTAAGGGGTGACTTAGCAGGATGCATTAAGGTTTAATGCATCCTGCAGCAGCTATATTAATTCATGACCAACTGAAAATAATTGATGCCCAAATTATTTTACACTCCCCCAGGTGCTGATAGCCTCCCACCTGCCCTCCTATGAGCTCAGGCACAACCAGGTGGCCTACACTTGACGGACAGCACTTCAAACTCAGGGTGGAGCGACAGCACCTGACAGTCCATGTCATAGGTATGGTATGAGCTCAATACCCTTGATCTGCTAATGATTTGTGAAATGTTTCAGTTCCAGAACTGCAGGCACTGAGGCAGCATGTGGGCGACCTCAATCACTCTGCTGGGACAGATTTGACAAATTTAAGTAAAGACCTCACCCAAGAAATGCCATCATTTTAACTTTAACCTGGTTACTAAAAGTTTTATGAGATTACAATTTCATTTGCGATAAACAAATGGTATGTTGTAATGCAAATGAGCTGAAAGTAGTGGCGGTAGTGACACCATTGTGTCAAAACAAAAATTCCCCCAAAAACCTGTTAGGAGTACGTTTCAGGCAATTTAAAGTTGATTGGTAGTGACTTTTTTTTTGGTCCCTAACATTCATCGAGCTCTGGACTTAGTAATTTTTTTTTCGTTTCGGTAGTGACACCATTGTGTCAAAAAAAATGTGTTCCCCCAAAAACCTGTTAGGAGTACGTTTCAGGCAATTTAAAGTTGATTGGTAGTGACTTTTTTTTTGGTCCCTAACATTCATCGAGCTCTGGACTTAGTAATTTTTTTTTCGTTTAGGTAGTGACACCATTGTGTCAAAAAAAAAAATGTTCCCCCAAAAACCTGTTAGGAGTACGTTTCAGGCAATTTAAAGTTGATTGGTAGTGACTTTTTTTTTGGCCCCTAACATTCATCGAGCTCTGGACTTAGTAATTTTATTTTTCATTTCGGTAGTGACACCATTGTGTAAAAAAAAAAAAAATTCCCCCAAAAACCTGTTGGGAGTACGTTTCAGGCAATTTAAAGTTGATTGGTAGTGACTTTTTTTTTTGTCCCTAACATTCATCGAGCTCTGGACTTAGTACATTTTCTTTTTTCACCATTGGGTCACTACCGAAACGAAAGTTTGTCCTTACCGAAACGAAAGTTAAATCCAAAAAAAATCACTAAGTGTGGAAAAAATCGTCCCCCCAAAAACCTGTTAGGAGTACACTCGGAGCATTGTGCAGTTCAGAAGTGAGTATATCCTAGGATATACTAGTGCTTTTTCTGCCTGTCATCCTCCACCCTTCACATATCATCATTTTGAAGCTTAGGCTACTTAGGCGACTAACCAAGGGGCAACTTGAAGACCTGTTGAGTGTTGTTCAAGTGTTTATTTGCACTTCGTGAAGAGAAAAAAGCTGACATGGCCAACGAGCTCAACTACATATTCTCCCACGCCCAAGTTCCCAAAAATAATCTCCTGGTCACAAGTTGGTGTACAAATTGAATGAACACTGGGGATTTTACGTTGTCCTGTTGCGTGTCTAGGACCAGCTGTGTGGGCGAGATCCCACCCTCGTCGATGACCATCCTGACCGAGCTCACCCAGCTCAGCAAGACGACCAACGCCATTCAGCTGAATGAAAATGGTATGTGGCTACAGCACACATACAAAGATGCCCCATGTGAAACCGTTAAGTCACCACTTAATCATTAAGGGGTGACTTGGCAGGATGCATTAAGGTTTAATGCATCCTGCAGCAGCTATATTAATTCATGACCAACTGAAAATAATTGATGCCCAAATTATTTTACACTCCCCCAGGTCTTGATAGCCTCCCACTGGTTGTGCCTCCTATGAGCTCAGGCACAACCAGGTGGCCTACACTTGACGGACAGCACTTCAAACTCAGGGTGGAGCGACAGCACGTGACAGTCCATGTCATAGGTATGGTATGAGCTCAATACCCTTGATCTGCTAATGATTTGTGAAATGTTTCAGTTCCAGAACTGCAGGCACTGAGGCAGCATGTGGGCGACCTCAATCACTCTGCTGGGACAGATTTGACAAATTTAAGTAAAGACCTCACCCAAGTAATGCCATCTTTTTAACTTTAACCTGGTTACTAAAAGTTTTATGAGATTACAATTTCATTTGCGATAAACAAATGGTATGTTATAATGCAAATGAGTTTTTTTTTCGTTTCGGTAGTGACACCATTGTGTCAAAAAAAAAATTGTTCCCCCAAAAACCTGTTAGGAGTACGTTTCAGGCAATTTAAAGTTGATTGGTAGTGACTTTTTTTTTGGTCCCTAACATTCATCGAGCTCTGGACTTAGTCTTTTTTTTTTCGTTTCGGTAGTGACACCATTGTGTCAAAAAAAAATGTTCCCCCAAAAACCTGTTAGGAGTACGTTTCAGGCAATTTAAAGTTGATTGGTTGTGACTTTTTTTTTGGTCCCTAACATTCATCGAGCTCTGGACTTAGTAATTTTTTTTTCGTTTCGGTAGTGACACCATTGTGTCAAAAAAAAAATTGTTCCCCCAAAAACCTGTTAGGAGTACGTTTCAGACAATTTAAAGTTGATTGGTAGTGACTTTTTTTTTGGTCCATAACATTCATCGAGATCTGGACTTAGTAAAATTGTTTTCGTTTCGTTAGTGACACCATTGTGTCAAAAAAAAAATGGTTCCCCCAAAAACCTGTTAGGAGTACGTTTCAGGCAATTTAAAGTTGATTGGTAGTGACTTTTTTTCTGGTCCATAACATTCATCGAGCTCTGGACTTAGTAATTTTATTTTTCATTTCGGTAGTGACACCATTGTGTAAAAAAAAAAAAAATTCCCCCAAAAACCTGTTGGGAGTACGTTTCAGGCAATTTAAAGTTGATTGGTAGTGACTTTTTTTTTTGTCCCTAACATTCATCGAGCTCTGGACTTAGTACATTTTCTTTTTTCACCATTGGGTCACTACCGAAACGAAAGTTTGTCCTTACCGAAACGAAAGTTAAATCCAAAAAAAATCACTAAGTGTGGAAAAAATCGTCCCCCCAAAAACCTGTTAGGAGTACACTCGGAGCATTGTGCAGTTCAGAAGTGAGTATATCCTAGGATATACTAGTGCTTTTTCTGCCTGTCATCCTCCACCCTTCACATATCATCATTTTGAAGCTTAGGCTACTTAGGCGACTAACCAAGGGGCAACTTGAAGACCTGTTGAGTGTTGTTCAAGTGTTTATTTGCACTTCGTGAAGAGAAAAAAGCTGACATGGCCAACGAGCTCAACTACATATTCTCCCACGCCCAAGTTCCCAAAAATAATCTCCTGGTCACAAGTTGGTGTACAAATTGAATGAACACTGGGGATTTTACGTTGTCCTGTTGCGTGTCTAGGACCAGCTGTGTGGGCGAGATCCCACCCTCGTCGATGACCATCCTGACCGAGCTCACCCAGCTCAGCAAGACGACCAACGCCATTCAGCTGAATGAAAATGGTATGTGGCTACAGCACACATACAAAGATGCCCCATGTGAAACCGTTAAGTCACCACTTAATCATTAAGGGGTGACTTGGCAGGATGCATTAAGGTTTAATGCATCCTGCAGCAGCTATATTAATTCATGACCAACTGAAAATAATTGATGCCCAAATTATTTTACACTCCCCCAGGTCTTGATAGCCTCCCACTGGTTGTGCCTCCTATGAGCTCAGGCACAACCAGGTGGCCTACACTTGACGGACAGCACTTCAAACTCAGGGTGGAGCGACAGCACGTGACAGTCCATGTCATAGGTATGGTATGAGCTCAATACCCTTGATCTGCTAATGATTTGTGAAATGTTTCAGTTCCAGAACTGCAGGCACTGAGGCAGCATGTGGGCGACCTCAATCACTCTGCTGGGACAGATTTGACAAATTTAAGTAAAGACCTCACCCAAGTAATGCCATCTTTTTAACTTTAACCTGGTTACTAAAAGTTTTATGAGATTACAATTTCATTTGCGATAAACAAATGGTATGTTATAATGCAAATGAGTTTTTTTTTCGTTTCGGTAGTGACACCATTGTGTCAAAAAAAAAATTGTTCCCCCAAAAACCTGTTAGGAGTACGTTTCAGGCAATTTAAAGTTGATTGGTAGTGACTTTTTTTTTGGTCCCTAACATTCATCGAGCTCTGGACTTAGTCTTTTTTTTTTCGTTTCGGTAGTGACACCATTGTGTCAAAAAAAAATGTTCCCCCAAAAACCTGTTAGGAGTACGTTTCAGGCAATTTAAAGTTGATTGGTTGTGACTTTTTTTTTGGTCCCTAACATTCATCGAGCTCTGGACTTAGTAATTTTTTTTTCGTTTCGGTAGTGACACCATTGTGTCAAAAAAAAAATTGTTCCCCCAAAAACCTGTTAGGAGTACGTTTCAGACAATTTAAAGTTGATTGGTAGTGACTTTTTTTTTGGTCCATAACATTCATCGAGATCTGGACTTAGTAAAATTGTTTTCGTTTCGTTAGTGACACCATTGTGTCAAAAAAAAAATGGTTCCCCCAAAAACCTGTTAGGAGTACGTTTCAGGCAATTTAAAGTTGATTGGTAGTGACTTTTTTTCTGGTCCATAACATTCATCGAGCTCTGGACTTAGTATTTTTTTTCTCGTTTCGGTAGTGACACCATTGTGTAAAAAAAAAAATGGTTCCCCCAAAAACCTGTTAGGAGTACGTTTCAGGCAATTTAAAGTTGATTGGTAGTGACTTTTTTTTTGGTCCATAACATTCATCGAGATCTGGACTTAGTAATTTTTTTTCCGTTTCGGTAGTGACACCATTGTGTCAAAAAAAAAATGCTTCCCCCAAATACCTGTTAGGAGTACGTTTCAGGCAATTTAAAGTTGATTGGTAGTGACTATTTTTTTTGGTCCCTAACATTCATCGAGCTCTGGACTTAGTCATTTTTTTTTCGTTTCGGTAGTGACACCATTGTGTCAAAAAAAAAAATGTTCCCCCAAAAACCTGTTAGGAGTACGTTTCAGGCAATTTAAAGTTGATTGGTAGTACTTTGTAGTGACATTTTTTCTGGTCCCTAACATTCATCGAGCTCTGGACTTAGTACATTTTCTTTTTTCACCATTGGGTCACTACCGAAACGAAAGTTAAATCCGAAAAAATCACTAAGTGTGGAAAAAATCGTCCCCCCAAAAACCTGTTAGGAGTACACTCGGAGCATTGTGCAGTTCAGAAGTGAGTATATCCTAGGATATACTAGCGCTTTTTCTGCCCGTCATCGTCCACCCTTCACATATCATCATTTTGAAGCTTAGGCTACTTAGGCGACTAACCAAGGGGCAACTTGAAGACCTGTTGAGTGTTGTTCCAATGTGTATTTGCACTTCGTGAAGAAAAAAAAGCTGACATGGCCAACGAGCTCAACTACATATTCTCCCACGCCCAAGTTCCCAAAAATAATCTCCTGGTCACAAGTTGGTGTACAAATTGAATGAACACTGGGGATTTTACGTTGTCCTCTTGCGTGTCTAGGACCAGCTGTGTGGGCGAGATCCCACCCTCGTCGATGACCATCCTGACCGAGCTCACCCAGCTCAGCAAGACGACCAACGCCATTCAGCTGAATGAAAATGGTATGTGGCTACAGCACACATACAAAGATGCCCCATGTGAAACCGTTAAGTCACCCCTTAATCATTAAGGGGTGACTTGGCAGGATGCATTAAGGTTTAATGCATCCTGCAGCAGCTATATTAATTCATGACCAACTGAAAATAATTGATGCCCAAATTATTTTACATTCCCCCAGGTCTTGATAGCCTCCCACTGGTTGTGCCTCCTATGAGCTCAGGCACAACCAGGTGGCCTACACTTGACGGACAGCACTTCAAACTCAGGGTGGAGCGACAGCACGTGACAGTCCATGTCATAGGTATGGTATGAGCTCAATACCCTTGATCTGCTAATGATTTGTGAAATGTTTCAGTTCCAGAACTGCAGGCACTGAGGCAGCATGTGGGCGACCTCAATCACTCTGCTGGGACAGATTTGACAAATTTAAGTAAAGACCTCACCCAAGTAATGCCATCTTTTTAACTTTAACCTGGTTACTAAAAGTTTTATGAGATTACAATTTCATTTGCGATAAACAAATGGTATGTTGTAATGCAAATGAGCTGAAAGTAGTGGCGGTCGTGACACCATTGTGTCAAAAAAAAAAAAATGTTCCCCCAAAAACCTGTTAGGAGTACGTTTCAGGCAATTTAAAGTTGATTGGTAGTGACTTTTTTTTTGGTCCCTAACATTCATCGAGCTCTGGACTTAGTAATTTTTTTTTCGTTTCGGTAGTGACACCATTGTGTCAAAAAAAAAAATGTTCCCCCAAAAACCTGTTAGGAGTACGTTTCAGGCAATTTAAAGTTGATTGGTAGTGACTTTTTTTTTTGTCCCTAACATTCATCGAGCTCTGGACTTAGTAATTTTTTTTCGCACCATTGTGTCAAAAAAAAAAATGTTCCCCCAAAAACCTGTTAGGAGTACGTTTCTTTTTTCGCACCATTGTGTCAAAAAAAAAAATGTTCCCCCAAAAACCTGTTAGGAGTACGTTTCAGGCAATTTAAAGTTGATTGGTAGTGACTTTTTTTTTGGTCCCTAACATTCATCGAGCTCTGGACTTAGTAATTTTTTTTCCGTTTCGGTAGTGACACCATTGTGTCAAAAAAAAAATGTTCCCCCAAAAACCTGTTAGGAGTACGTTTCAGGCAATTTAAAGTTGATTGGTAGTGACTTTTTTTTTGGTCCCTAACATTCATCGAGCTCTGGACTTAGTACATTTTCTTTTTTCACCATTGGGTCACTACCGAAACGAAAGTTTGTCCTTACCGAAACGAAAGTTAAATCCGAAAAAATCACTAAGTTTGGAAAAAATCGTCCCCCCAAAAACCTGTTAGGAGTACACTCGGAGCATTGTGCAGTTCAGAAGTGAGTATATCCTAGGATATACTAGCGCTTTTTCTGCCCGTCATCCTCCACCCTTCACATATCATCATTTTGAAGCTTAGGCTACTTAGGCGACTAACCAAGGGGCAACTTGAAGACCTGTTGAGTGTTGTTCAAGTGTGTATTTGCACTTCGTGAAGAAAAAAAAGCTGACATGGCCAACGAGCTCAACTACATATTCTCCCACGCCCAAGTTCCCAAAAATAATCTCCTGGTCACAAGTTGGTGTACAAATTGAATGAACACTGGGGATTTGACTGTGTACGTTGTCCTCTTGCGTGTCTAGGACCAGCTGTGTGGGCGAGATCCCACCCTCGTCGATGACCATCCTGACCGAGCTCACCCAGCTCAGCAAGACGACCAACGCCATTCAGCTGAATGAAAATGGTATGTGGCTACAGCACACATACAAAGATGCCCCATGTGAAACCGTTAAGTCACCACTTAATCATTAATGGGTGACTTAGCAGGATGCATTAAGGTTTAATGCATCCTGCAGCAGCTATATTAATTCATGACCAACTGAAAATAATTGATGCCCAAATTATTTTACACTCCCCCAGGTGCTGATAGCCTCCCACATGCCCTCCTATGAGCTCAGGCACAACCAGGTGGCCTACACTTGACGGACAGCACTTCAAACTCAGGGTGGAGCGACAGCACCTGACAGTCCATGTCATAGGTATGGTATGAGCTCAATACCCTTGATCTGCTAATGATTTGTGAAATGTTTCAGTTCCAGAACTGCAGGCACTGAGGCAGCATGTGGGCGACCTCAATCACTCTGCTGGGACAGATTTGACAAATTTAAGTAAAGACCTCACCCAAGAAATGCCATCATTTTAACTTTAACCTGGTTACTAAAAGTTTTATGAGATTACAATTTCATTTGCGATAAACAAATGGTATGTTGTAATGCAAATGAGCTGAAAGTAGTGGCGGTAGTGACACCATTGTGTCAAAACAAAAATTCCCCCAAAAACCTGTTAGGAGTACGTTTCAGGCAATTTAAAGTTGATTGGTAGTGACTTTTTTTTTGGTCCCTAACATTCATCGAGCTCTGGACTTAGTAATTTTTTTTTCGTTTCGGTAGTGACACCATTGTGTCAAAAAAAATGTGTTCCCCCAAAAACCTGTTAGGAGTACGTTTCAGGCAATTTAAAGTTGATTGGTAGTGACTTTTTTTTTGGTCCCTAACATTCATCGAGCTCTGGACTTAGTAATTTTTTTTTCGTTTAGGTAGTGACACCATTGTGTCAAAAAAAAAAATGTTCCCCCAAAAACCTGTTAGGAGTACGTTTCAGGCAATTTAAAGTTGATTGGTAGTGACTTTTTTTTTGGTCCCTAACATTCATCGAGCTCTGGACTTAGTATTTTTTTTTTTCGTACAAATGTACAAATTGAATGAACACTGGGGATTTGACTGTGTACGTTGTCCTCTTGTGTGTCTAGGACCAGCTGTGTGGGCGAGATCCCACCCTCGTCGATGACCATCCTGACCGAGCTCACCCAGCTCAGCAAGACGACCAACGCCATTCAGCTGAATGAAAATGGTATGTGGCTACAGCACACATACAAAGATGCCCCATGTGAAACCGTTAAGTCACCACTTAATCATTAAGGGGTGACTTAGCAGGATGCATTAAGGTTTAATGCATCCTGCAGCAGCTATATTAATTCATGACCAACTGAAAATAATTGATGCCCAAATTATTTTACACTCCCCCAGGTGCTGATAGCCTCCCACCTGCCCTCCTATGAGCTCAGGCACAACCAGGTGGCCTACACTTGACGGACAGCACTTCAAACTCAGGGTGGAGCGACAGCACCTGACAGTCCATGTCATAGGTATGGTATGAGCTCAATACCCTTGATCTGCTAATGATTTGTGAAATGTTTCAGTTCCAGAACTGCAGGCACTGAGGCAGCATGTGGGCGACCTCAATCACTCTGCTGGGACAGATTTGACAAATTTAAGTAAAGACCTCACCCAAGAAATGCCATCATTTTAACTTTAACCTGGTTACTAAAAGTTTTATGAGATTACAATTTCATTTGCGATAAACAAATGGTATGTTGTAATGCAAATGAGCTGAAAGTAGTGGCGGTAGTGACACCATTGTGTCAAAACAAAAATTCCCCCAAAAACCTGTTAGGAGTACGTTTCAGGCAATTTAAAGTTGATTGGTAGTGACTTTTTTTTTGGTCCCTAACATTCATTGAGCTCTGGACTTAGTAATTTTTTTTTCGTTTCGGTAGTGACACCATTGTGTCAAAAAAAATGTGTTCCCCCAAAAACCTGTTAGGAGTACGTTTCAGGCAATTTAAAGTTGATTGGTAGTGACTTTTTTTTTGGTCCCTAACATTCATCGAGCTCTGGACTTAGTAATTTTTTTTTCGTTTAGGTAGTGACACCATTGTGTCAAAAAAAAAAATGTTCCCCCAAAAACCTGTTAGGAGTACGTTTCAGGCAATTTAAAGTTGATTGGTAGTGACTTTTTTTTTGGTCCCTAACATTCATCGAGCTCTGGACTTAGTTTTTTTTTTTTTCGTTTCGGTAGTGACACCATTGTGTCGAAAAAAAATGTTTTCCCCAAAAACCTGTTAGGAGTACGTTTCAGGCAATTTAAAGTTGATTGGTAGTGACTTTTTTTTTGGTCCCTAACATTCATCGAGCTCTGGACTTAGTAATTTTTTTTTCGTTTCGGTAGTGACACCATTGTGTAAAAAAAAAAAAAAATTGTTCCCCCAAAAACCTGTTAGGAGTACGTTTCAGGCAATTTAAAGTTGATTGGTAGTGACTTTTGTTTTGGTCCCTAACATTCATCGAGCTCTGGACTTAGTAATTTTATTTTTCATTTCGGTAGTGACACCATTGTGTAAAAAAAAAAAAAATTCCCCCAAAAACCTGTTGGGAGTACGTTTCAGGCAATTTAAAGTTGATTGGTAGTGACTTTTTTTTTTGTCCCTAACATTCATCGAGCTCTGGACTTAGTACATTTTCTTTTTTCACCATTGGGTCACTACCGAAACGAAAGTTTGTCCTTACCGAAACGAAAGTTAAATCCAAAAAAAATCACTAAGTGTGGAAAAAATCGTCCCCCCAAAAACCTGTTAGGAGTACACTCGGAGCATTGTGCAGTTCAGAAGTGAGTATATCCTAGGATATACTAGCGCTTTTTCTGCCTGTCATCCTCCACCCTTCACATATCATCATTTTGAAGCTTAGGCTACTTAGGCGACTAACCAAGGGGCAACTTGAAGACCTGTTGAGTGTTGTTCAAGTGTTTATTTGCACTTCGTGAAGAGAAAAAAGCTGACATGGCCAACGAGCTCAACTACATATTCTCCCACGCCCAAGTTCCCAAAAATAATCTCCTGGTCACAAGTTGGTGTACAAATTGAATGAACACTGGGGATTTTACGTTGTCCTGTTGCGTGTCTAGGACCAGCTGTGTGGGCGAGATCCCACCCTCGTCGATGACCATCCTGACCGAGCTCACCCAGCTCAGCAAGACGACCAACGCCATTCAGCTGAATGAAAATGGTATGTGGCTACAGCACACATACAAAGATGCCCCATGTGAAACCGTTAAGTCACCACTTAATCATTAAGGGGTGACTTGGCAGGATGCATTAAGGTTTAATGCATCCTGCAGCAGCTATATTAATTCATGACCAACTGAAAATAATTGATGCCCAAATTATTTTACATTCCCCCAGGTCTTGATAGCCTCCCACTGGTTGTGCCTCCTATGAGCTCAGGCACAACCAGGTGGCCTACACTTGACGGACAGCACTTCAAACTCAGGGTGGAGCGACAGCACGTGACAGTCCATGTCATAGGTATGGTATGAGCTCAATACCCTTGATCTGCTAATGATTTGTGAAATGTTTCAGTTCCAGAACTGCAGGCACTGAGGCAGCATGTGGGCGACCTCAATCACTCTGCTGGGACAGATTTGACAAATTTAAGTAAAGACCTCACCCAAGTAATGCCATCTTTTTAACTTTAACCTGGTTACTAAAAGTTTTATGAGATTACAATTTCATTTGCGATAAACAAATGGTATGTTATAATGCAAATGAGTTTTTTTTTCGTTTCGGTAGTGACACCATTGTGTCAAAAAAAAAATTGTTCCCCCAAAAACCTGTTAGGAGTACGTTTCAGGCAATTTAAAGTTGATTGGTAGTGACTTTTTTTTTGGTCCCTAACATTCATCGAGCTCTGGACTTAGTCTTTTTTTTTTCGTTTCGGTAGTGACACCATTGTGTCAAAAAAAAATGTTCCCCCAAAAACCTGTTAGGAGTACGTTTCAGGCAATTTAAAGTTGATTGGTTGTGACTTTTTTTTTGGTCCCTAACATTCATCGAGCTCTGGACTTAGTAATTTTTTTTTCGTTTCGGTAGTGACACCATTGTGTAAAAAAAAAAATTGTTCCCCCAAAAACCTGTTAGGAGTACGTTTCAGGCAATTTAAAGTTGATTGGTAGTGACTTTTTTTTTGGTCCATAACATTCATCGAGATCTGGACTTAGTAATTTTTTTTCCGTTTCGGTAGTGACACCATTGTGTCAAAAAGAAAATGCTTCCCCCAAATACCTGTTAGGAGTACGTTTCAGGCAATTTAAAGTTGATTGGTAGTGACTATTTTTTTTGGTCCCTAACATTCATCGAGCTCTGGACTTAGTCATTTTTTTTTCGTTTCGGTAGTGACACCATTGTGTCAAAAAAAAAAATGTTCCCCCAAAAACCTGTTAGGAGTACGTTTCAGGCAATTTAAAGTTGATTGGTAGTACTTTGTAGTGACATTTTTTCTGGTCCCTAACATTCATCGAGCTCTGGACTTAGTACATTTTCTTTTTTCACCATTGGGTCACTACCGAAACGAAAGTTAAATCCGAAAAAATCATTAAGTGTGGAAAAAATCGTCCCCCCAAAAACCTGTTAGGAGTACACTCGGAGCATTGTGCAGTTCAGAAGTGAGTATATCCTAGGATATACTAGCGCTTTTTCTGCCCGTCATCGTCCACCCTTCACATATCATCATTTTGAAGCTTAGGCTACTTAGGCGACTAACCAAGGGGCAACTTGAAGACCTGTTGAGTGTTGTTCCAATGTGTATTTGCACTTCGTGAAGAAAAAAAAGCTGACATGGCCAACGAGCTCAACTACATATTCTCCCACGCCCAAGTTCCCAAAAATAATCTCCTGGTCACAAGTTGGTGTACAAATTGAATGAACACTGGGGATTTTACGTTGTCCTCTTGCGTGTCTAGGACCAGCTGTGTGGGCGAGATCCCACCCTCGTCGATGACCATCCTGACCGAGCTCACCCAGCTCAGCAAGACGACCAACGCCATTCAGCTGAATGAAAATGGTATGTGGCTACAGCACACATACAAAGATGCCCCATGTGAAACCGTTAAGTCACCCCTTAATCATTAAGGGGTGACTTGGCAGGATGCATTAAGGTTTAATGCATCCTGCAGCAGCTATATTAATTCATGACCAACTGAAAATAATTGATGCCCAAATTATTTTACATTCCCCCAGGTCTTGATAGCCTCCCACTGGTTGTGCCTCCTATGAGCTCAGGCACAACCAGGTGGCCTACACTTGACGGACAGCACTTCAAACTCAGGGTGGAGCGACAGCACGTGACAGTCCATGTCATAGGTATGGTATGAGCTCAATACCCTTGATCTGCTAATGATTTGTGAAATGTTTCAGTTCCAGAACTGCAGGCACTGAGGCAGCATGTGGGCGACCTCAATCACTCTGCTGGGACAGATTTGACAAATTTAAGTAAAGACCTCACCCAAGTAATGCCATCTTTTTAACTTTAACCTGGTTACTAAAAGTTTTATGAGATTACAATTTCATTTGCGATAAACAAATGGTATGTTGTAATGCAAATGAGCTGAAAGTAGTGGCGGTCGTGACACCATTGTGTCAAAAAAAAAAAAATGTTCCCCCAAAAACCTGTTAGGAGTACGTTTCAGGCAATTTAAAGTTGATTGGTAGTGACTATTTTTTTTTGTCCCTAACATTCATCGAGCTCTGGACTTAGTCATTTTTTTTTCGTTTCGGTAGTGACACCATTGTGTCAAAAAAAAAATGTTCCCCCAAAAACCTGTTAGGAGTACGTTTCAGGCAATTTAAAGTTGATTGGTAGTGACTTTTTTTTTTGTCCCTAACATTCATCGAGCTCTGGACTTAGTCATTTTTTTTTTCGTTTCGGTAGTGACACCATTGTGTCAAAAAAAAAAATGTTCCCCCAAAAACCTGTTAGGAGTACGTTTCAGGCAATTTAAAGTTGATTGGTAGTGACTTTTTTTTTGGTCCCTAACATTCATCGAGCTCTGGACTTAATCATTTTTTTTTCGTTTCGGTAGTGACACCATTGTGTCAAAAAAAAAATTGTTCCCCCAAAAACCTGTTAGGAGTACGTTTCAGGCAATTTAAAGTTGATTGGTAGTGACTTTTTTTTTGGTCCCTAACATTCATCGAGCTCTGGACTTAGTCATTTTTTTTTCGTTTCGGTAGTGACACCATTGTGTCAAAAAAAAAATTGTTCCCCCAAAAACCTGTTAGGAGTACGTTTCAGGCAATTTAAAGTTGATTGGTAGTGACTTTTTTTTTGGTCCCTAACATTCATCGAGCTCTGGACTTAGTCATTTTTTTTTCGTTTCGTTAGTGACACCATTGTGTAAAAAAAAAAAATGTTCCCCCAAAAACCTGTTAGGAGTACGTTTCAGGCAATTTAAAGTTGATTGGTAGTGACTTTTTTTTTTTGTCCCTAACATTCATCGAGCTCTGGACTTAGTCATTTTTTTTTCGTTTCGGTAGTGACACCATTGTGTCAAAAAAAAAAATGTTCCCCCAAAAACCTGTTAGGAGTACGTTTCAGGCAATTTAGAGTTGATTGGTAGTACTTTGTAGTGACATTTTTTTTGGTCCCTAACATTCATCGAGCTCTGGACTTCGTACATTTTCTTTTTTCACCATTGGGTCACTACCGAAACGAAAGTTAAATCCGAAAAATTAACTAAGTGTGGAAAAAATCGTCCCCCCAAAAACCTGTTAGGAGTACACTCGGAGCATTGTGCAGTTCAGAAGTGAGTATATCCTAGGATATACTAGCGCTTTTTCTGCCTGTCATCCTCCACCCTTCACATATCATCATTTTGAAGCTTAGGCTACTTAGGCGACTAACCAAGGGGCAACTTGAAGACCTGTTGAGTGTTGTTCAAGTGTGTATTTGCACTTCGTGAAGAAAAAAAAGCTGACATGGCCAACGAGCTCAACTACATATTCTCCCACGCCCAAGTTCCCAAAAATAATCTCCTGGTCACAAGTTGGTGTACAAATTGAATGAACACTGGGGATTTTACGTTGTCCTCTTGCGTGTCTAGGACCAGCTGTGTGGGCGAGATCCCACCCTCGTCGATGACCATCCTGACCGAGCTCACCCAGCTCAGCAAGACGACCAACGCCATTCAGCTGAATGAAAATGGTATGTGGCTACAGCACACATACAAAGATGCCCCATGTGAAACCGTTAAGTCACCACTTAATCATTAAGGGGTGACTTAGCAGGATGCATTAAGGTTTAATGCATCCTGCAGGAGCTATATTAATTCATGACCAACTGAAAATAATTGATGCCCAAATTATTTTACACTCCCCCAGGTGCTGATAGCCTCTTACCTGCCCTCCTATGAGCTCAGGCATAACCAGGTGGCCTACACTTGACGGACAGCACTTCAAACTCAGGGTGGAGCGACAGCACCTGACAGTCCATGTCATAGGTATGGTATGAGCTCAATACCCTTGATCTGCTAATGATTTGTGAAATGTTTCAGTTCCAGAACTGCAGGCACTGAGGCAGCATGTGGGCGACCTCAATCACTCTGCTGGGACAGATTTGACAAATTTAAGTAAAGACCTCACCCAAGTAATGCCATCTTTTTAACTTTAACCTGGTTACTAAAAGTTTTATGAGATTACAATTTCATTTGCGATAAACAAATGGTATGTTGTAATGCAAATGAGCTCAAAGTAGTGGCGGTAGTGACACCATTGTGTCAAAAAAAAAAATGTTCCCCCAAAAACCTGTTAGGAGTACGTTTCAGGCAATTTAAAGTTGATTGGTAGAGACTTTTTTTTTTGGTCCCTAACATTCATCGAGCTCTGGACTTAGTCATTTTTTTTTCGTTTCGGTAGTGACACCATTGTGTCAAAAAAAAAATTGTTCCCCCAAAAACCTGTTAGGAGTACGTTTCAGGCAATTTAGAGTTGATTGGTAGTACTTTGTAGTGACATTTTTTTTGGTCCCTAACATTCATCGAGCTCTGGACTTAGTACATTTTCTTTTTTCACCATTGGGTCACTACCGAAACGAAAGTTAAATCCGAAAAAATCACTAAGTGTGGAAAAAATCGTCCCCCCAAAAACCTGTTAGGAGTACACTCGGAGCATTGTGCAGTTCAGAAGTGAGTATATCCTAGGATATACTAGCGCTTTTTCTGCCCGTCATCCTCCACCCTTCACATATCATCATTTTGAAGCTTAGGCTACTTAGGCGACTAACCAAGGGGCAACTTGAAGACCTGTTGAGTGTTGTTCAAGTGTGTGTTTGCACTTCGTGAAGAAAAAAAAGCTGACATGGCCAACGAGCTCAACTACATATTCTCCCACGCCCAAGTTCCCAAAAATAATCTCCTGGTCACAAGTTGGTGTACAAATTGAATGAACACTGGGGATTTGACTGTGATCGTTGTCCTCTTGCATGTCTAGGACCAGCTGTGTGGGCGAGATCCCACCCTCGTCGATGACCATCCTGACCGAGCTCACCCAGCTCAGCAAGACGACCAACGCCATTCAGCTGAATGAAAATGGTATGTGGCTACAGCACACATACAAAGATGCCCCATGTGAAACCGTTAAGTCACCACTTAATCATTAAGGGGTGACTTAGCAGGATGCATTAAGGTTTAATGCATCCTGCAGCAGCTATATTAATTCATGACCAACTGAAAATAATTGATGCCCAAATTATTTTACACTCCCCCATGTGCTGATATCCTCCCACCTGCCCTCCTATGAGCTCAGGCACAACCAGGTGGCCTACACTTGACGGACAGCACTTCAAACTCAGGGTGGAGCGACAGCACCTGACAGTCCATGTCATAGGTATGGTATGAGCTCAATACCCTTGATCTGCTAATGATTTGTGAAATGTTTCAGTTCCAGAACTGCAGGCACTGAGGCAGCATGTGGGCGACCTCAATCACTCTGCTGGGACAGATTTGACAAATTTAAGTAAAGACCTCACCCAAGTAATGCCATCTTTTTAACTTTAACCTGGTTACTAAAAGTTTTATGAGATTACAATTTCATTTGCGATAAACAAATGGTATGTTGTAATGCAAAAGAGCTGAAAATAGTGGCGGTAGTGACACCATTGTGTCAAAAAAAAAATTGTTCCCCCAAAAACCTGTTAGGAGTACGTTTCAGGCAATTTAAAGTTGATTGGTAGTGACTTTTTTTTTGGTCCCTAACATTCATCGAGCTCTGGACTTAGTCATTTTTTTTTCGTTTCGGTAGTGACACCATTGTGTCAAAAAAAAATGTGTTCCCCCAAAAACCTGTTAGGAGTACGTTTCAGGCAATTTAAAGTTGATTGGTAGTGACTTTTTTTTTGGTCCCTAACATTCATCGAGCTCTGGACTTAGTCATTTTTTTTTCGTTTCGGTAGTGACACCATTGTGTCAAAAAAAAATGTGTTCCCCCAAAAACCTGTTAGGAGTACGTTTCAGGCAATTTAAAGTTGATTGGTAGTGACTTTTTTTTTGGTCCCTAACATTCATCGAGCTCTGGACTTAGTCATTTTTTTTTCGTTTCGGTAGTGACACCATTGTGTCAAAAAAAAAAAGTTCCCCCAAAAACCTGTTAGGAGTACGTTTCAGGCAATTTAAAGTTGATTGGTAGTGACTTTTTTTTGGTCCCTAACATTCATCGAGCTCTGGACTTAGTCTTTTTTTTTTCGTTTTGGTAGTGACACCATTGTGTCAAAAAAAAAAATGTTCCCCCAAAAACCTGTTAGGAGTACGTTTCAGGCAATTTAAGGTTGATTGGTAGTGACTTTTTTTTTGGTCCATAACATTCATCGAGCTCTGGACTTAGTCATTTGTTTTTCGTTTCGGTAGTGACACCATTGTGTCAAAAAAAAATTGTTCCCCCAAAAACCTGTTAGGAGTAAGTTTCAGCCAATTTAAAGTTGATTGGTAGTGACTTTTTTTTTGGTCCCTAACATTCATCGAGCTCTGGACTTAGTCATTTTTTTTTCGTTTCGTTAGTGACACCATTGTGTAAAAAAAAAAAATGGTTCCCCCAAAAACCTGTTAGGAGTACGTTTCAGGCAATTTAAAGTTGATTGGTAGTGACTTTTTTTTTGGTCCCTAACATTCATCGAGCTCTGGACTTAGTCTTTTTTTTTCGTTTCGGTAGTGACACCATTGTGTCAAAAAAAAAAATGTTCCCCAAAAAACCTGTTAGGAGTACGTTTCAGGCAATTTAAAGTTGATTGGTAGTGACTTTTTTTTTGGTCCATAACATTCATCGAGCTCTGGACTTAGTCTTTTTTTTTCGTTTCGGTAGTGACACCATTGTGTCAAAAAAAAAATTGTTCCCCCAAAAACCTGTTAGGAGTACGTTTCAGGCAATTTAGAGTTGATTGGTAGTACTTTTTTTTTTGGTCCCTAACATTCATCGAGCTCTGGACTTGGTAATTTTTTTTTTGTTTTGGTAGTGACACCATTGTGTCAAAAAAAAAATTGTTCCCCCAAAAACCTGTTAGGAGTACGTTTCAGGCAATTTAAAGTTGATTGGTAGTGACTTTCTTTTTGGTCCCTAACATTCATCGAGCTCTGGACTTAGTACATTTTCTTTTTTCACCATTGGGTCACTACCGAAACGAAGGTTTGTCCCTACCGAAACGAAAGTTAAATCCGAAAAATTCACTAAGTGTGGAAAAAATCGTCCCCCCAAAAACCTGTTAGGAGTACACTCGGAGCATTGTGCAGTTCAGAAGTGAGTATATCCTAGGATATACTAGCGCTTTTTCTGCCCGTCATCCTCCACCTTTCACATATCATCATTTTGAAGCTTAGGCTACTTAGGCGACTAACCAAGGGGCAACTTGAAGACCTGTTGAGTGTTTTTCAAGTGTGTGTTTGCACTTCTTGAAGAAAAAAAAGCTGACATGGCCAACGAGCTCAACTACATATTCTCCCACGCCCAAGTTCCCAAAAATAATCTCCTGGTCACAAGTTGGTGTACAAATTGAATGAACACTGGGGATTTGACTGTGTACGTTGTCCTCTTGCGTGTCTAGGACCAGCTGTGTGGGCGAGATCCCACCCTCGTCGATGACCATCCTGACCGAGCTCACCCAGCTCAGCAAGACGACCAACGCCATTCAGCTGAATGAAAATGGTATGTGGCTACAGCACACATACAAAGATGCCCCATGTGAAACCGTTAAGTCACCACTTAATCATTAAGGGGTGACTTAGCAGGATGCATTAAGGTTTAATGCATCCTGCAGCAGCTATATTAATTCATGACCAACTGAAAATAATTGATGCCCAAATTATTTTACACTCCCCCAGGTGCTGATAGCCTCCCACCTGCCCTCCTATGAGCTCAGGCACAACCAGGTGGCCTACACTTGACGGACAGCACTTCAAACTCAGGGTGGAGCGACAGCACCTGACAGTCCATGTCATAGGTATGGTATGAGCTCAATACCCTTGATCTGCTAATGATTTGTGAAATGTTTCAGTTCCAGAACTGCAGGCACTGAGGCAGCATGTGGGCGACCTCAATCACTCTGCTGGGACAGATTTGACAAATTTAAGTAAAGACCTCACCCAAGTAATGCCATCTTTTTAACTTTAACCTGGTTACTAAAAGTTTTATGAGATTACAATTTCATTTGCGATAAACAAATGGTATGTTGTAATGCAAATGAGCTGAAAGTAGTGGCGGTACTGACACCATTGTGTCAAAAAAAAAATGTTCCCCCAAAAACCTGTTAGGAGTACGTTTCAGGCAATTTAAAGTTGATTGGTAGTGACTTTTTTTTTGGTCCCTAACATTCATCGAGCTCTGGACTTAGTCATTTTTTTTTCGTTTCGGTAGTGACACCATTGTGTCAAAAAAAAAGTGTTCCCCCAAAAACCTGTTAGGAGTACGTTTCAGGCAATTTAAAGTTGATTGGTAGTGACTTTTTTTTTGGTCCCTAACATTCATCGAGCTCTGGACTTAGTTTTTTTTTTTTTCGTTTCGGTAGTGACACCATTGTGTCGAAAAAAAATGTTTTCCCCAAAAACCTGTTAGGAGTACGTTTCAGGCAATTTAAAGTTGATTGGTAGTGACTTTTTTTTTGGTCCCTAACATTCATCGAGCTCTGGACTTAGTAATTTTTTTTTCGTTTCGGTAGTGACACCATTGTGTAAAAAAAAAAAAAATTGTTCCCCCAAAAACCTGTTAGGAGTACGTTTCAGGCAATTTAAAGTTGATTGGTAGTGACTTTTGTTTTGGTCCCTAACATTCATCGAGCTCTGGACTTAGTAATTTTATTTTTCATTTCGGTAGTGACACCATTGTGTAAAAAAAAAAAAAATTCCCCCAAAAACCTGTTGGGAGTACGTTTCAGGCAATTTAAAGTTGATTGGTAGTGACTTTTTTTTTTGTCCCTAACATTCATCGAGCTCTGGACTTAGTACATTTTCTTTTTTCACCATTGGGTCACTACCGAAACGAAAGTTTGTCCTTACCGAAACGAAAGTTAAATCCAAAAAAAATCACTAAGTGTGGAAAAAATCGTCCCCCCAAAAACCTGTTAGGAGTACACTCGGAGCATTGTGCAGTTCAGAAGTGAGTATATCCTAGGATATACTAGCGCTTTTTCTGCCTGTCATCCTCCACCCTTCACATATCATCATTTTGAAGCTTAGGCTACTTAGGCGACTAACCAAGGGGCAACTTGAAGACCTGTTGAGTGTTGTTCAAGTGTTTATTTGCACTTCGTGAAGAGAAAAAAGCTGACATGGCCAACGAGCTCAACTACATATTCTCCCACGCCCAAGTTCCCAAAAATAATCTCCTGGCAGCGGCGGACTGGCCA
The DNA here is from genome assembly GCF_963454915.1 of Gymnoscopelus microlampas. Classification (NCBI taxonomy): domain Eukaryota; kingdom Metazoa; phylum Chordata; class Actinopteri; order Myctophiformes; family Myctophidae; genus Gymnoscopelus; species Gymnoscopelus microlampas. Next base: position 45,700,616 of record NC_139959.1, on the reverse strand, counting down.
TTTGGCGTACCGGGCAAATGCCCGGTGGGCCGCTGGGCCAGTGGGTCACTGGGCCAAAAAAAAAATAAAAAAAATATATTTTTTTTTTTTTTTTTTTTTTTTTTTTTTGGAAAAAATATATTTTTAAAAATGTTTTAGGGTTATTACGGTCATATCCGAGTCGCGCGGCCCAATTATTAGTTACGTTAATGTTTGGGCTGGGATGCTTTCCAGCAGGCGCCTCAGTGCGGCCGCAGAGTTCATGTGCAGGGCTGGGCTGAAACAGTGAAACCCCCCCCCCCCCCCCCTTTGTCACCCCCCCCCCCCTCCGTTGACAAAATGGGGGGGGGGGGGTGGGCCGGGCCGGTCCGAACCAAATTGCCAGGGCTGAATTTTGGTCCCAGTCCGGCCCTGTCTCCTGGTCACAAGTTGGTGTACAAATTGAATGAACACTGGGGATTTTACGTTGTCCTGTTGCGTGTCTAGGACCAGCTGTGTGGGCGAGATCCCACCCTCGTCGATGACCATCCTGACCGAGCTCACCCAGCTCAGCAAGACGACCAACGCCATTCAGCTGAATGAAAATGGTATGTGGCTACAGCACACATACAAAGATGCCCCATGTGAAACCGTTAAGTCACCACTTAATCATTAAGGGGTGACTTGGCAGGATGCATTAAGGTTTAATGCATCCTGCAGCAGCTATATTAATTCATGACCAACTGAAAATAATTGATGCCCAAATTATTTTACACTCCCCCAGGTCTTGATAGCCTCCCACTGGTTGTGCCTCCTATGAGCTCAGGCACAACCAGGTGGCCTACACTTGACGGACAGCACTTCAAACTCAGGGTGGAGCGACAGCACGTGACAGTCCATGTCATAGGTATGGTATGAGCTCAATACCCTTGATCTGCTAATGATTTGTGAAATGTTTCAGTTCCAGAACTGCAGGCACTGAGGCAGCATGTGGGCGACCTCAATCACTCTGCTGGGACAGATTTGACAAATTTAAGTAAAGACCTCACCCAAGTAATGCCATCTTTTTAACTTTAACCTGGTTACTAAAAGTTTTATGAGATTACAATTTCATTTGCGATAAACAAATGGTATGTTATAATGCAAATGAGTTTTTTTTTCGTTTCGGTAGTGACACCATTGTGTCAAAAAAAAAATTGTTCCCCCAAAAACCTGTTAGGAGTACGTTTCAGGCAATTTAAAGTTGATTGGTAGTGACTTTTTTTTTGGTCCCTAACATTCATCGAGCTCTGGACTTAGTAATTTTTTTTTCGTTTCGGTAGTGACACCATTGTGTCAAAAAAAAAATTGTTCCCCCAAAAACCTGTTAGGAGTACGTTTCAGACAATTTAAAGTTGATTGGTAGTGACTTTTTTTTTGGTCCATAACATTCATCGAGATCTGGACTTAGTAAAATTGTTTTCGTTTCGTTAGTGACACCATTGTGTCAAAAAAAAAATGGTTCCCCCAAAAACCTGTTAGGAGTACGTTTCAGGCAATTTAAAGTTGATTGGTAGTGACTTTTTTTCTGGTCCATAACATTCATCGAGCTCTGGACTTAGTATTTTTTTTCTCGTTTCGGTAGTGACACCATTGTGTAAAAAAAAAAATGGTTCCCCCAAAAACCTGTTAGGAGTACGTTTCAGGCAATTTAAAGTTGATTGGTAGTGACTTTTTTTTTGGTCCATAACATTCATCGAGATCTGGACTTAGTAATTTTTTTTCCGTTTCGGTAGTGACACCATTGTGTCAAAAAAAAAAATGCTTCCCCCAAATACCTGTTAGGAGTACGTTTCAGGCAATTTAAAGTTGATTGGTAGTGACTATTTTTTTTGGTCCCTAACATTCATCGAGCTCTGGACTTAGTCATTTTTTTTTCGTTTCGGTAGTGACACCATTGTGTCAAAAAAAAAAATGTTCCCCCAAAAACCTGTTAGGAGTACGTTTCAGGCAATTTAAAGTTGATTGGTAGTACTTTGTAGTGACATTTTTTCTGGTCCCTAACATTCATCGAGCTCTGGACTTAGTACATTTTCTTTTTTCACCATTGGGTCACTACCGAAACGAAAGTTAAATCCGAAAAAATCACTAAGTGTGGAAAAAATCGTCCCCCCAAAAACCTGTTAGGAGTACACTCGGAGCATTGTGCAGTTCAGAAGTGAGTATATCCTAGGATATACTAGCGATTTTTCTGCCCGTCATCGTCCACCCTTCACATATCATCATTTTGAAGCTTAGGCTACTTAGGCGACTAACCAAGGGGCAACTTGAAGACCTGTTGAGTGTTGTTCCAATGTGTATTTGCACTTCGTGAAGAAAAAAAAGCTGACATGGCCAACGAGCTCAACTACATATTCTCCCACGCCCAAGTTCCCAAAAATAATCTCCTGGTCACAAGTTGGTGTACAAATTGAATGAACACTGGGGATTTTACGTTGTCCTCTTGCGTGTCTAGGACCAGCTGTGTGGGCGAGATCCCACCCTCGTCGATGACCATCCTGACCGAGCTCACCCAGCTCAGCAAGACGACCAACGCCATTCAGCTGAATGAAAATGGTATGTGGCTACAGCACACATACAAAGATGCCCCATGTGAAACCGTTAAGTCACCCCTTAATCATTAAGGGGTGACTTGGCAGGATGCATTAAGGTTTAATGCATCCTGCAGCAGCTATATTAATTCATGACCAACTGAAAATAATTGATGCCCAAATTATTTTACATTCCCCCAGGTCTTGATAGCCTCCCACTGGTTGTGCCTCCTATGAGCTCAGGCACAACCAGGTGGCCTACACTTGACGGACAGCACTTCAAACTCAGGGTGGAGCGACAGCACGTGACAGTCCATGTCATAGGTATGGTATGAGCTCAATACCCTTGATCTGCTAATGATTTGTGAAATGTTTCAGTTCCAGAACTGCAGGCACTGAGGCAGCATGTGGGCGACCTCAATCACTCTGCTGGGACAGATTTGACAAATTTAAGTAAAGACCTCACCCAAGTAATGCCATCTTTTTAACTTTAACCTGGTTACTAAAAGTTTTATGAGATTACAATTTCATTTGCGATAAACAAATGGTATGTTGTAATGCAAATGAGCTGAAAGTAGTGGCGGTCGTGACACCATTGTGTCAAAAAAAAAAAAATGTTCCCCCAAAAACCTGTTAGGAGTACGTTTCAGGCAATTTAAAGTTGATTGGTAGTGACTATTTTTTTTTGTCCCTAACATTCATCGAGCTCTGGACTTAGTCATTTTTTTTTCGTTTCGGTAGTGACACCATTGTGTCAAAAAAAAAATGTTCCCCCAAAAACCTGTTAGGAGTACGTTTCAGGCAATTTAAAGTTGATTGGTAGTGACTTTTTTTTTTGTCCCTAACATTCATCGAGCTCTGGACTTAGTCATTTTTTTTTTCGTTTCGGTAGTGACACCATTGTGTCAAAAAAAAAATTGTTCCCCCAAAAACCTGTTAGGAGTACGTTTCAGGCAATTTAAAGTTGATTGGTAGTGACTTTTTTTTTGGTCCCTAACATTCATCGAGCTCTGGACTTAATCATTTTTTTTTCGTTTCGGTAGTGACACCATTGTGTCAAAAAAAAAATTGTTCCCCCAAAAACCTGTTAGGAGTACGTTTCAGGCAATTTAAAGTTGATTGGTAGTGACTTTTTTTTTGGTCCCTAACATTCATCGAGCTCTGGACTTAGTCATTTTTTTTTCGTTTCGGTAGTGACACCATTGTGTCAAAAAAAAAATTGTTCCCCCAAAAACCTGTTAGGAGTACGTTTCAGGCAATTTAAAGTTGATTGGTAGTGACTTTTTTTTTGGTCCCTAACATTCATCGAGCTCTGGACTTAGTCATTTTTTTTTCGTTTCGTTAGTGACACCATTGTGTAAAAAAAAAAAATGTTCCCCCAAAAACCTGTTAGGAGTACGTTTCAGGCAATTTAATCTTGATTGGTAGTGACTTTTTTTTTTTGTCCCTAACATTCATCGAGCTCTGGACTTAGTCATTTTTTTTTCGTTTCGGTAGTGACACCATTGTGTCAAAAAAAAAAATGTTCCCCCAAAAACCTGTTAGGAGTACGTTTCAGGCAATTTAGAGTTGATTGGTAGTACTTTGTAGTGACATTTTTTTTGGTCCCTAACATTCATCGAGCTCTGGACTTCGTACATTTTCTTTTTTCACCATTGGGTCACTACCGAAACGAAAGTTAAATCCGAAAAATTAACTAAGTGTGGAAAAAATCGTCCCCCCAAAAACCTGTTAGGAGTACACTCGGAGCATTGTGCAGTTCAGAAGTGAGTATATCCTAGGATATACTAGCGCTTTTTCTGCCTGTCATCCTCCACCCTTCACATATCATCATTTTGAAGCTTAGGCTACTTAGGCGACTAACCAAGGGGCAACTTGAAGACCTGTTGAGTGTTGTTCAAGTGTGTATTTGCACTTCGTGAAGAAAAAAAAGCTGACATGGCCAACGAGCTCAACTACATATTCTCCCACGCCCAAGTTCCCAAAAATAATCTCCTGGTCACAAGTTGGTGTACAAATTGAATGAACACTGGGGATTTTACGTTGTCCTCTTGCGTGTCTAGGACCAGCTGTGTGGGCGAGATCCCACCCTCGTCGATGACCATCCTGACCGAGCTCACCCAGCTCAGCAAGACGACCAACGCCATTCAGCTGAATGAAAATGGTATGTGGCTACAGCACACATACAAAGATGCCCCATGTGAAACCGTTAAGTCACCACTTAATCATTAAGGGGTGACTTAGCAGGATGCATTAAGGTTTAATGCATCCTGCAGCAGCTATATTAATTCATGACCAACTGAAAATAATTGATGCCCAAATTATTTTACACTCCCCCAGGTGCTGATAGCCTCTTACCTGCCCTCCTATGAGCTCAGGCATAACCAGGTGGCCTACACTTGACGGACAGCACTTCAAACTCAGGGTGGAGCGACAGCACCTGACAGTCCATGTCATAGGTATGGTATGAGCTCAATACCCTTGATCTGCTAATGATTTGTGAAATGTTTCAGTTCCAGAACTGCAGGCACTGAGGCAGCATGTGGGCGACCTCAATCACTCTGCTGGGACAGATTTGACAAATTTAAGTAAAGACCTCACCCAAGTAATGCCATCTTTTTAACTTTAACCTGGTTACTAAAAGTTTTATGAGATTACAATTTCATTTGCGATAAACAAATGGTATGTTGTAATGCAAATGAGCTGAAAGTAGTGGCGGTAGTGACACCATTGTGTCAAAAAAAAAAATGTTCCCCCAAAAACCTGTTAGGAGTACGTTTCAGGCAATTTAAAGTTGATTGGTAGAGACTTTTTTTTTTGGTCCCTAACATTCATCGAGCTCTGGACTTAGTCATTTTTTTTTCGTTTCGGTAGTGACACCATTGTGTCAAAAAAAAAATTGTTCCCCCAAAAACCTGTTAGGAGTACGTTTCAGGCAATTTAGAGTTGATTGGTAGTACTTTGTAGTGACATTTTTTTTGGTCCCTAACATTCATCGAGCTCTGGACTTAGTACATTTTCTTTTTTCACCATTGGGTCACTACCGAAACGAAAGTTAAATCCGAAAAAATCACTAAGTGTGGAAAAAATCGTCCCCCCAAAAACCTGTTAGGAGTACACTCGGAGCATTGTGCAGTTCAGAAGTGAGTATATCCTAGGATATACTAGCGCTTTTTCTGCCCGTCATCCTCCACCCTTCACATATCATCATTTTGAAGCTTAGGCTACTTAGGCGACTAACCAAGGGGCAACTTGAAGACCTGTTGAGTGTTGTTCAAGTGTGTATTTGCACTTCGTGAAGAAAAAAAAGCTGACATGGCCAACGAGCTCAACTACATATTCTCCCACGCCCAAGTTCCCAAAAATAATCTCCTGGTCACAAGTTGGTGTACAAATTGAATGAACACTGGGGATTTGACTGTGATCGTTGTCCTCTTGCATGTCTAGGACCAGCTGTGTGGGCGAGATCCCACCCTCGTCGATGACCATCCTGACCGAGCTCACCCAGCTCAGCAAGACGACCAACGCCATTCAGCTGAATGAAAATGGTATGTGGCTACAGCACACATACAAAGATGCCCCATGTGAAACCGTTAAGTCACCACTTAATCATTAAGGGGTGACTTAGCAGGATGCATTAAGGTTTAATGCATCCTGCAGCAGCTATATTAATTCATGACCAACTGAAAATAATTGATGCCCAAATTATTTTACACTCCCCCATGTGCTGATATCCTCCCACCTGCCCTCCTATGAGCTCAGGCACAACCAGGTGGCCTACACTTGACGGACAGCACTTCAAACTCAGGGTGGAGCGACAGCACCTGACAGTCCATGTCATAGGTATGGTATGAGCTCAATACCCTTGATCTGCTAATGATTTGTGAAATGTTTCAGTTCCAGAACTGCAGGCACTGAGGCAGCATGTGGGCGACCTCAATCACTCTGCTGGGACAGATTTGACAAATTTAAGTAAAGACCTCACCCAAGTAATGCCATCTTTTTAACTTTAACCTGGTTACTAAAAGTTTTATGAGATTACAATTTCATTTGCGATAAACAAATGGTATGTTGTAATGCAAAAGAGCTGAAAATAGTGGCGGTAGTGACACCATTGTGTCAAAAAAAAAATTGTTCCCCCAAAAACCTGTTAGGAGTACGTTTCAGGCAATTTAAAGTTGATTGGTAGTGACTTTTTTTTTGGTCCCTAACATTCATCGAGCTCTGGACTTAGTCATTTTTTTTTCGTTTCGGTAGTGACACCATTGTGTCAAAAAAAAATGTGTTCCCCCAAAAACCTGTTAGGAGTACGTTTCAGGCAATTTAAAGTTGATTGGTAGTGACTTTTTTTTTGGTCCCTAACATTCATCGAGCTCTGGACTTAGTAATTTTTTTTTCGTTTCGGTAGTGACACCATTGTGTCAAAAAAAAAATGGTTCCCCCAAAAACCTGTTAGGAGTACGTTTAAGGCAATTTAAAGTTGATTGGTAGTGACTTTTTTTTTGGTCCCTAACATTCATCGAGCTCTGGACTTAGTTTTTTTTTTTTTTGTTTCGGTAGTGACACCATTGTGTCAAAAAAAAAAATGTTCCCCCAAAAACCTGTTAGGAGTACGTTTCAGGCAATTTAAAGTTGATTGGTAGTGACTTTTTTTTTGGTCCCTAACATTCATCGAGCTCTGGACTTAGTCATTTTTTTTTCGTTTCGGTAGTGACACCATTGTGTCAAAAAAAAAAAGTTCCCCCAAAAACCTGTTAGGAGTACGTTTCAGGCAATTTAAAGTTGATTGGTAGTGACTTTTTTTTGGTCCCTAACATTCATCGAGCTCTGGACTTAGTCATTTGTTTTTCGTTTCGGTAGTGACACCATTGTGTCAAAAAAAAATTGTTCCCCCAAAAACCTGTTAGGAGTAAGTTTCAGCCAATTTAAAGTTGATTGGTAGTGACTTTTTTTTTGGTCCCTAACATTCATCGAGCTCTGGACTTAGTCATTTTTTTTTCGTTTCGTTAGTGACACCATTGTGTAGAAAAAAAAAATGGTTCCCCCAAAAACCTGTTAGGAGTACGTTTCAGGCAATTTAAAGTTGATTGGTAGTGACTTTTTTTTTGGTCCCTAACATTCATCGAGCTCTGGACTTAGTTTTTTTTTTTTTCGTTTCGGTAGTGACACCATTGTGTCAAAAAAAAAATTGTTCCCCCAAAAACCTGTTAGGAGTACGTTTCAGGCAATTTAAAGTTGATTGGTAGTGACTTTTTTTTTGGTCCCTAACATTCATCGAGCTCTGGACTTAGTCATTTTTTTTTCGTTTCGGTAGTGACACCATTGTGTCAAAAAAAAAATGTTCCCCCAAAAACCTGTTAGGAGTACGTTTCAGGCAATTTAAAGTTGATTGGTAGTGACTTTTTTTTTGGTCCCTAACATTCATCGAGCTCTGGACTTAGTCATTTTTTTTTCGTTTCGGTAGTGACACCATTGTGTCAAAAAAAAAATTGTTCCCCCAAAAACCTGTTAGGAGTACGTTTCAGGCAATTTAAAGTTGATTGGTAGTGACTTTTTTTTTGGTCCCTAACATTCATCGAGCTCTGGACTTAGTCATTTTTTTTTCGTTTCGTTAGTGACACCATTGTGTAAAAAAAAAAAATGTTCCCCCAAAAACCTGTTAGGAGTACGTTTCAGGCAATTTAAAGTTGATTGGTAGTGACTTTTTTTTTTTGTCCCTAACATTCATCGAGCTCTGGACTTAGTCATTTTTTTTTCGTTTCGGTAGTGACACCATTGTGTCAAAAAAAAAAAGTTCCCCCAAAAACCTGTTAGGAGTACGTTTCAGGCAATTTAAAGTTGATTGGTAGTGACTTTTTTTTGGTCCCTAACATTCATCGAGCTCTGGACTTAGTCATTTGTTTTTCGTTTCGGTAGTGACACCATTGTGTCAAAAAAAAATTGTTCCCCCAAAAACCTGTTAGGAGTAAGTTTCAGCCAATTTAAAGTTGATTGGTAGTGACTTTTTTTTTGGTCCCTAACATTCATCGAGCTCTGGACTTAGTTTTTTTTTTTTTCGTTTCGGTAGTGACACCATTGTGTCAAAAAAAAAATTGTTCCCCCAAAAACCTGTTAGGAGTACGTTTCAGGCAATTTAAAGTTGATTGGTAGTGACTTTTTTTTTGGTCCCTAACATTCATCGAGCTCTGGACTTAGTCATTTTTTTTTCGTTTCGGTAGTGACACCATTGTGTCAAAAAAAAAATGTTCCCCCAAAAACCTGTTAGGAGTACGTTTCAGGCAATTTAAAGTTGATTGGTAGTGACTTTTTTTTTGGTCCCTAACATTCATCGAGCTCTGGACTTAGTCATTTTTTTTTCGTTTCGGTAGTGACACCATTGTGTCAAAAAAAAAATTGTTCCCCCAAAAACCTGTTAGGAGTACGTTTCAGGCAATTTAAAGTTGATTGGTAGTGACTTTTTTTTTGGTCCCTAACATTCATCGAGCTCTGGACTTAGTCATTTTTTTTTCGTTTCGTTAGTGACACCATTGTGTAAAAAAAAAAAATGTTCCCCCAAAAACCTGTTAGGAGTACGTTTCAGGCAATTTAAAGTTGATTGGTAGTGACTTTTTTTTTTTGTCCCTAACATTCATCGAGCTCTGGACTTAGTCATTTTTTTTTCGTTTCGGTAGTGACACCATTGTGTCAAAAAAAAAATGTTCCCCCAAAAACCTGTTAGGAGTACGTTTCAGGCAATTTAGAGTTGATTGGTAGTACTTTGTAGTGACATTTTTTTTGGTCCCTAACATTCATCGAGCTCTGGACTTCGTACATTTTCTTTTTTCACCATTGGGTCACTACCGAAACGAAAGTTAAATCCGAAAAATTAACTAAGTGTGGAAAAAATCGTCCCCCCAAAAACCTGTTAGGAGTACACTCGGAGCATTGTGCAGTTCAGAAGTGAGTATATCCTAGGATATACTAGCGCTTTTTCTGCCTGTCATCCTCCACCCTTCACATATCATCATTTTGAAGCTTAGGCTACTTAGGCGACTAACCAAGGGGCAACTTGAAGACCTGTTGAGTGTTGTTCAAGTGTTTATTTGCACTTCGTGAAGAGAAAAAAGCTGACATGGCCAACGAGCTCAACTACATATTCTCCCACGCCCAAGTTCCCAAAAATAATCTCCTGGCAGCGGCGGACTGGCCATTTGGCGTACCGGGCAAATGCCCGGTGGGCCGCTGGGCCAGTGGGTCACTGGGCCAAAAAAAAAATAAAAAAAATATTTTTTTTTTTTTTTTTTTTTTTTTTTTTTTTGGAAAAAATATATTTTTAAAAATGTTTTAGGGTTATTACGGTCATATCCGAGTCGCGCGGCCCAATTATTAGTTACGTTAATGTTTGGGCTGGGATGCTTTCCAGCAGGCGCCTCAGTGCGGCCGCAGAGTTCATGTGCAGGGCTGGGCTGAAACAGTGAAACCCCCCCCCCCCCCCCCTTTGTCACCCCCCCCCCCCTCCGTTGACAAAATGGGGGGGGGGGGGTGGGCCGGGCCGGTCCGAACCAAATTGCCAGGGCTGAATTTTGGTCCCAGTCCGGCCCTGTCTCCTGGTCACAAGTTGGTGTACAAATTGAATGAACACTGGGGATTTTACGTTGTCCTGTTGCGTGTCTAGGACCAGCTGTGTGGGCGAGATCCCACCCTCGTCGATGACCATCCTGACCGAGCTCACCCAGCTCAGCAAGACGACCAACGCCATTCAGCTGAATGAAAATGGTATGTGGCTACAGCACACATACAAAGATGCCCCATGTGAAACCGTTAAGTCACCACTTAATCATTAAGGGGTGACTTGGCAGGATGCATTAAGGTTTAATGCATCCTGCAGCAGCTATATTAATTCATGACCAACTGAAAATAATTGATGCCCAAATTATTTTACATTCCCCCAGGTCTTGATAGCCTCCCACTGGTTGTGCCTCCTATGAGCTCAGGCACAACCAGGTGGCCTACACTTGACGGACAGCACTTCAAACTCAGGGTGGAGCGACAGCACGTGACAGTCCATGTCATAGGTATGGTATGAGCTCAATACCCTTGATCTGCTAATGATTTGTGAAATGTTTCAGTTCCAGAACTGCAGGCACTGAGGCAGCATGTGGGCGACCTCAATCACTCTGCTGGGACAGATTTGACAAATTTAAGTAAAGACCTCACCCAAGTAATGCCATCTTTTTAACTTTAACCTGGTTACTAAAAGTTTTATGAGATTACAATTTCATTTGCGATAAACAAATGGTATGTTATAATGCAAATGAGTTTTTTTTTCGTTTCGGTAGTGACACCATTGTGTCAAAAAAAAAATTGTTCCCCCAAAAACCTGTTAGGAGTACGTTTCAGGCAATTTAAAGTTGATTGGTAGTGACTTTTTTTTTGGTCCCTAACATTCATCGAGCTCTGGACTTAGTAATTTTTTTTTCGTTTCGGTAGTGACACCATTGTGTCAAAAAAAAAATTGTTCCCCCAAAAACCTGTTAGGAGTACGTTTCAGACAATTTAAAGTTGATTGGTAGTGACTTTTTTTTTGGTCCATAACATTCATCGAGATCTGGACTTAGTAAAATTGTTTTCGTTTCGTTAGTGACACCATTGTGTCAAAAAAAAAATGGTTCCCCCAAAAACCTGTTAGGAGTACGTTTCAGGCAATTTAAAGTTGATTGGTAGTGACTTTTTTTCTGGTCCATAACATTCATCGAGCTCTGGACTTAGTATTTTTTTTCTCGTTTCGGTAGTGACACCATTGTGTAAAAAAAAAAATGGTTCCCCCAAAAACCTGTTAGGAGTACGTTTCAGGCAATTTAAAGTTGATTGGTAGTGACTTTTTTTTTGGTCCATAACATTCATCGAGATCTGGACTTAGTAATTTTTTTTCCGTTTCGGTAGTGACACCATTGTGTCAAAAAAAAAAATGCTTCCCCCAAATACCTGTTAGGAGTACGTTTCAGGCAATTTAAAGTTGATTGGTAGTGACTATTTTTTTTGGTCCCTAACATTCATCGAGCTCTGGACTTAGTCATTTTTTTTTCGTTTCGGTAGTGACACCATTGTGTCAAAAAAAAAAATGTTCCCCCAAAAACCTGTTAGGAGTACGTTTCAGGCAATTTAAAGTTGATTGGTAGTACTTTGTAGTGACATTTTTTCTGGTCCCTAACATTCATCGAGCTCTGGACTTAGTACATTTTCTTTTTTCACCATTGGGTCACTACCGAAACGAAAGTTAAATCCGAAAAAATCACTAAGTGTGGAAAAAATCGTCCCCCCAAAAACCTGTTAGGAGTACACTCGGAGCATTGTGCAGTTCAGAAGTGAGTATATCCTAGGATATACTAGCGATTTTTCTGCCCGTCATCGTCCACCCTTCACATATCATCATTTTGAAGCTTAGGCTACTTAGGCGACTAACCAAGGGGCAACTTGAAGACCTGTTGAGTGTTGTTCCAATGTGTATTTGCACTTCGTGAAGAAAAAAAAGCTGACATGGCCAACGAGCTCAACTACATATTCTCCCACGCCCAAGTTCCCAAAAATAATCTCCTGGTCACAAGTTGGTGTACAAATTGAATGAACACTGGGGATTTTACGTTGTCCTCTTGCGTGTCTAGGACCAGCTGTGTGGGCGAGATCCCACCCTCGTCGATGACCATCCTGACCGAGCTCACCCAGCTCAGCAAGACGACCAACGCCATTCAGCTGAATGAAAATGGTATGTGGCTACAGCACACATACAAAGATGCCCCATGTGAAACCGTTAAGTCACCCCTTAATCATTAAGGGGTGACTTGGCAGGATGCATTAAGGTTTAATGCATCCTGCAGCAGCTATATTAATTCATGACCAACTGAAAATAATTGATGCCCAAATTATTTTACATTCCCCCAGGTCTTGATAGCCTCCCACTGGTTGTGCCTCCTATGAGCTCAGGCACAACCAGGTGGCCTACACTTGACGGACAGCACTTCAAACTCAGGGTGGAGCGACAGCACGTGACAGTCCATGTCATAGGTATGGTATGAGCTCAATACCCTTGATCTGCTAATGATTTGTGAAATGTTTCAGTTCCAGAACTGCAGGCACTGAGGCAGCATGTGGGCGACCTCAATCACTCTGCTGGGACAGATTTGACAAATTTAAGTAAAGACCTCACCCAAGTAATGCCATCTTTTTAACTTTAACCTGGTTACTAAAAGTTTTATGAGATTACAATTTCATTTGCGATAAACAAATGGTATGTTGTAATGCAAATGAGCTGAAAGTAGTGGCGGTCGTGACACCATTGTGTCAAAAAAAAAAAAATGTTCCCCCAAAAACCTGTTAGGAGTACGTTTCAGGCAATTTAAAGTTGATTGGTAGTGACTATTTTTTTTTGTCCCTAACATTCATCGAGCTCTGGACTTAGTCATTTTTTTTTCGTTTCGGTAGTGACACCATTGTGTCAAAAAAAAAATGTTCCCCCAAAAACCTGTTAGGAGTACGTTTCAGGCAATTTAAAGTTGATTGGTAGTGACTTTTTTTTTTGTCCCTAACATTCATCGAGCTCTGGACTTAGTCATTTTTTTTTTCGTTTCGGTAGTGACACCATTGTGTCAAAAAAAAAATTGTTCCCCCAAAAACCTGTTAGGAGTACGTTTCAGGCAATTTAAAGTTGATTGGTAGTGACTTTTTTTTTGGTCCCTAACATTCATCGAGCTCTGGACTTAATCATTTTTTTTTCGTTTCGGTAGTGACACCATTGTGTCAAAAAAAAAATTGTTCCCCCAAAAACCTGTTAGGAGTACGTTTCAGGCAATTTAAAGTTGATTGGTAGTGACTTTTTTTTTGGTCCCTAACATTCATCGAGCTCTGGACTTAGTCATTTTTTTTTCGTTTCGGTAGTGACACCATTGTGTCAAAAAAAAAATTGTTCCCCCAAAAACCTGTTAGGAGTACGTTTCAGGCAATTTAAAGTTGATTGGTAGTGACTTTTTTTTTGGTCCCTAACATTCATCGAGCTCTGGACTTAGTCATTTTTTTTTCGTTTCGTTAGTGACACCATTGTGTAAAAAAAAAAAATGTTCCCCCAAAAACCTGTTAGGAGTACGTTTCAGGCAATTTAATCTTGATTGGTAGTGACTTTTTTTTTTTGTCCCTAACATTCATCGAGCTCTGGACTTAGTCATTTTTTTTTCGTTTCGGTAGTGACACCATTGTGTCAAAAAAAAAAATGTTCCCCCAAAAACCTGTTAGGAGTACGTTTCAGGCAATTTAGAGTTGATTGGTAGTACTTTGTAGTGACATTTTTTTTGGTCCCTAACATTCATCGAGCTCTGGACTTCGTACATTTTCTTTTTTCACCATTGGGTCACTACCGAAACGAAAGTTAAATCCGAAAAATTAACTAAGTGTGGAAAAAATCGTCCCCCCAAAAACCTGTTAGGAGTACACTCGGAGCATTGTGCAGTTCAGAAGTGAGTATATCCTAGGATATACTAGCGCTTTTTCTGCCTGTCATCCTCCACCCTTCACATATCATCATTTTGAAGCTTAGGCTACTTAGGCGACTAACCAAGGGGCAACTTGAAGACCTGTTGAGTGTTGTTCAAGTGTGTATTTGCACTTCGTGAAGAAAAAAAAGCTGACATGGCCAACGAGCTCAACTACATATTCTCCCACGCCCAAGTTCCCAAAAATAATCTCCTGGTCACAAGTTGGTGTACAAATTGAATGAACACTGGGGATTTTACGTTGTCCTCTTGCGTGTCTAGGACCAGCTGTGTGGGCGAGATCCCACCCTCGTCGATGACCATCCTGACCGAGCTCACCCAGCTCAGCAAGACGACCAACGCCATTCAGCTGAATGAAAATGGTATGTGGCTACAGCACACATACAAAGATGCCCCATGTGAAACCGTTAAGTCACCACTTAATCATTAAGGGGTGACTTAGCAGGATGCATTAAGGTTTAATGCATCCTGCAGCAGCTATATTAATTCATGACCAACTGAAAATAATTGATGCCCAAATTATTTTACACTCCCCCAGGTGCTGATAGCCTCTTACCTGCCCTCCTATGAGCTCAGGCATAACCAGGTGGCCTACACTTGACGGACAGCACTTCAAACTCAGGGTGGAGCGACAGCACCTGACAGTCCATGTCATAGGTATGGTATGAGCTCAATACCCTTGATCTGCTAATGATTTGTGAAATGTTTCAGTTCCAGAACTGCAGGCACTGAGGCAGCATGTGGGCGACCTCAATCACTCTGCTGGGACAGATTTGACAAATTTAAGTAAAGACCTCACCCAAGTAATGCCATCTTTTTAACTTTAACCTGGTTACTAAAAGTTTTATGAGATTACAATTTCATTTGCGATAAACAAATGGTATGTTGTAATGCAAATGAGCTGAAAGTAGTGGCGGTAGTGACACCATTGTGTCAAAAAAAAAAATGTTCCCCCAAAAACCTGTTAGGAGTACGTTTCAGGCAATTTAAAGTTGATTGGTAGAGACTTTTTTTTTTGGTCCCTAACATTCATCGAGCTCTGGACTTAGTCATTTTTTTTTCGTTTCGGTAGTGACACCATTGTGTCAAAAAAAAAATTGTTCCCCCAAAAACCTGTTAGGAGTACGTTTCAGGCAATTTAGAGTTGATTGGTAGTACTTTGTAGTGACATTTTTTTTGGTCCCTAACATTCATCGAGCTCTGGACTTAGTACATTTTCTTTTTTCACCATTGGGTCACTACCGAAACGAAAGTTAAATCCGAAAAAATCACTAAGTGTGGAAAAAATCGTCCCCCCAAAAACCTGTTAGGAGTACACTCGGAGCATTGTGCAGTTCAGAAGTGAGTATATCCTAGGATATACTAGCGCTTTTTCTGCCCGTCATCCTCCACCCTTCACATATCATCATTTTGAAGCTTAGGCTACTTAGGCGACTAACCAAGGGGCAACTTGAAGACCTGTTGAGTGTTGTTCAAGTGTGTATTTGCACTTCGTGAAGAAAAAAAAGCTGACATGGCCAACGAGCTCAACTACATATTCTCCCACGCCCAAGTTCCCAAAAATAATCTCCTGGTCACAAGTTGGTGTACAAATTGAATGAACACTGGGGATTTGACTGTGATCGTTGTCCTCTTGCATGTCTAGGACCAGCTGTGTGGGCGAGATCCCACCCTCGTCGATGACCATCCTGACCGAGCTCACCCAGCTCAGCAAGACGACCAACGCCATTCAGCTGAATGAAAATGGTATGTGGCTACAGCACACATACAAAGATGCCCCATGTGAAACCGTTAAGTCACCACTTAATCATTAAGGGGTGACTTAGCAGGATGCATTAAGGTTTAATGCATCCTGCAGCAGCTATATTAATTCATGACCAACTGAAAATAATTGATGCCCAAATTATTTTACACTCCCCCATGTGCTGATATCCTCCCACCTGCCCTCCTATGAGCTCAGGCACAACCAGGTGGCCTACACTTGACGGACAGCACTTCAAACTCAGGGTGGAGCGACAGCACCTGACAGTCCATGTCATAGGTATGGTATGAGCTCAATACCCTTGATCTGCTAATGATTTGTGAAATGTTTCAGTTCCAGAACTGCAGGCACTGAGGCAGCATGTGGGCGACCTCAATCACTCTGCTGGGACAGATTTGACAAATTTAAGTAAAGACCTCACCCAAGTAATGCCATCTTTTTAACTTTAACCTGGTTACTAAAAGTTTTATGAGATTACAATTTCATTTGCGATAAACAAATGGTATGTTGTAATGCAAAAGAGCTGAAAATAGTGGCGGTAGTGACACCATTGTGTCAAAAAAAAAATTGTTCCCCCAAAAACCTGTTAGGAGTACGTTTCAGGCAATTTAAAGTTGATTGGTAGTGACTTTTTTTTTGGTCCCTAACATTCATCGAGCTCTGGACTTAGTCATTTTTTTTTCGTTTCGGTAGTGACACCATTGTGTCAAAAAAAAATGTGTTCCCCCAAAAACCTGTTAGGAGTACGTTTCAGGCAATTTAAAGTTGATTGGTAGTGACTTTTTTTTTGGTCCCTAACATTCATCGAGCTCTGGACTTAGTAATTTTTTTTTCGTTTCGGTAGTGACACCATTGTGTCAAAAAAAAAATGGTTCCCCCAAAAACCTGTTAGGAGTACGTTTAAGGCAATTTAAAGTTGATTGGTAGTGACTTTTTTTTTGGTCCCTAACATTCATCGAGCTCTGGACTTAGTTTTTTTTTTTTTTGTTTCGGTAGTGACACCATTGTGTCAAAAAAAAAAATGTTCCCCCAAAAACCTGTTAGGAGTACGTTTCAGGCAATTTAAAGTTGATTGGTAGTGACTTTTTTTTTGGTCCCTAACATTCATCGAGCTCTGGACTTAGTCATTTTTTTTTCGTTTCGGTAGTGACACCATTGTGTCAAAAAAAAAAAGTTCCCCCAAAAACCTGTTAGGAGTACGTTTCAGGCAATTTAAAGTTGATTGGTAGTGACTTTTTTTTGGTCCCTAACATTCATCGAGCTCTGGACTTAGTCATTTGTTTTTCGTTTCGGTAGTGACACCATTGTGTCAAAAAAAAATTGTTCCCCCAAAAACCTGTTAGGAGTAAGTTTCAGCCAATTTAAAGTTGATTGGTAGTGACTTTTTTTTTGGTCCCTAACATTCATCGAGCTCTGGACTTAGTCATTTTTTTTTCGTTTCGTTAGTGACACCATTGTGTAGAAAAAAAAAATGGTTCCCCCAAAAACCTGTTAGGAGTACGTTTCAGGCAATTTAAAGTTGATTGGTAGTGACTTTTTTTTTGGTCCCTAACATTCATCGAGCTCTGGACTTAGTTTTTTTTTTTTTCGTTTCGGTAGTGACACCATTGTGTCAAAAAAAAAATTGTTCCCCCAAAAACCTGTTAGGAGTACGTTTCAGGCAATTTAAAGTTGATTGGTAGTGACTTTTTTTTTGGTCCCTAACATTCATCGAGCTCTGGACTTAGTCATTTTTTTTTCGTTTCGGTAGTGACACCATTGTGTCAAAAAAAAAATGTTCCCCCAAAAACCTGTTAGGAGTACGTTTCAGGCAATTTAAAGTTGATTGGTAGTGACTTTTTTTTTGGTCCCTAACATTCATCGAGCTCTGGACTTAGTCATTTTTTTTTCGTTTCGGTAGTGACACCATTGTGTCAAAAAAAAAATTGTTCCCCCAAAAACCTGTTAGGAGTACGTTTCAGGCAATTTAAAGTTGATTGGTAGTGACTTTTTTTTTGGTCCCTAACATTCATCGAGCTCTGGACTTAGTCATTTTTTTTTCGTTTCGTTAGTGACACCATTGTGTAAAAAAAAAAAATGTTCCCCCAAAAACCTGTTAGGAGTACGTTTCAGGCAATTTAAAGTTGATTGGTAGTGACTTTTTTTTTTTGTCCCTAACATTCATCGAGCTCTGGACTTAGTCATTTTTTTTTCGTTTCGGTAGTGACACCATTGTGTCAAAAAAAAAAAGTTCCCCCAAAAACCTGTTAGGAGTACGTTTCAGGCAATTTAAAGTTGATTGGTAGTGACTTTTTTTTGGTCCCTAACATTCATCGAGCTCTGGACTTAGTCATTTGTTTTTCGTTTCGGTAGTGACACCATTGTGTCAAAAAAAAATTGTTCCCCCAAAAACCTGTTAGGAGTAAGTTTCAGCCAATTTAAAGTTGATTGGTAGTGACTTTTTTTTTGGTCCCTAACATTCATCGAGCTCTGGACTTAGTTTTTTTTTTTTTCGTTTCGGTAGTGACACCATTGTGTCAAAAAAAAAATTGTTCCCCCAAAAACCTGTTAGGAGTACGTTTCAGGCAATTTAAAGTTGATTGGTAGTGACTTTTTTTTTGGTCCCTAACATTCATCGAGCTCTGGACTTAGTCATTTTTTTTTCGTTTCGGTAGTGACACCATTGTGTCAAAAAAAAAATGTTCCCCCAAAAACCTGTTAGGAGTACGTTTCAGGCAATTTAAAGTTGATTGGTAGTGACTTTTTTTTTGGTCCCTAACATTCATCGAGCTCTGGACTTAGTCATTTTTTTTTCGTTTCGGTAGTGACACCATTGTGTCAAAAAAAAAATTGTTCCCCCAAAAACCTGTTAGGAGTACGTTTCAGGCAATTTAAAGTTGATTGGTAGTGACTTTTTTTTTGGTCCCTAACATTCATCGAGCTCTGGACTTAGTCATTTTTTTTTCGTTTCGTTAGTGACACCATTGTGTAAAAAAAAAAAATGTTCCCCCAAAAACCTGTTAGGAGTACGTTTCAGGCAATTTAAAGTTGATTGGTAGTGACTTTTTTTTTTTGTCCCTAACATTCATCGAGCTCTGGACTTAGTCATTTTTTTTTCGTTTCGGTAGTGACACCATTGTGTCAAAAAAAAAATGTTCCCCCAAAAACCTGTTAGGAGTACGTTTCAGGCAATTTAGAGTTGATTGGTAGTACTTTGTAGTGACATTTTTTTTGGTCCCTAACATTCATCGAGCTCTGGACTTCGTACATTTTCTTTTTTCACCATTGGGTCACTACCGAAACGAAAGTTAAATCCGAAAAATTAACTAAGTGTGGAAAAAATCGTCCCCCCAAAAACCTGTTAGGAGTACACTCGGAGCATTGTGCAGTTCAGAAGTGAGTATATCCTAGGATATACTAGCGCTTTTTCTGCCTGTCATCCTCCACCCTTCACATATCATCATTTTGAAGCTTAGGCTACTTAGGCGACTAACCAAGGGGCAACTTGAAGACCTGTTGAGTGTTGTTCAAGTGTGTATTTGCACTTCGTGAAGAAAAAAAAGCTGACATGGCCAACGAGCTCAACTACATATTCTCCCACGCCCAAGTTCCCAAAAATAATCTCCTGGTCACAAGTTGGTGTACAAATTGAATGAACACTGGGGATTTTACGTTGTCCTCTTGCGTGTCTAGGACCAGCTGTGTGGGCGAGATCCCACCCTCGTCGATGACCATCCTGACCGAGCTCACCCAGCTCAGCAAGACGACCAACGCCATTCAGCTGAATGAAAATGGTATGTGGCTACAGCACACATACAAAGATGCCCCATGTGAAACCGTTAAGTCACCACTTAATCATTAAGGGGTGACTTAGCAGGATGCATTAAGGTTTAATGCATCCTGCAGCAGCTATATTAATTCATGACCAACTGAAAATAATTGATGCCCAAATTATTTTACACTCCCCCAGGTGCTGATAGCCTCCCACCTGCCCTCCTATGAGCTCAGGCACAACCAGGTGGCCTACACTTGACGGACAGCACTTCAAACTCAGGGTGGAGCGACAGCACGTGACAGTCCATGTCATAGGTATGGTATGAGCTCAATACCCTTGATCTGCTAATGATTTGTGAAATGTTTCAGTTCCAGAACTGCAGGCACTGAGGCAGCATGTGGGCGACCTCAATCACTCTGCTGGGACAGATTTGACAAATTTAAGTAAAGACCTCACCCAAGTAATGCCATCTTTTTAACTTTAACCTGGTTACTAAAAGTTTTATGAGATTACAATTTCATTTGCGATAAACAAATGGTATGTTGTAATGCAAATGAGCTGAAAGTAGTGGCGGTCGTGACACCATTGTGTCAAAAAAAAAATTGTTCACCCAAAAACCTGTTAGGAGTACGTTTCAGGCAATTTAAAGTTGATTGGTAGTGACTTTTTTTTTGGTCCCTAACATTCATCGAGCTCTGGACTTAGTAATTTTTTTTTCGTTTCGGTAGTGACACCATTGTGTCAAAAAAAAATTTGTTCCCCCAAAAACCTGTCAGGAGTACGTTTCAGGCAATTTAAAGTTGATTGGTAGTGACTTTTTTTTTGGTCCCTAACATTCATCGAGCTCTGGACTTAGTCATTTTTTTTTTCGTTTCGTTAGTGACACCATTGTGTAAAAAAAAAAATGGTTCCCCCAAAAACCTGTTAGGAGTACGTTTCAGGCAATTTAAAGTTGATTGGTAGTGACTTTTTTTTTGGTCCCTAACATTCATCGAGCTCTGGACTTAGTACATTTTCTTTTTTCACCATTGGGTCACTACCGAAACGGAAGTTTGTCCCTACCGAAACTAAAGTTAAATCCGAAAAAATCAGTAATTGTGGAAAAAATCGTCCCCCCAAAAACCTGTTAGGAGTACACTCGGAGCATTGTGCAGTTCAGAAGTGAGTATATCCTAGGATATACTAGCGCTTTTTCTGCCCGTCATCCTCCATCCTCCATCCTCCACCTCCACATGTGAAGACATATCATCATTTTGAAGCTTAGGCTACTTAGGCGACTAACCAAGGGGCAACTTGAAGACCTGTTGAGTGTTGTTCAAGTGTGTAGTTGCACTTCGTGAAGAAAAAAAAGCTGACATGGCCAACGAGCTCAACTACATATTCTCCCACGCCCAAGTTCCCAAAAATAATCTCCTGGTCACAAGTTGGTGTACAAATTGAATGAACACTGGGGATTTCACGTTGTCCTCTTGCGTGTCTAGGACCAGCTGTGTGGGCGAGATCCCACCCTCGTCGATGACCATCCTGACCGAGCTCACCCAGCTCAGCAAGACAACCAACGCCATTCAGCTGAATGAAAATGGTATGTGGCTACAGCACACATACAAAGATGCCCCATGTGAAACCGTTAAGTCACCACTTAATCATTAAGGGGTGACTTAGCAGGATGCATTAAGGTTTAATGCATCCTGCAGCAGCTATATTAATTCATGACCAACTGAAAATAATTGATGCCCAAATTATTTTACACTCCCCCAGGTGCTGATAGCCTCCCACTGGTTGTGCCTCCTATGAGCTCAGGCACAACCAGGTGGCCTACACTTGACGGACAGCACTTCAAACTCAGGGTGGAGCGACAGCACGTGACAGTCCATGTCATAGGTATGGTATGAGCTCAATACCCTTGATCTGCTAATGATTTGTGAAATGTTTCAGTTCCAGAACTGCAGGCACTGAGGCAGCATGTGGGCGACCTCAATCACTCTGCTGGGACAGATTTGACAAATTTAAGTAAAGACCTCACCCAAGTAATGCCATCTTTTTAACTTTAACCTGGTTACTAAAAGTTTTATGAGATTACAATTTCATTTGCGATAAACAAATGGTATGTTGTAATGCAAATGAGCTGAAAGTAGTGGCGGTAGTGACACCATTGTGTCAAAAAAAAAAATGTTCACCCAAAAACCTGTTAGGAGTACGTTTCAGGCAATTTAAAGTTGATTGGTAGTGACTTTTTGTTTGGTCCCTAACATTCATCGAGCTCTGGACTTAGTAATTTTTTTTTCGTTTCGGTAGTGACACCATTGTGTCAAAAAAAAATTTGTTCCCCCAAAAACCTGTCAGGAGTACGTTTCAGGCAATTTAAAGTTTATTGGTAGTGACTTTTTTTTTGGTCCCTAACATTCATCGAGCTCTGGACTTAGTATTTTTTTTTTCGTTTTGGTAGTGACACCATTGTGTCAAAAAAAAATTGTTCCCCCAAAAACCTGTTAGGAGTACGTTTCAGGCAATTTAGAGTTGATTGGTAGTACTTTGTAGTGACATTTTTTTTGGTCCCTAACATTCATCGAGCTCTGGACTTAGTACATTTTCTTTTTTCACCATTGGGTCACTACCGAAACGAAAGTTTGTCCCTACCGAAACGAAAGTTAATAAGTAGAAAAAAAACAGAAGTCTCGCTAGACGAGATTGAAATCTCGTCTAGCGAGACTTCTGTTTTTTGTTGTTGTTTTTTTGCACAGTGTTCTGTCACTATGAACGTCAGATCTCTCACAAAAAAAAAAAAAAACTCTTAAAATATTTGATCTAACCTAAGGCCTATCCGCGCACCTTTTTAAGCTGTGGCGGACCAGGGGTGGAGTTATGACATTTTTCTACTGTACCATTCATCCTAAGATATCATAACATCATAGAAAAGGTAATAAAGCTTTGGTCCAAAATTCTCCTTTAAGTAAAAAATAATAAAATAAATAGTACTTTATCCACCACTGTCGGCAAGGGTCCATTTGGTTACATTTGCGAAAAAAAGAACACCTAAAAAAACACAAAACGAAGGCACAGGAATGGAGCTCCTGGTTTACTGGGATGGGGTTCAATTCCCCACTGTGCCCTGCTCATTGTGTTGGCATTTATATTTGAACTCTCACATTGAATAGTTTCATGTATTATACTGGCATCAACCTTTAGTATGTATCACAATGTAGAGCTTTAACTTTTTAACTTACCTAAAAAAAAGTTATCTTTAAAGATTACTTCAATGTGAATGTATATGAAGACACTGTATCCAGATGTATACTTCTCAGCTCTGTGCGTAATGGGTTATTTGAAAGGTGTTAAATAATCATTTTTGGTTAAATCACAACCCCCTTTTTAAGTTGAAGTTCTATATTCTGGCTTTCTGATCTAATCAGTGCTATGGTCTTGTAGGGAATCGACGGACTGTGCCAACTGCAGTGGCCGAGCCTTGAACCTGTAACCTACGGCTCACCAGGTAGTCACACTAACCATTCACGTACAGCTCTACTTATATCTGTGGTTCTAAAACATTTTGTTGTCAAGGACCCCCCAAATTGACATGTATTTGGCAGTGGACCTCAATGTGAAAAGATGCAGTGTCAGGGCCCCCCATGAAAAAGATTTATGTCTAAAACTTTAAAAGAATATATATATTTATTTTCACACAATGTCAGGGTCAAGAATGGAACCACGAATCAACCCCCACTTCTTAAGTTAAAGCTCTATATTCTGATCTAATCATTGCTATGGTCTTGTAGGGAATTGAAGGACTGTGCCAACTGCAGTGGCCGAGCCTTGAACCTGTTACCTTCGGCTCACCAGGCAGTCACACTAACCATTCAGCTACAGCTCTACTTAGATCTGTGGTTCTAAAACATTTTGTTGTCAAGGGCCCCCCAAATTAACATGTATTTGGCAGTGGACCTCAATGTGAAAAGATGTAGTGTCAGGGCCCCCCATGAAAAAGATTTATATTTAGAACTTAAAAATATATATATTTATTCCAAATGTGTTTATTTTCACACAATGTCAGGGTTAAGAATCGAACTCCTAACCTTTTGTTTCTTAAGCAGGCTCTTTATCCAGTGGGCCACTGTGCCATGCTAAAGAGTGAAGGCCAATTAGATAATGACAGAAAAGCCAAAGGCTTGTTTCCATTGGGGTTCATTAAACATTCAGAAGCAACAGCACAACAAACCATAGACAAAAATAATATGCTGTAAAGATCTTCTTTTTTTGTTTGTTTGTATTGTTGTGTGTTGTTCCACAAAGAGGAATGAAGACCTTCCATAGCAAGCCAGCTGATGGCTCAGTGTGTTAGCTCAATGGGTTGAGATGCAGTATACATGATCCAGAGGCCATGAGTTCAAATCCCACTGAGGTCTTTCCTGTGATGCTTTCCTTTGCAGACTGGCTTCCAGAAGATCAAGTTAAAACCACCAGGAACCCTGTAACTCTCAGCCAACAGCATAGCTCAACTGGTAGAGCGTCTGTCCAATAACATGACTTGACTTGACTTTAGTGGGTTCGATTCCCACTCGAGTCAAGTGTCCCCGGTAACTTGGGACAACCGATAAATTGACTGATATCCTTTGTGATGCTTCCTTTGCAGACTAACTTCTAGAAAAACAAGTCAAAAGCACCAGGAAACCTGTATCTCTCAACCAACAGCATAGCTCAACTGGTAGAGCGTCTGTCCAATAACATGACTTGACTTGACTTGAGTGGGAATCGAACCCACTAAAGTCAAGTCAAGTCATGTTATTGGACAGAGACTTGACTCGAGTGGGAATCTAACCCACTCAAGTCAAGTCATGTTATTGGACAGACGCTCTACCAGTTGAGCTATGCTGTTGGTTGAGAGTTACAGGTTTCCTGGTGCTTTTGACTTGTTTTTCTAGAAGTTAGTCTGCAAAGGAAGCATCACAAAGGATATCAGTCAAGTCATGTTATTGGACAGAGACTTGACTCGAGTGGGAATCAAACCCACTCAAGTCAAGTCAAGTCATGTTATTGGACAGACGCTCTACCAGTTGAGCTATGCTGTTGGTTGAGAGTTACAGGTTTCCTGGTGCTTTTGACTTGTTTTTCTAGAAGTTAGTCTGCAAAGGAAGCATCACAAAGGATATCAGTCAATTTATCGGTTGTCCCAAGTTACCGGGGACACTTGACTCGAGTGGGAATCGAACCCACTAAAGTCAAGTCAAGTCATGTTATTGGACAGACGCTCTACCAGTTGAGCTATGCTGTTGGCTGAGAGTTACAGGTTTCCTGGTGGTTTTAACTTGATCTTCTGGAAGCCAGTCTGCAAAGGAAAGCATCACAGGAAAGACCTCAGTGGGATTTGAACTCATGGCCTCTGGATCATGTATACTGCGTCTCAACCCATTGAGCTAACAGATGGCAGACAAGTACAGCCTTCCTGGTAGTTTTCAGTTTATCTTCTGGAAGCCAGTCTGCAAAGGAAAGAATCATAGGAAAGACATCAATGGGATTTGAACTCATGGCCTCTGGATCATGAATACTGCGTCTCAACCCATTGAGCTAACAGATGGCTGACAAGTACAGCCTTCCTGGTAGTTTTCAGTTGATCTTCTGGAAGCCAGTCTGCAAAGGAAAGAATCATAGGAAAGACATGGATGGGATTTGAACTCATGGCCTCTGGATCATGAATACTGCGTCTCAACCCATTGAGCTAACAGATGGCTGACAAGTACAGCCTTCCTTGTGCTTTGACTTGAACAACAAACAAGACAAATAACTTAAAAAAAATTTGTTACAGCATAAATATAAATCTTTTTCATGGGGGGCCCTGACACTACATCTTTTCACATTGGGGTCCACTGCCCAAATACATGTCAATTTGGGGGGTTGACAACAAAACGTTTCAGAACCGCAGATTCCAAGGAAACAGCTGTAGGTGAATGGATAGAGTCACTGACTAGTGAGCCGCAGGTAACAGGTTCAAGCCTCAGCTACAGCAGCAAGTCAGGATGTCAAATCAAATAGGTATTATTAGGAGTGAAATGGTTGTGTTTCTTCACCCCAACTGCACATGACATCAGTTTACATGTACGTTATTTTCAGTGATGAAGACAAACCGCACAGACGTTCACTGTACTTTAGTACATTTTGTAAACTTATGACTCTGAGTAGAGTATAGCCTGACTTAAACAAACAAATAACAACTTAGTATAGTCAGATTATTTTTTACACAACTTACATTTTGTAATCAAACTACCGAAACGAAAGTTGGTCACCACCGAAACGAAAGTTAAATCCGAAATAATCACTAAGTGTGGAGGCCAAAATCGTCCCCCCAAAAACCTGGCAATTTAGAGTTGATTGGTAGTACTTTGTAGTGACTTTTTTGGTCCCTAACACCACAAATGGTTTACATACTCTTTAATGTCTTACGCATCATTTGCTTAACATGAATGATAATTCTAGTAATTGTTAGGTGTCTGCATTCATGAAAGCCAGGTAGTTTGCAACAGGTAAGGAGAAAGTCCACATTAACAGACAGTCATAAATGATGAACTGTCTTCACTTTACTGTAGGGCACATAATAACATGTACAAAGGATTTATAGATATTTTAGGAATGTTTTACAAAGCATGTTAAACATGATCAAACACATTAACAGACAGTTGTAAATGATGAACTGTCTTCACTTTACTATAGGGCACATAATAACATGTACTAAGGATTTATAGATACTTTAGGAATGTTTAACAAAGCATATGTTAAACATGAACAAGCTACCAATAGCTTGTATATATTATGTAACATCAGTTACAAATTATTTAATAATCATTTACAGATGTATTATACATGGCTTATTCATGAATAGTTACTAATACCTTTATAGATGATTTGTAACCGTAGTTATAAAGGTTTTAGTAATCATTTACAAATGTCAATAAACAGGTTGTTAATGATTTGTTAATAGTCTACAAACTACTTATAAACGTTTATAGATGCTTTATAACGGGTCATTATTGTGAAGTGCTACCAAAAATAAATTTACTAAGTGGTAACACTTAGTGATTTTTTTTTTGGATTTAACTTTCGTTTCGGTAGTGACAAACTTCGTTTCGGTAGTGACAAACTTATGTTTCGGTAGTGACCCAATGGTGAAAAAATAAATATACTAAGTGGTTACACTTAGTGTTTTTTTCGGATTTAACTTTCGTTTCGGTAGTGACCCAATGGTGAAAAAATAAATTTACTAAGTGGTTACACTTAGTGTTTTTTTTGGATTTAACTTTCGTTTCGGTAGTGACAAACTTTCGTTTCGGTAGTGACCCAATGGTGAAAAAAAAAATGTACTAAGTGG
This sequence comes from Gymnoscopelus microlampas, assembly GCF_963454915.1. Taxonomy (NCBI): domain Eukaryota; kingdom Metazoa; phylum Chordata; class Actinopteri; order Myctophiformes; family Myctophidae; genus Gymnoscopelus; species Gymnoscopelus microlampas. The sequence continues at coordinate 45,673,699 of NC_139959.1, read as the reverse complement.
TTACACTTAGTGTTTTTTTCGGTTTAACTTTCGTTTCGGTAGTGACAAAGTTTAATCCGAAAAAATCACTAAGTGTGGAGTCCAAAATCGTCCCCCAAAAACCTGTTAGGAGTACGTTTCAGGCAATTTATAGTTGATGGGTAGTATTTTTTAGTGACACTTTTTTTGGTCCGTAACATTGAAATGTATTTTTTCACCATTGGGTCACTACCGAAACTCTGGACATGACTAATCCCTGGAACTGGTAGTTCCAGGAACGTCAGGTACGCCGTTCCTGGTAGTACCTGATGGTAGTTTGATACGGTAGTTTGTTATGGCAGTTTGATACAGTAGTTTCATAAGGAACGTAACAGACTACAGCAACCTGCAATCAGCAAACACCGCAGGGAATTGAACCCCATCCTAGTAAACCAGGAGTTCCATACCAGCGTCTTGAGTTATACATTAAAAAAAGTCTGCCATTTTAAAATAAATCTCAAAGGGATATCAAATACTGCTATCAGATGGGGGCCCGTGGTCAAATACATATTAATATTAATTTGGGGGTCTTTGATATGAAAATGTTTGAGAACCACTGGTTTAAATAACATTTAGAAAGGAAGCCCAAATAAGCAACTACAGTTTAGAAACAAGCCCAGAAAACAAGCCCAGAATAAGCCACTTTGCAAACAAACAAGCCCAAAGTCACTTATAATAAGCAGACATGGCAACACTGATCACAGGTTTTATCAAACCCGGAAGTTATGCAGGAATGCCTACTGAGTGTCAAAAAAATACTTTCTGGCCTTGACAGCCCATGCATCCAAACAGAAAAGTCATATCTGATTGCATTAAACAACATTAAACAATGTTAAACTCACTTTGCATGTTGCTTTGCCACTCGCTTTGCCACTCCATGTGCCATTCACTTTAAGCATGTGCATACCCTCTATTCCCCGATTGCAAATGAGCCTCCTTTGAAAACAAAGGCGACTTGCTGTGGTTGGCTACAACAGAATAGGGTGAGGGGCTGCTAATGTTGTTATGTTGATTTTTTGCTTTTTTCCCCTGGCGGATCTTGCCCCTACACAGGGGCAAGCAGGGTTTACAGACCGGGCCACGGCCTTGTTGGCCCCAACATACCTCAAAATTGTACTTAAGTACAGTTCTGTGAGTCTGCATGTATGTGTTAGGGGCAGATGAATAATTTTCATAAAACTGCAATAGTTAAAATCTATCTCCTCCTGGGATTTTTGAGTACTTTGCACAAAACTCTTTACACATGAACTTCGCGATGCGACGCGTTGTGAGCTTGTAGATCTGCTATTTTCAAATATTTTGTACTTTTACTTTTGGTACTTTAAGTACATTTTGATGCCAATACTTTTGTACTTTTACTCAAGTACATTTTGAATTCTGGACTTTTACTTGTAACGGAGTATTTTTATATTGCAGTACTGTTACTTTTACTTAAGTAAACAATTTGAGTACTTTTTCCACCACTGCGCTGCACACATTTACGAACACACATGCAAAAACGTGTAAATATAATCACAACGCATTATGTTTTCTCACTTTTACACTGATTACACTGCCTGCCAGCCAGCCAGACAGACAGACAGACAGACAGACAGACAGACAGACAGACAGACAGACAGACAGACAGACAGACAGACAGACAGACAGACGCTCTACCTCCTGAGCCACTGCCGCCCCCATGTATATTTGTCAATAACACCATCAATCAATCAAAGATCATTTGTATACTTACCAGAGCTGAATCCCACTCCCCATCTGAAGAGTCCATTAAAGAACACAGTGTGTCAATCTGTGTGATGTTCCACATGGTGATGTCATCAGTAGTGGCGTTGCGTGACGCAGGCCCCAGCTCCTGGACTTTCTCTTCTGGGATGAACGACTCACTGACATAGGCCTGACGTTGTGGATAGAGACATATTAGTGGATAGAGACATATTAGTGATAGAGACATATTAGACGGGACACCTGCAACTGGAATCACTTTATTTGCGATACCTGTTCATTCATGCAATACGTTTACAAGACTTTTATCTTGGTGGTAATGTGGTCAGACAATATTAAATATTATGGTAAAAGGACAACAGCCTCACATGCAAGAATACAATGCAAAATACATTGGAAACAGACTTTCCAAATGTCTTCATGAAGTTATCATTTAATTGGATGAAATAAGCCAGGCGCACAAGAAAATACCAATTGTTGACCACTTAAGCCTTATTATATATTTTGTAGTGCTATTTTCAAAAATATCTAGCAGATCTTTAAAGGTAGGGTAAATTATGTTTTTTTTTTTTTTGTTAAAACGTCATACTATATTCTGATAGTAATAATTGCTACAGAGCATTTGTTCGGTCACAGGGGTCTCTCCAGCTCTTTAGTAAACAGAATTATGTACATTTTCAGGTAGGTGACAACATTTAAGCCAATCAGGAGAGAGTACTGAAAATGCATTTTCTGTTTAATAAAGAGCTGGAGAGACATAGAGACTCATTTTACTGAACAAACACTCTATAGCAATGATTACTATCAGAATATAGAGCTATTTCACACTTATTTTAACAAAAGTAAATCACTTACCCTACCTTTAAGTTTTGCCTGTAATGACATGCCCAAAATAGGCACGCCAGGTTGAAAGTGGTTAATTGAACTCAGACAATCTAAAACATGGACCTTTACTGGTCCATTTGGGGGGATGTTGCTTCATATTCAGTGACCCACCTCTTGCAGCTTGGTGAGAACAATGCTGGCGTACTCCTCTTGGTCCACTTTGTCCAAGATGGCGGCCAGGTTGTGTTTCACAGTCGTCGCGCTGAGGCAAGAGTTGAACTGTGTCTCGTCGTCGTAGTCGAAGGGGAAGGTCTCGTCGCCGATCGTCACCAGTGTGATTTGTCCCACCGTGCATTCAGTCGCTGTGACAGAGCAGAAGAGGCAGGGAAGGACAGCTTGTTACACACATTGTGGGTGTTGTTAACCACCTGCCCAAGGCCTTTGGCTTAACCCATTAAGGCCTGAGGTTCCGATTCTACAAAACGTCTTCTAAATCCTAACAGTTTTATGAAAAACGTATGTTACTATGTCAGTGGTTCTCAAACCTTTTCATGTCAAGGACCCCCAAAATTATATGTATTTGGCTGCCGACCCCCATCTGAAAATGTTTTGTTCCAGGGACCCCCAGATGCAAAGATTTGAGTAAAAAAAATATGCTTTAAAAATATGTATATTCAAAGATTTGCTAAAATGTTCACGATTTTTCAAAAATAGCTCCTAGCTTTTATATCTGCTATTTTTGAATATCCAAAGTATAAAAGAATGGTTTAAGTGGTTTACATAGACATGCAATTCCTGCGTTTAATGGGATGAGTGGTTTTATACAAAAAGAAAATTACGAAAATAGCAGATCTACAAGCTCATACAGGTCGTGTGACCTTGCAGATCTGCTATTTTTTGCTATTTAACGTTTCTTGAAATTCTTTTACAAATGTCTCCCCTATGATGACAAGCCCAAAACAGGGACGGCAGGTTTAAAGTGGTTACAGTATGTTAGGTCACCAAAGGAAACAAATGCACCAAGACAGTGGTTCGCAAAGTGGGGTCCAGGGACCAGGGACCCCACGGAAACGCCCTAAGGGTCTCCCCAACAGTGGGTCAGGAGCGGACGCATTTTCATGGGGCGCGAGTAAATATATATATTTTTCATTTCCTACATGAATAAAAAAATATATATTTCAAAAGATTGTGAAAAGAAAGAAAAATCATACATTAAAAGAAAAATCTAACATCTTTCAAAGGAATGTCATAAATAAAAGAAAACAATTTAAGAAATTCCATAAATGTATAATACTTTTAAGAAGTAGTGAACATAGCGTATCTACATCTACAAGTGCACAACGTTGTGCGTTTGTAAATAATATAAGCTATGTTCCCAGGGAGACATCACATTTATCTTTTTGGTCTCGAGCCAAAACGTTTGGGAACCACTGACTCCACTGAGAGATGACAGCAGGACATGGTTTTGTCCTGCTGTTCCTAATGGAATGCCTGATGGCTTTCTTCATTCTCCTCTTCTTCCACCTCTTCACTCCATCCCGCCTAAGGACTTTAAGGAATGCCTTCAGCAACTGTCGCTTAGTTTTCTGCTCGGGCAAAATGAAAATGCCAATCTCAATAAAAGTGATGGACAAACATTACATTACATTACAGTCATTTAGCAGACGCTTTTATCCAAAGCGACTTACAATAAGTGCATTCAACATAGGTAGGGAACGAAACTACTAATCACCAGAGGTCTTAAGAGCATTTCCTGTAAAAGCAAGCAACCAAGAGTATACCTAGCGCTAAGGTAAAAGTGCAATATATCAGCTATCTACTTTCATAAACACATGAGATAAAATAGCCAAATCAAATGAGCACGAGCTAATAGATCCAATACAACAATACAACAATAGTTCCTACAACTAGTTAACAACAAGTAGGCCAGGCAAAGAGGAAGGGTAGTGTTTCCTGAAGAGGTGGGTTTTCAGCCTGCGGCGAAAGATGGGCAGTGACTCTGTCCTGACATCAGTGGGCAGTTCATTCCACCACTGTGGGGCCAGAACAGAAAAAAGTCGTGACCGTGTCGATCGACCAGAAGGACCGTTGAGTGGGGAGGGAGTCAGTCGCCCCGAGGTGGCAGACCGGAGTGGTCGGGCAGGGGTGTGGGCATTGACCAAAACCCGGAGGTAAGAAGGAGCTGTTCCTTTCATAGCCCTATAGGCTAGCACCAGGGTTTTAAACTGAATGCGAGCCGCTACGGGGAGCCAGTGCAGAGAACGGAGAAGGATAGTTGTGTGAGAGAACTTGGGGCGGTTGAACACCAGACGAGCCGCAGCTTTCTGAACAAGCTCCAGAGGTCTAATGGCAGATGCCGGAGCACCAGCCAGGAGGGAGTTGCAGTAGTCCAGGCGGGAGATGACCAGAGCCTGGATGAGCACCTGGGCTGCCTTCTCCGTGAGGAAGGGGCGAATTCTCCTGATGTTGTAGAGGAGGAATCTGCAGGACCGTGTCACTGATGTGATGTTAGCCGAGAACGACAGTTGATCGTCCAGGGTCACACCCAGATTCTTCGCAGTCCGAGTTGACGTCACCACAGCGTTCTCAATGGTGATGGCCATGTCTTGGTGAGGACAGCCCTTCCCTGGGATGAACATCAGCTCGGTCTTGTCCAGGTTGAGCTTCAGGTGGTTCGTCGACATCCACTCCGAGATGTCAGCCAGACAAGCAGCAATGCGTGCCTCCACTTGTGTGTCAGAGGGGGGGAATGAGAGGATCAGCTGGGTGTCATCGGCATAGCAGTGGTAGGAAAAGCCATGGGAGCGGATGACAGCACCAAGAGATGTAGTGTAGAGAGAGAAGAGAAGAGGACCCAGAACCGAGCCTTGGGGAACCCCAGTAGTGAGCCTGTGTGGTTCTGACACAGACCCTCCCAGCATCACCTGGTAGGAGCGACCCGTCAGGTAGGATGCAAACAGGGAGAGTGCAGAGCCTGAGACACCCATCCCCTCGAGGGTGGAGAGGAGGATCTGATGGTTCACTGTGTCGAACGCTGCAGACAGGTCCAGGAGTATCAGGACAGAGGAGAGAGAGTTCGCTCTAGCGGCATGGAGCGACTCCGCCACTGCCAGGAGGGCAGTCTCTGTCGAGTGACCCACTTTGAACCCAGACTGGTTGGAGTCCAGGAGGTTGTTCTGGTGGAGATACGAGGACAGTTGTTTGAACACAGCACGTTCGAGAGTTTTAGATAGGAAGGATAGAAGGGAAACCGGTCTGTAGTTCTTGACTTCAGAGGGGTCAAGTGTCGGTTTCTTGAGGAGGGGGGTGACTCTGGCAGTCTTGAAAATAGAGGGAAAGTAACCAGATGTCAGAGAGGTGTTAATAAGGTGGGTTAAGAAGGGAAGAAGTTCAGGTGCAGAGGACTGCAGCAGAGGGGATGGGACAGGGTCCAGAGAGCATGAGGTGGGGCGGCTAGAGGTAACAAGGAGAAGGACCTCGTTAGGGGAAAGGGGAGAAAAGTGGGATAGAGAGGTGGAGGGGGGGGGGAGAGGAGTAGATGAAGCTAGAGAGGGGAGGGTGGGAGACGGACGGGTGTGGGTAGTGCGCAGGGCACCAGCCGGGGGAGGAGGGAATGAGGATCGGATATCGTTCACCTTCTTGTCAAAGAAGTTGGCGAAATCGTCAGGGACAAGGGACGAGGAGGGAGGAGGGGGAGGTGGTTGCAAACAGACAGACATGACCAAATGCACGAAGCAACAGAAAAGTGGAAATTATGTTAAAGGGATAGTTCACCCCGAAAATGACATTTTTTTCCTATCGATTAGTCACCCCATGGAGACTTGAATTCATAGGAGTGGCATTTGATGACCGGCAGCGGTTCCGGTAGGAGACACAAAGAGTCTCTTTTGTGTCTCCTACCGGAACCGCTGGTCATCAAATTATTGGCTTAGGAATGCGTCTCCATGGGTTGACTAATCGATAGAAATAAAGTATTTTTTTGGGTGAACTATCCCTTTAACAGAGCCAAGGCAATCTATTACTCACTTTATCAAACTTATCGTAGAAGGTCGATGATAAGTACAGTGGCAGAATACCCAGGTTGTTCAAAGTGTCTCTATTCCATGTTGCAGGATCTCTGGGTGCACAAAAACATTTAATACGGTATTTCAGTTGTCATTGAAAAACAAAAAACATCATCAACGTTCAAATTGTCGGAGGTTACTTTTCAGCAAATGGGGAAAATAACCTGTTGTCCATTGGATCCCATGTAGTTGTTTGTCGTATGCTCTTGTTGATACTTTTCACTTATTAAATATTTTTAAATCCCACAGGCAGACTGGTGACCCTATTTTGGGCATTTTATTATCAGTGGTGTAAATTAACTAAGTGCATGTACTCAAGTACTGTACATAAGTACAATTCTGAGGTATTTTTTACTTTACTGGAGTATTTCCAATTTTATATTTACTTTTACTTCTACTCCACTACATCTCAGAGGCAAATATAAATAATAAATCATTATTATTTGAAAACTTTAGCCACAAGTTACTTTGTAGATTTTGATTATTATTACAAAACCACTTCAGCCCTATATACATTTCGCCTATTTGCAAATAGCTGATCAACAAGTTCACAATGCGTCGCGATGCAACGCATTGTGAGCTTGTAGATCTGCTATTTTCAAAATATTTTTGTGCATTTTATAGACTTGAAAAACATTCTGCATAATGAGTACTTGAACTACTTTTGGTACTTTAAGTATATTTTGATGCCAATACTTTTGTACTTTTACTCAAGTCAATTATGATTACCGGACTTTTACTTGTAACAGAGTGTTTCTACATTGCTGTATTGATACTTTTATTTATTGTAAGTAAAAAGTTTGAATACTTTTTCCACCACTGCTAATAACTGAACTGTGCTTGTCGTTGCTTACCCGCATGTCGTTGTCCCTGACAACAGGAGGGTTTCCATGGCAGCCGCTCGATTTGTGTTGATATTTGGGCAGTTCTTTAGATTCTCCAGGATGGATGAGTGAGAATTCGTAATATAAGCCGCACCAATCTTACAGCACATGTTACCCAAAACTGATGTTATCCTCTGTCAAGGTTGTGGTTGTTATACCCTAAGACAGAAAAAAAGGGGAAAAAAATATGAATAAACTTAAGCACATGAAATCTGTGAAAATAGCAGATCTACAAGCTCATAGATCGATTTTGTGTACAGGGAAGAAAATAGGCGGCCTAATATAGACCCCTGGGGGACTCTGGTCAATAAAGGTTTCGTTTCATTCATGAAAATAATGGCATCAGAACTATTAGTATCACAGCATTGAAATTGGATTGTAAGCTATCTATATTGTCCTGTATAACGATATAATGTTAGTTATAATGTGAAGGTTTGAAGATCATCTGTACAATGTTCTCCCTGAGACCCAATGTCAGTGGATTTGACTGTCATTATCAGTAATAGTTTAATTTGTGTGGGTCCGGTGGTTACTGGTTACTCTCAGGCAAGTCCTGGCATTTTTGAACAGAGCAGTACGTTTGTAGCTGAGAGCACTGGAGAAGACGGAGAAATCTGCACCAGCCAGCTCTTGGAAATAGGCTCTGCAGTTCGCCGGTGGCATCCCATCATAGCCCATAAGCCGTTGGTTCTCAAAGTGGGGTCCGGGGACCCCCAGTTGTACTTGAGGGGGTTCCAGGGGGTCCCCAGCAAAATGTGTTAATATAGCATCACAATAATTATGACCTTTTATACTTTGGCTATTCCTCCTCAGCGTCGCAACGTTTTTCCTTCTTTTAGTATTTTCAAGCCTTTTATTTTTTTACATGTACTTAAAAGACGTATGAAAAAATTGCCTTTCCCTGTTCTCAAGTAAAATATTGATATGCGATTAAAATGTGATTAATTGTGATTAATTCATTACAAAGCCTCTAATTAATTTGATAAATGTTTTTAATCGAGTCCCAGCCCTAGTTCTTATTATATATATTTATAATGTTCTTACCCTTCATCACAGACACCTGTAGCAGAGTCTCCAAACTTTGATCCGGTGTACACAAACTGACCGTTGGAGATTTCCCCAGCAGAGCCACATGACTTCCCTGTGGAAGAGAAAGAAATATCCTTCAATACACTGGTATGAAATATCCAGTGGTGTAAAGTACTTTTACTTAAGTACAATTAGAAGGTACTTTTACTTTACTGGAGTATTTCCAATTGTCTTTACTTTTACTTTACTGGCAAAAATATGTTTCAAACCTTAATGTGCATGGTTACATTTTCTATTATCTTTACTTTATGTTTTTTATCGTTCCAGAGAACATAACAAGGTGGGACACAAACTCAGCCAATCCAGTTGGAGGAGTCAAACACTGTGTTGATGACAACGTCTTTCTCAGCAGGAAGAGGCAACACCACAAGTTCTGAACTCTGCTTTGGAGACAGGAGCCTTACAGCCGCCAGCTGGACAGAAAGACAGTCAAGAAAAGATTATCACCACCACTGGATTTTATTTGATAATAATAAGGTAACTATTTGGTCTAATCATTCTTTAGAGTTTTTTTTATGTGGCAGCGATGAAGTCTTACAGGGGAGAAGCCTGGGTTGAGATTCAGGAATTCTCTGACAGACACAAGGCCTGAGAATGGCCCAAAGTTGTTCTGCAGCCAGTAAGCACTGCTGTTGTAGGGGACAGATCAGAACAAAGTATTAAGGCATTCAAACAGAAAAATGGCTGCAAATACCAGTCAAAACATTTTCCAGTAAAGATATCCCATTCTAATTGAGAATAGAATGGGAATATATTTATTTAGCAAATACATTTGAAAATGAGAGCCAAACTGTTATTGAGATATTGCAGTTAGTCAGTACCTGGCTGTGGTCGGGAGAGGAAAGGGAGGATTAGTTCCTTCAGGCCCAAATGCTGCTGCTGTGAGGTCATGTTGTCAAACTGATGGCTAAACTCCTTCAAACTGGTGAATCAAACACAGAATGAGAAATACTTATTTCTTAGCTTATTGGTGAAGCTAGAGAAAAGGCAACGGAGTCATCAAAATCATCCCCCAGGAAGAATGAAGGTGCACAGAAAAGTCTATGGAAATCCAGCAGTCAGAATTTGCATTAATATTACGTGAGGATATTTAATGTATGGAATAGTAGATAAAGATTCTGGCTCTATAATAGAGATATTCTTTCAAATCTTGATAGACTGTTTGCCTGACAGTGAATAGGGAATTTTTATTAGCATTTTTTTTCATTAGCAAATCTTTTTAAGATTATTAAAAACATGAGCTTTAAATCTAAATAATTTCAGAATTCAGATGTGTTACTTTTAATTCGTTTTAGAGATTGTTCATTCTGTCTTCACCATAAAAGTTGTTTTCAGTGTCTGGTTAGAGCTACTTTTTGTACCGTGTTGGCAAGAAGATCCAGAGCTGCATCCAACACCCCAGAGGTCTTAGAGAGGAACAGCTTCCAGACTGGTCTGGAACCAGTGGAGCTGGGGGACTGGTTACACTTCATCACTGCTGCCAGATCCTGTGCTGTCAACATGGACACCTGGGTGGAGATAATGGACAAAGCAGAACAGAAAAAACAGGAAACCTTTAATGAAGTAAAAATTGGAAAATGATAACTGTTGCGTTCAATGTGAGAGACTTAAGTGGCTTACTGAAGCACACGTGTATTCTTCAATGCCAAAGTCACAAAAACGTCCATTCATCTGTCCGTTGTTGAGGAGGAGCTGTAGTGCAGTGCTTTGGTAGCCGAAAAGGAAAACATATCAAATGTTTCTTGAGTTGCAAAACGAAAAGTTTGTTCATTAAATATATTTGAGATATTGTAGGCATTGCCTCAGAACACTCACCTGTTAATTCCAACACAAATGTCTGTTTCTGTCAAATTTTTAATTAATTCATTAATTAACAAAATAAATCACAATAAAATTCATAACAATGAATCAAAACTACTATACACTTACCATTTGCTGAAGTAACATTGCACTTGGGAAAGAAAGAAAGAGTGAAATGTTTTTAATTTGGTGACATTTAGTCAATTATACTTTAAAAAGTGAATATCATTTCAGGTACCTACCTCTCCACTGTAGATGATTGCAGCCTAAGTATAGACAGAAAAAGTTTTGTTGATTTTTGAAATGCAATGGGAAAAACATAACCACTGCTAATAACATGTGAACATAACAGCATAGTGATACATCACTTTTAACTCAGGTAGATACAGTCGAAGATCTCACCTGGTGGAATTTGATGAAGCAAAGTCAGCTTGTTGTATGTGATGGATGATGCTACACTCGGTGGAAGAGTAAACATGGCCAGGTCCAGTCTGGTGAAACTGAGACCCAACAAGTTGGGGTTAACATAGGCCAAAAATAATGATTTAAATTATTTCTACTTGGTCTTCAAAAAATAAAAATATACTGATAGATAACTTACATTATTTTGTACGACAAGCATGCTTTGGAGACAGGAGCCTTACAGCCTCCAGCTAGATGGAAAGAAAGTCAAGAAAAACGTGATCACCACCACTGGACTTTATTTTATATTTAAAAAGTAATTATCTCTTGGAGTTAATAATTCATCATTGTTATGTAATGTAACAACTTTAAAGTCTTACAGGGGAGAAGCCTGGGTTTAGATTCAGGAATTCACTGACAGACACAAGACCTGAGAATGCACCAAAGTTGTTCTCCAACCAGTAAACACTGCTGTTGGACACACGGCCTCGGTCTGAAGGGGACAGATCAGAATGAAACATTAAGGCATTGAAAGGTGTCTGGAAATACAGTCAATATATTTCCTGTAAAAAATATAACATTTTAATAGATTGTAAAAATAGATAGATAGATTGCAGTTAGTCCTGACTGTGGTCGGGACAGGAAAGGGATTATTAGTGCCGTCAGGACCACTTGCTGCTGATGTGAGGTCATGTTGTCGAACTGATGGCTAAACTCCTGCAATCTGTGGATCAAATCAAAATACAATGAAAAATACTTGTTTTCACTTCTTTCTTTTTTTTTCGGCCAATTCCCATCAGGGTGCGCCACATCATCTGTTTCCATCTGCTTCTGTTTTCGGCATCTTCCTTGGTCACTCTAGCCACCTGCATGTCGTCTCCCTCCGCATTCATAAACTTCATCTTTGGTCTACCGCTTCTCCTCTTGCCTGGCAGCTCCATCTTCAGCATCCTTCTCCCAATATACCTCTCATCCCTCCTCCATACATATCCAAACAAACATCCAAACCTCGCCTCTCTTGCTTTATCCCAAAACCTTCTAACCTGGGCTAATCCTCCAATGTAATCATTGGCATCCTCAATTTTGCCACCTCTAGTTCCGCCTCCTGTCTTTTCATCAGTGCCACCATTTCCAAGCCGTACACATCTTCCCTCTCACTCTGGAACCCTTCTCTCACAAATCACCCCTGACTCCATCAGTTCCACCCTACCTATCGCTTCTTCAGCTCTCTTCCACACTACCCATTACTTTGGACTCAATTCAACTTCACTATATGACTTTTTACTCACGAGAAAAAAGAAAATAAATTGAAAACATTGTGACTTAACTATGCTTTTCACCCAAACACCCCATTATGGGAGATGAAATGTGAAATACATCCACATAAAGATGATAGCCCCAGGTGGGAAAATTCAGTCAAAGGGTATACAGATGACCGAAGTCTCCAGCTCAATACTTACACTTGCTGGTATGTGTTACAGCTGAGGTTCCTGCTGCTGAGGCAGTATAGAAACTCTCCTGATGCAGATGACAGGAACCCTCTCAAACGTCCAGAGAACCACTTCCCAATGACATCACTGACCCTCAACTGTTCATCAGTCAGAATCGACACTCTCAGCTCTCCAATCACATCCAGAACCGCAGACGCCGATGGACCAGTCATCGTCATGGACTAGGGGAAGGATTACATGGGTCAATATTTCATTTAAATGTGCATTACGTGTGAGCTCATTTGGTGAGCTCATAGAGAACTTTCATTCCAAACCTGGGTGGACTTTATGTGGACAAATAACAGCTTCTGGGCAGAAATAATTGATTTTTTATTTTTATTTTGCATTGGTGCATTTTATAATTACTAATTATAAACATAGACTGTAATTATGTGTAGGTCTGAGATGTACTAACTCAGTCATCATTGTTCATTTTAATTAGTTTCAGTGATTGGTCATTCTATCTTTGCCATAACACTTAGCAGTTTAGTTTCAGTTTATTTCAGTGTCTGGTTAGATCTAGTTTTTGTACCGTGTTGGCTAGAAGATCAAGAGCTGCATCCAACACCCCAAAGGCCTTGGAGAGGAACAGCTTCCAGACTGGTCTGGAACCAGTGCAGCTGGGGCACCAGTAGTTCGGTAGGCTTGCGTGCCGCACGTCCGGGGGCCAACATCCTCCGAGACTAGGCAGTGGTACTATTTAACCCATAGTTGGGGGCTGGTTCGTGGGCACCAGTAGTTCGGTAGGCTTGCGTGCCGCACGTCCGGGGGCCAAACTCCTCCGAGACTAGGCAGTGGTACTATTTGTCCCATAGTTGGGGGCTGGTTCGTGGGCACCAGTAGTTCGGTAGGCTTGCGTGCCGCACGTCCGGGGGCCAACCTCCTCCGAGACTAGGCAGTGGTACTATTTAACCCATAGTTGGGGGCTGGTTCGTGGGCACCAGTAGTTCGGTAGGCTTGCGTGCCGCACGTCCGGGGGCCAACCTCCTCCGAGACTAGGCAGTGGTACTATTTGTCCCATAGTTGGGGGCTGGTTCGTGGGCACCAGTAGTTCGGTAGGCTTGCGTGCCGCACGTCCGGGGGCCAACCTCCTCCGAGACTAGGCAGTGGTACTATTTAACCCATAGTTGGGGGCTGGTTTGTGGGCACCAGTAGGTTCGGTAGGCTTGCGTGCCGCACGTCCGGGGGCCAACCTCCTCCGAGACTAGGCAGTGGTACTATTTGTCCCATAGTTGGGGGCTGGTTCGTGGGCACCAGTAGTTCGGTAGGCTTGCGTGCCGCACGTCCGGGGGCCAACCTCCTCCGAGACTAGGCAGTGGTACTATTTAACCCATAGTTGGGGGCTGGTTCGTGGGCACCAGTAGTTCGGTAGGCTTGCGTGCCGCACGTCTGGGGGCCAACCTCCTCCGAGACTAGGCAGTGGTACTATTTAACCCATAGTTGGGGGCTGGTTCGTGGGCACCAGTAGTTCGGTAGGCTTGCGTGCCGCACGTCCGGGGGCCAACCTCCTCCGAGACTAGGCAGTGGTACTATTTGTCCCATAGTTGGGGGCTGGTTCGTGGGCACCAGTAGTTCGGTAGGCTTGCGTGCCGCACGTCTGGGGGCCAACCTCCTCCGAGCATTATAATTGCACAAATTTAATGACCAGAAGTCTAGCGTCACATTTGCGCTTTTTATAGAATTGTCACATCAGAAGACAGACCCTTGCAGCGTAGAGAATAGAGAATAGTTATACCCTTCCAGACAAGAGCCATATCCCGGCGGACACGGACCGTCTTCAAGGCAAGAGTACAGTCAGTGATGCCACATAAACCTTATAGACGCCGGTAGGGAGGGGAAGTATTATTCGCTTATAGATTCCAAGGAACTTGGAATCAACACTCGATTAAAGATAGAACGAATCAACAGATTAATCCTATTGACACACTGTCCCTAAAGGCAAGGCTCCTTTCAGTCAGAGGTGGATATGAGCTTCAGAGCTTGCGCTATCCGGGACAGACATTGCTCCTTCAAGACAGAGCTCTGAATGGAAGGGTAGAACTATTCTTTACACTGCGATGCTCGGTGTTCTGATATGACATTCTATAAAAAGTACACATGTGAAACTAGAAGTATGGGTATTGAATTCATTGTTATATGGGTATTGAATTCATTGTTATATGGGTATTGAATTCATTGTTATATGGGTATTGAATTCATTGTTATATGGGTATTGAATTCATTGTTATATGGGTATTGAATTCCCATTATATGGGAGCGCCAATGGAGGGGGAAGGCTGCTTCTGTACACGCTCCTCAGCGTCGCAACGTTTTTCCTTCTTTTTAGTATTTTTAAGCCTTTTATTTTTTTACATGTACTTAAAAGACGTATGAAAAAATTGCCTTTCCCTGTTCTCAAGTAAAATATTGATATGCGATTAAAATGTGATTAATTGTGATTAATTCATTACAAAGCCTCTAATTAATTTGATAAATGTTTTTAATCGATTCCCAGCCCTAGTTCTTATTATATATATTTATAATGTTCTTACCCTTCATCACAGACACCTGTAGCAGAGTCTCCAAACTTTGATCCGGTGTACACAAACTGACCGTTGGAGATTTCCCCAGCAGAGCCACATGACTTCCCTGTGGAAGAGAAAGAAATATCCTTCAATACACTGGTATGAAATATCCAGTGGTGTAAAGGAACTAAGTACATTTACTAAAGTACTGTACTTAAGTACAATTAGAAGGTACTTTTACTTTACTGGAGTATTTCCAATTGTCTATACTTTTACTTACATCTCAGAGGCAAATATTGTACTGTTACTCCACTACAATTATTTGAAAACTACCTCTCCACTGTATATGATGCAGCCTAAGAAAAGAAAAGTGCAGATATTAGGATTTTGTTCATTTCTAAAACACCATGGAAAAGCAAAATAACCAACACAAATAAAATGTAAATGTAACGGCAATGTTTACGTCATGTAGATAGAAGATCTCACCTGGTGGAACGTGATGAGCTAAAGTTAGCTTCACGTATGCGATGGATGATGCCACACTCTGAGGAAGAGTAGGCATGGCCTGGTCC
The DNA here is from genome assembly GCF_963454915.1 of Gymnoscopelus microlampas. NCBI lineage: Eukaryota > Metazoa > Chordata > Actinopteri > Myctophiformes > Myctophidae > Gymnoscopelus > Gymnoscopelus microlampas. The sequence goes on along the minus strand of NC_139959.1, from coordinate 45,658,329 downwards.
AGTCTGGTGAAACTGAGACCCAACAAGTCAGGGGTTAACATCAGCCAATAATAACGAATGAAATCACATCTACCTGTCTTCAAAAACCATAATACTATATATTGATGGATCTACTTACATTATTTGGTATGATGAGCAGGAAATGTTTCCCTGAAAGGTGGCAAAAATATGTTGTCATTTCAAACCTTAATGTGCATGGTTACATTTTCTATTATCTTTACTTTATGTTTTTTACCGTTCCAGAGAACATAACAAGGTGGGACACAAACTCAGCCAATCCAGTTGGAGATGTAGTCAGGGAGTCAAACACTGCGTTGATGACAACGTCTTTCTCAGCAGGAAGAGGCAACACCACAAGTTCTGCACTCTGCTTTGGAGACAGGAGCCTTACAGCCTCCAGCTGGACAGAAAGACAGTCAAGAAAAGATTATCACCACCACTGGATTTTATTTGATAATAATAAGGTAACTATTTGGTCTAATCATTCTTTAGAGTTTTTTTTTTATGTGGCAGCGATGAAGTCTTACAGGGGAGAAGCCTGGGTTGAGATTCAGGAATTCTCTGACAGACACAAGGGTTGAGAATGGCCCAAAGTTGTTCTGCAGCCAGTAAGCACTGCTGTTGTAGGGGACAGATCAGAACAAAGTATTAAGGCATTCAAACGGAAAATGGCTGCAAATACCAGTCAAAACATTTTCCAGTAAAGATATCCCATTCTAATTGAGAATAGAATGGGAATATATTTATTTAGCAAATACATTTGAAAATGAGAGCCAAACTGTTATTGAGATATTGCAGTTAGTCAGTACCTGGCTGTGGTCGGGAGAGGAAAGGGAGGATTAGTTCCTTCAGGCCCAAATGCTGCTGCTGTGAGGTCATGTTGTCAAACTGATGGCTAAACTCCTTCAAACTGGTGAATCAAACACAGAATGAGAAATACTTATTTCTTAGCTTATTGGTGAAGCTAGAGAAAAGGCAACGGAGTCATCAAAATCAAAATCATCCCCCAGGAAGAATGAAGGTGCACAGAAAAGTCTATGGAAATCCAGCAGTCAGAATTGCCACTCTCATCTCTCCAATCACATCCAGAACCACAGACGCTGATGGACCAGTCATGGTCATGGACTAGGAGAAGGATTACATGGGTCAATATTTAATATTATTAAATTTGCATTAATATTACGTGAGGATATTTAATGTATGGAATAGTAGATAAAGATTCTGGCTCTATAATAGAGATATTCTTTCAAATCTTGATAGACTGTTTGCCTGACAGTGAATAGGGAATTTTTATTAGCATTTTTTTTTCATTAGGAAATCTTTTTAAGATTATTAAAAACATGAGCTTTAAATTTAAATAATTTCAGAATTCAGATGTGTTACTTTTAATTCGTTTTAGAGATTGTTCATTCTGTCTTCACCATAAAAGTTGTTTTCAGTGTCTGGTTAGAGCTACTTTTTGTACCGTGTTGGCAAGAAGATCCAGAGCTGCATCCAACACCCCAGAGGTCTTAGAGAGGAACAGCTTCCAGACTGGTCTGGAACCAGTGGAGCTGGGGGACTGGTTACACTTCATCACTGCTGCCAGATCCTGTGCTGTCAACATGGACACCTGGGTGGAGATAATGGACAAAGCAGAACAGAAAAAACAGGAAACCTTTAATGAAGTAAAAATTGGAAAATGATAACTGTTGCGTTCAATGTGAGAGACTTAAGTGGCTTACTGAAGCACACGTGTATTCTTCAATGCCAAAGTCACAAAAACGTCCATTCATCTGTCCGTTGTTGAGGAGGAGCTGTAGTGCAGTGCTTTGGTAGCCGAAAAGGAAAACATATCAAATGTTTCTTGAGTTGCAAAACGAAAAGTTTGTTCATTAAATATATTTGAGATATTGTAAGCATTGCCTCAGAACACTCACCTGTTAATTCCAACACAAATGTCTGTTTCTGTGAAAACATTAATTAATTAATTCATTATGAAAATAAATCACATTACAATTCGTAACAATGAATCAAAACTACTATACACTTACCATTTGCTGAAGTAACATTGCACTTGGGAAAGAAAGAAAGAGTGAAATGTTTTTAATTTGGTGACATTTAGTCAATTAGACTTTAAAATGTGAATATCATTTCAGGTACCTACCTCTCCACTGTAGATAATGCAGCCTAAGTATAGACAGAAAAAGTTTTGTTGATTTTAAAAATGCAATGGGAAAAACATAACCACTGCTAATAACATGTGAACATAACAGCACAGTGATACATCACTTTTAACTCAGGTACATACAGTCGAAGATCTCACCTGGTGGAATTTGATGAAGCAAAGTCAGCTTGTTGTATGTGATGGATGATGCTACACTCGGTGGAAGAGTAAACATGGCCAGGTCCAGTCTGGTGAAACTGAGACCCAACAAGTTGGGGTTAACATAGGCCAAAAATAATGATTTAAATTATTTCTACTTGGTCTTCAAAAAACAAAATATACTGATAGATAACTTACATTATTTTGTACGACAAGCAGGAAATTTCACCCTGAAAAATGACAAAAAGAGTTTGTGATTTTAAACCAAATGTGCATAGTTACCGTTTATATTACTATCATTACTTCACAGTTTTTACCTTTCCAGAGAACATAACAAGGTGGGACACAAACTCAGCCAATCCTCTCTCCTTTGGAGATTCGGTCAGATAGTCAAACACTGCGTGGATGACAACGTCTTTCTCAGGAAGAAGAGGCAACACCACAAATTCTGCACTCTGCTTTGGAGACAGGAGCCTTACAGCCTCCAGCTAGATGGAAAGAAAGTCAAGAAAAACGTGATCACCACCACTGGACTTTATTTTATATTTAAAAAGTAATTATCTCTTGGAGTTAATAATTCATCATTGTTATGTAATGTAACAACTTTAAAGTCTTACAGGGGAGAAGCCTGGGTTTAGATTCAGGAATTCACTGACAGACACAAGACCTGAGAATGCACAAAAGTTGTTCTCCAACCAGTAAACACTGCTGTTGGACACACGGCCTCGGTCTGAAGGGGACAGATCAGAATGAAACATTAAGGCATTGAAAGGTGTCTGGAAATACAGTCAATATATTTCCTGTAAAAAATATAACATTTTAATAGATTGTAAAAATAGATAGATAGATTGCAGTTAGTCCTGACTGTGGTCGGGACAGGAAAGGGATTATTAGTGCCGTCAGGACCACTTGCTGCTGATGTGAGGTCATGTTGTCGAACTGATGGCTAAACTCCTGCAATCTGTGGATCAAATCAAAATACAATGAAAAATACTTGTTTTCACTTCTTTCTTTTTTTTCGGCCAATTCCCATCAGGGTGCGCCACATCATCTGTTTCCATCTGCTTCTGTTTTCGGCATCTTCCTTGGTCACTCTAGCCACCTGCATGTCGTCTCCCTCCGCATTCATAAACTTCATCTTTGGTCTACCTCTTCTCCTCTTGCCTGGCAGCTCCATCTTCAGCATCCTTCTCCCAATATACCTCTCATCCCTCCTCCATACATATCCAAACAAACATCCAAACCTCGCCTCTCTTGCTTTATCCCAAAACCTTCTAACCTGGGCTAATCCTCCAATGTAATCATTGGCATCCTCAATTTTGCCACCTCTAGTTCCGCCTCCTGTCTTTTCATCAGTGCCACCATTTCCAAGCCGTACACATCTTCCCTCTCACTCTAGCTGGAACCCTTCTCTCACAAATCACCCCTGACTCCATCAGTTCCACCCTACCTATCGCTTCTTCAGCTCTCTTCCACACTACCCATTACTTTGGACTCAATTCAACTTCACTATATGACTTTTTACTCACGAGAAAAAAGAAAATAAATTGAAAACATTGTGACTTAACTATGCTTTTCACCCAAACACCCCATTATGGGAGATGAAATGTGAAATACATCCACATAAAGATGATAGCCCCAGGTGGGAAAATTCAGTCAAAGGGTATACAGATGACCGAAGTCTCCAGCTCAATACTTACACTTGCTGGTATGTGTTACAGCTGAGGTTCCTGCTGCTGAGGCAGTATAGAAACTCTCCTGATGCAGATGACAGGAACCCTCTCAAACGTCCAGAGAACCACTTCCCAATGACATCACTGACCCTCAACTGTTCATCAGTCAGAATCGACACTCTCAGCTCTCCAATCACATCCAGAACCGCAGACGCCGATGGACCAGTCATCGTCATGGACTAGGGGAAGGATTACATGGGGCAATATTTCATTTAAATGTGCATTACGTGTGAGCTCATTTGGTGAGCTCATAGAGAACTTTCATTCCAAACCTGGGTGGACTTTATGTGGACAAATAACAGCTTCTGGGCAGAAATAATTGATTTTTTATTTTTATTTTGCATTGGTGCATTTTATAATTACTAATTATAAACATAGACTGTAATTATGTGTAGGTCTGAGATGTACTAACTCAGTCATCATTGTTCATTTTAATTAGTTTCAGTGATTGGTCATTCTATCTTTGCCATAACACTTAGCAGTTTAGTTTCAGTTTATTTCAGTGTCTGGTTAGATCTAGTTTTTGTACCGTGTTGGCTAGAAGATCAAGAGCTGCATCCAACACCCCAGAGGCCTTGGAGAGGAACAGCTTCCAGACTGGTCTGGAACCAGTGCAGCTGGGGCACCAGTAGTTCGGTAGGCTTGCGTGCCGCACGTCCGGGAGCCAACATCCTCCGAGACTAGGCAGTGGTACTATTTTACCCATAGTTGGGGGCTGGTTCGTGGGCACCAGTAGTTCGGTAGGCTTGCGTGCCGTACGTCCGGGGGGCAACCTCCTCCGAGACTAGGCAGTGGTACTATTTGTCCCATAGTTGGGGGCTGGTTCGTGGGCACCAGTAGTTCGGTAGGCTTGCGTGCCGCACGTCCGGGGGCCAACCTCCTCCGAGACTAGGCAGTGGTACTATTTAACCCATAGTTGGGGGCTGGTTCGTGGGCACCAGTAGTTCGGTAGGCTTGCGTGCCGCACGTCCGGGGGCCAACCTCCTCCGAGACTAGGCAGTGGTACTATTTGTCCCATAGTTGGGGGCTGGTTCGTGGGCACCAGTAGTTCGGTAGGCTTGCGTGCCGCACGTCCGGGGGCCAACCTCCTCCGAGACTAGGCCGTGGTATTATTTGTCCCATAGTTGGGGGCTGGTTCGTGGGCACCAGTAGTTCGGTAGGCTTGCGTGCCGCACGTCCGGGGGCCAACCTCCTCCGAGACTAGGCAGTGGTACTATTTAACCCATAGTTGGGGGCTGGTTCGTGGGCACCAGTAGTTCGGTAGGCTTGCGTGCCGCACGTCCGGGGGCCAACCTCCTCCGAGACTAGGCAGTGGTACTATTTGTCCCATAGTTGGGGGCTGGTTCGTGGGCACCAGTAGTTCGGTAGGCTTGCGTGCCGCACGTCCGGGGGCCAACCTCCTCCGAGACTAGGCCGTGGTACTATTTGTCCCATAGTTGGGGGCTGGTTCGTGGGCACCAGTAGTTCGGTAGGCTTGCGTGCCGCACGTCCGGGGGCCAACCTCCTCCGAGACTAGGCAGTGGTACTATTTAACCCATAGTTGGGGGCTGGTTCGTGGGCACCAGTAGTTCGGTAGGCTTGCGTGCCGCACGTCTGGGGGCCAACCTCCTCCGAGACTAGGCAGTGGTACTATTTAACCCATAGTTGGGGGCTGGTTCGTGGGCACCAGTAGTTCGGTAGGCTTGCGTGCCGCACGTCCGGGGGTCAACCTCCTCCGAGACTAGGCAGTGGTACTATTTGTCCCATAGTTGGGGGCTGGTTCGTCTGGGGGCCAACCTCCTCCGAGCATTATAATTGCACAAATTTAATGACCAGAAGTCTAGCGTCACATTTGCGCTTTTTATAGAATTGTCACATCAGAAGACAGACCCTTGCAGCGTAGAGAATAGAGAATAGTTATACCCTTCCAGACAAGAGCCATATCCCGGCGGACACGGACCGTCTTCAAGGCAAGAGTACAGTCAGTGATGCCACATAAACCTTATAGACGCCGGTAGGGAGGGGAAGTATTATTCGCTTATAGATTCCAAGGAACTTGGAATCAACACTCGATTAAAGATAGAACGAATCAACAGATTAATCCTATTGACACACTGTCCCTAAAGGCAAGGCTCCTTTCAGTCAGAGGTGGATATGAGCTTCAGAGCTTGCGCTATCCGGGACAGACATTGCTCCTTCAAGACAGAGCTCTGAATGGAAGGGTAGAACTATTCTTTACACTGCGATGCTCGGTCTTCTGATATGACATTCTATAAAAAGTACACATGTGAAGCTAGAAGTATGGGTATTGAATTCATTGTTATATGGGTATTGAATTCATTGTTATATGGGTATTGAATTCATTGTTATATGGGTATTGAATTCCCATTATATGGGAGCGCCAATGGAGGGGGAAGGCTGCTTCTGTACACGCTCCTCAGCGTCGCAACGTTTTTCCTTCTTTTTAGTATTTTTAAGCCTTTTATTTTTTTACATGTACTTAAAAGACGTATGAAAAAATTGCCTTTCCCTGTTTTCAAGTAAAATATTGATATGCGATTAAAATGTGATTCATTTCGATTAATTCATTACAAAGCCTCTAATTAATTTGATAAATGTTTTTAATCGAGTCCCAGCCCTAATTCTTATTATATATATTTATAATGTTCTTACCCTTCATCACAGACACCTGTAGCAGAGTCTCCAAACTTTGATCCGGTGTACACAAACTGACCGTTGGAGATTTCCCCAGCAGAGCCACATGACTTCCCTGTGGAAGAGAAAGAAATATCCTTCAATACACTGGTATGAAATATCCAGTGGTGTAAAGTAACTAAGTACATTTACTAAAGTACTGTACTTAAGAACAATTAGAAGGTACTTTTACTTTACTGGAGTATTTCCAATTGTCTATACTTTTACTTACATCTCAGAGGCAAATATTGTACTGTTACTCCACTACAATTATTTGAAAACTACCTCTCCACTGTATATGATGCAGCCTAAGAAAAGAAAAGTGCAGATATTAGGATTTGTTCATTTCTAAATGAGAGCTAAAGTTAGCTTCACGTATGCGATGGATGATGCCACACTCTGAGGAAGAGTAGGCATGGCCTGGTCCAGTCTGGTGAAACTGAGACCCAACAAGTCAGGGGTTAACATCAGCCAATAATAACGAATGAAATCACATCTACCTGTCCTCAAAAACCATAATACTATATATTGATGGATCTACTTACATTATTTGGTATGATGAGCAGGAAATGTTTCCCTGAAAAGTGGCAAAAATATGTTGTCATTTCAAACCTTAATGTGCATGGTTACATTTTCTATTATCTTTACTTTATGTTTTTTACCGTTCCAGAGAACATAACAAGGTGGGACACAAACTCAGCCAATCCAGTTGGAGATGCAGTCAGGGAGTCAAACACTGCGTTGATGACAACGTCTTTCTCAGCAGGAAGAGGCAACACCACAAGTTCTGCACTCTGCTTTGGAGACAGGAGCCTTACAGCCTCCAGCTGGACAGAAAGACAGTCAAGAAAAGATTATCACCACCACTGGATTTTATTTGATAATAATAAGGTAACTATTTGGTCTAATCATTCTTTAGAAGTTTTTTTTATGTGGCAGCGATGAAGTCTTACAGGGGAGAAGCCTGGGTTGAGATTCAGGAATTCTCTGACAGACACAAGGGCTGAGAATGGCCCAAAGTTGTTCTGCAGCCAGTAAGCACTGCTGTTGTAGGGGACAGATCAGAACAAAGTATTAAGGCATTCAAACAGAAAAATGGCTGCAAATACCAGTCAAAACATTTTCTAGTAAAGATATCCCATTCTAATTGAGAATAGAATGGGAATATATTTATTTAGCAAATACATTTGAAAATGAGAGCCAAACTGTTATTGAGATATTGCAGTTAGTCAGTACCTGGCTGTGGTCGGGAGAGGAAAGGGAGGATTAGTTCCTTCAGGCCCAAATGCTGCTGCTGTGAGGTCATGTTGTCAAACTGATGGCTAAACTCCTTCAAACTGGTGAATCAAACACAGAATGAGAAATACTTATTTCTTAGCTTATTGGTGAAGCTAGAGAAAAGGCAACGGAGTCATCAAAATCAAAATCATCCCCCAGGAAGAATGAAGGTGCACAGAAAAGTCTATGGAAATCCAGCAGTCAGAATTGCCACTCTCATCTCTCCAATCACATCCAGAACCACAGACGCTGATGGACCAGTCATGGTCATGGACTAGGAGAAGGATTACATGGGTCAATATTTAATATTATTAAATTTGCATTAATATTACGTGAGGATATTTAATGTATGGAATAGTAGATAAAGATTCTGGCTCTATAATAGAGATATTCTTTCAAATCTTGATAAACTGTTTGCCTGACAGTGAATAGGGAATTTTTATTAGCATTTTTTTTTCATTAGGAAATCTTTTTAAGATTATTAAAAACATGAGCTTTAAATTTAAATAATTTCAGAATTCAGATGTGTTACTTTTAATTCGTTTTAGAGATTGTTCATTCTGTCTTCACCATAAAAGTTGTTTTCAGTGTCTGGTTAGAGCTACTTTTTGTACCGTGTTGGCAAGAAGATCCAGAGCTGCATCCAAAACCCCAGAGGTCTTAGAGAGGAAAAGCTTCCAGACTGGTCTGGAACCAGTGGAGCTGGGGGACTGGTTACACTTCATAACTGCTGCCAGATCCTGTGCTGTCAACATGGACACCTGGGTGGAGATAATGGACAAAGCAGAACAGAAAAAAACAGGAAACCTTTAATGAAGTAAAAATTGGAAAATGATAACTGTTGCGTTCAATGTGAGAGACTTAAGTGGCTTACTGAAGCACACGTGTATTCTTCAATGCCAAAGTCACAAAAACGTCCATTCATCTGTCCGTTGTTGAGGAGGAGCTGTAGTGCAGTGCTTTGGTAGCCGAAAAGGAAAACATATCAAATGTTTCTTGAGTTGCAAAATGAAAAGTTTGTTCATTAAATATATTTGAGATATTGTAAGCATTGCCTCAGAACACTCACCTGTTAATTCCAACACAAATGTCTGTTTCTGTGAAAACATTAATTAATTAATTCATTATGAAAATAAATCACATTACAATTCGTAACAATGAATCAAAACTACTATACACTTACCATTTGCTGAAGTAACATTGCACTTGGGAAAGAAAGAAAGAGTGAAATGTTTTTAATTTGGTGACATTTAGTCAATTAGACTTTAAAATGTGAATATCATTTCAGGTACCTACCTCTCCACTGTAGATAATGCAGCCTAAGTATAGACAGAAAAAGTTTTGTTGATTTTAAAAATGCAATGGGAAAAACATAACCACTGCTAATAACATGTGAACATAACAGCACAGTGATACATCACTTTTAACTCAGGTACATACAGTCGAAGATCTCACCTGGTGGAATTTGATGAAGCAAAGTCAGCTTGTTGTATGTGATGGATGATGCTACACTCGGTGGAAGAGTAAACATGGCCAGGTCCAGTCTGGTGAAACTGAGACCCAACAAGTTGGGGTTAACATAGGCCAAAAATAATGATTTAAATTATTTCTACTTGGTCTTCAAAAAACAAAATATACTGATAGATAACTTACATTATTTTGTACGACAAGCAGGAAATTTCACCCTGAAAAATGACAAAAAGAGGTTGTGATTTTAAACCAAATGTGCATAGTTACCGTTTATATTACTATCATTACTTCACAGTTTTTACCTTTCCAGAGAACATAACAAGGTGGGACACAAACTCGGCCAATCCTCTCTCCTTTGGAGATTCGGTCAGATAGTCAAACACTGCGTGGATGACAACGTCTTTCTCAGGAAGAAGAGGCAACACCACAAATTCTGCACTCTGCTTTGGAGACAGGAGCCTTACAGCCTCCAGCTAGATGGAAAGAAAGTCAAGAAAAACGTGATCACCACCACTGGACTTTATTTTATATTTAAAAAGTAATTATCTCTTGGAGTTAATAATTCATCATTGTTTTGTAATGTAACAACTTTAAAGTCTTACAGGGGAGAAGCCTGGGTTTAGATTCAGGAATTCACTGACAGACACAAGACCTGAGAATGCACCAAAGTTGTTCTCCAACCAGTAAACACTGCTGTTGGACACACGGCCTCGGTCTGAAGGGGACAGATCAGAATGAAACATTAAGGCATTGAAAGGTGTCTGGAAATACAGTCAATATATTTCCTGTAAAAAATATAACATTTTAATAGATTGTAAAAATAGATAGATAGATTGCAGTTAGTCCTGACTGTGGTCGGGACAGGAAAGGGATTATTAGTGCCGTCAGGACCACTTGCTGCTGATGTGAGGTCATGTTGTCGAACTGATGGCTAAACTCCTGCAATCTGTGGATCAAATCAAAATACAATGAAAAATACTTGTTTTCACTTCTTTCTTTTTTTTCCGGCCAATTCCCATCAGGGTGCGCCACATCATCTGTTTCCATCTGCTTCTGTTTTCGGCATCTTCCTTGGTCACTCTAGCCACCTGCATGTCGTCTCCCTCCGCATTCATAAACTTCATCTTTGGTCTACCTCTTCTCCTCTTGCCTGGCAGCTCCATCTTCAGCATCCTTCTCCCAATATACCTCTCATCCCTCCTCCGTACATATCCAAACAAACATCCAAACCTCGCCTCTCTTGCTTTATCCCAAAACCTTCTAACCTGGGCTAATCCTCCAATGTAATCATTGGCATCCTCAATTTTGCCACCTCTAGTTCCGCCTCCTGTCTTTTCATCAGTGCCACCATTTCCAAGCCGTACACATCTTCCCTCTCACTCTAGCTGGAACCCTTCTCTCACAAATCACCCCTGACTCCATCAGTTCCACCCTACCTATCGCTTCTTCAGCTCTCTTCCACACTACCCATTACTTTGGACTCAATTCAACTTCACTATATGACTTTTTACTCACGAGAAAAAAGAAAATAAATTGAAAACATTGTGACTTAACTATGCTTTTCACCCAAACACCCCATTATGGGAGATGAAATGTGAAATACATCCACATAAAGATGATAGCCCCAGGTGGGAAAATTCAGTCAAAGGGTATACAGATGACCGAAGTCTCCAGCTCAATACTTACACTTGCTGGTATGTGTTACAGCTGAGGTTCCTGCTGCTGAGGCAGTATAGAAACTCTCCTGATGCAGATGACACGAACCCTCTCAAACGTCCAGAGAACCACTTCCCAATGACATCACTGTCCCTCAACTGTTCATCAGTCAGAATCGACACTCTCAGCTCTCCAATCACATCCAGAACCGCAGACGCCGATGGACCAGTCATCGTCATGGACTAGGGGAAGGATTACATGGGTCAATATTTCATTTAAATGTGCATTACGTGTGAGCTCATTTGGTGTAAAGAATAGTGGACAGGGCTTTTCGCTCTACAATAGAGAACTTTCATTCCAAACCTGGGTGGACTTTATGTGGACAAATAACAGCTTCTGGGCAGAAATAATTATTTTTTTATTTTTATTTTGCATTGGTGCATTTTATAATTACTAATTATAAACATAGACTGTAATTATGTGTAGGTCTGAGATGTACTAACTCAGTCATCATTGTTCATTTTAATTAGTTTCAGTGATTGGTCATTCTATCTTTGCCATAACACTTAGCAGTTTAGTTTCAGTTTATTTCAGTGTCTGGTTAGATCTAGTTTTTGTACCGTGTTGGCTAGAAGATCAAGAGCTGCATCCAACACCCCAGAGGCCTTGGAGAGGAACAGCTTCCAGACTGGTCTGGAACCAGTGCAGCTGGGGCACCAGTAGTTCGGTAGGCTTGCGTGCCGCACGTCCGGGGGCCAACATCCTCCGAGACTAGGCAGTGGTACTATTTAACCCATAGTTGGGGGCTGGTTCGTGGGCACCAGTAGTTCGGTAGGCTTGCGTGCCGCACGTCCGGGAGCCAACCTCCTCCGAGACTAGGCAGTGGTACTATTTGTCCCATAGTTGGGGGCTGGTTCGTGGGCACCAGTAGTTCGGTAGGCTTGCGTGCCGCACGTCCGGGGGCCAACCTCCTCCGAGACTAGGCAGTGGTACTATTTGTCCCATAGTTGGGGGCTGGTTCGTGGGCACCAGTAGTTCGGTAGGCTTGCGTGCCGCACGTCCGGGGGCCAACCTCCTCCGAGACTAGGCAGTGGTACTATTTAACCCATAGTTGGGGGCTGGTTCGTGGGCACCAGTAGTTCGGTAGGCTTGCGTGCCGCACGTCCGGGGGCCAACCTCCTCCGAGACTAGGCAGTGGTACTATTTAACCCATAGTTGGGGGCTGGTTCGTGGGCACCAGTAGTTCGGTAGGCTTGCGTGCCGCACGTCCGGGGGCCAACCTCCTCCGAGACTAGGCAGTGGTACTATTTGTCCCATAGTTGGGGGCTGGTTCGTGGGCACCGGTAGTTCGGAAGGCTTGCGTGCCGCACGTCTGGGGGCCAACCTCCTCCGAGCATTATAATTGCACAAATTTAATGACCAGAAGTCTAGCGTCACATTTGCGCTTTTTATAGAATTGTCACATCAGAAGACAGACCCTTGCAGCGTAGAGAATAGAGAATAGTTATACCCTTCCAGACAAGAGCCATATCCCGGCGGACACGGACCGTCTTCAAGGCAAGAGTACAGTCAGTGATGCCACATAAACCTTATAGACGCCGGTAGGGAGGGGAAGTATTATTCGCTTATAGATTCCAAGGAACTTGGAATCAACACTCGATTAAAGATAGAACGAATCAACAGATTAATCCTATTGACACACTGTCCCTAAAGGCAAGGCTCCTTTCAGTCAGAGGTGGATATGAGCTTCAGAGCTTGCGCTATCCGGGACAGACATTGCTCCTTCAAGACAGAGCTCTGAATGGAAGGGTAGAACTATTCTTTACACTGCGATGCTCGGTCTTCTGATATGACATTCTATAAAAAGTACACATGTGAAGCTAGAAGTATGGGTATTGAATTCATTGTTATATGGGTATTGAATTCATTGTTATATGGGTATTGAATTCATTGTTGTATGGGTATTGAATTCATTGTTATATGGGTATTGAATTCCCATTATATGGGAGCGCCAATGGAGGGGGAAGGCTGCTTCTGTACACGCTCCTCAGCGTCGCAACGTTTTTCCTTCTTTTTAGTATTTTTAAGCCTTTTATTTTTTTACATGTACTTAAAAGACGTATGAAAAAATTGCCTTTCCCTGTTCTCAAGTAAAATATTGATATGCGATTAAAATGTGATTAATTGTGATTAATTCATTACAAAGCCTCTAATTAATTTGATAAATGTTTTTAATCGATTCCCAGCCCTAGTTCTTATTATATATATTTATAATGTTCTTACCCTTCATCACAGACACCTGTAGCAGAGTCTCCAAACTTTGATCCGGTGTACACAAACTGACCGTTGGAGATTTCCCCAGCAGAGCCACATGACTTCCCTGTGGAAGAGAAAGAAATATCCTTCAATACACTGGTATGAAATATCCAGTGGTGTAAAGGAACTAAGTACATTTACTAAAGTACTGTACTTAAGTTCAATTAGAAGGTACTTTTACTTTACTGGAGCATTTCCAATTGTCTATACTTTTACTTACATCTCAGAGGCAAATATTGTACTGTTACTCCACTACAATTATTTGAAAACTACCTCTCCACTGTATATGATGCAGCCTAAGAAAAGAAAAGTGCAGATATTAGGATTTTGTTCATTTCTAAAACACCATGGAAAAGCAAAATAACCAATACAAATAAAATGTAAATGTAACGGCAATGTTTACGTCATGTAGATAGAAGATCTCACCTGGTGGAACGTGATGAGCTAAAGTTAGCTTCACGTATGCGATGGATGATGCCACACTCTGAGGAAGAGTAGGCATGGCCTGGTCCAGTCTGGTGAAACTGAGACCCAACAAGTCAGGGGTTAACATCAGCCAATAATAACGAATGAAATCACATCTACCTGTCTTCAAAAACCATAATACTATATATTGATGGATCTACTTACATTATTTGGTATGATGAGCAGGAAATGTTTCCCTGAAAGGTGGCAAAAATATGTTGTCATTTCAAACCTTAATGTGCATGGTTACATTTTCTATTATCTTTACTTTATGTTTTTTACCGTTCCAGAGAACATAACAAGGTGGGACACAAACTCAGCCAATCCAGTTGGAGATGCAGTCAGGGAGTCAAACACTGCGTTGATGACAACGTCTTTCTCAGCAGGAAGAGGCAACACCACAAGTTCTGCACTCTGCTTTGGAGACAGGAGCCTTACAGCCTCCAGCTGGACAGAAAGACAGTCAAGAAAAGATTATCACCACCACTGGATTTTATTTGATAATAATAAGGTAACTATTTGGTCTAATCATTCTTTAGAGTTTTTTTTTTTATGTGGCAGCGATGAAGTCTTACAGGGGAGAAGCCTGGGTTGAGATTCAGGAATTCTCTGACAGACACAAGGGCTGAGAATGGCCCAAAGTTGTTCTGCAGCCAGTAAGCACTGCTGTTGTAGGGGACAGATCAGAACAAAGTATTAAGGCATTCAAACAGAAAAATGGCTGCAAATACCAGTCAAAACATTTTCCAGTAAAGATATCCCATTCTAATTGAGAATAGAATGGGAATATATTTATTTAGCAAATACATTTGAAAATGAGAGCCAAACTGTTATTGAGATATTGCAGTTAGTCAGTACCTGGCTGTGGTCGGGAGAGGAAAGGGAGGATTAGTTCCTTCAGGCCCAAATGCTGCTGCTGTGAGGTCATGTTGTCAAACTGATGGCTAAACTCCTTCAAACTGGTGAATCAAACACAGAATGAGAAATACTTATTTCTTAGCTTATTGGTGAAGCTAGAGAAAAGGCAACGGAGTCATCAAAATCAAAATCATCCCCCAGGAAGAATGAAGGTGCACAGAAAAGTCTATGGAAATCCAGCAGTCAGAATTGCCACTCTCATCTCTCCAATCACATCCAGAACCACAGACGCTGATGGACCAGTCATGGTCATGGACTAGGAGAAGGATTACATGGGTCAATATTTAATATTATTAAATTTGCATTAATATTACGTGAGGATATTTAATGTATGGAATAGTAGATAAAGATTCTGGCTCTATAATAGAGATATTCTTTCAAATCTTGATAGACTGTTTGCCTGACAGTGAATAGGGAATTTTTATTAGCATTTTTTTTTCATTAGGAAATCTTTTTAAGATTATTAAAAACATGAGCTTTAAATTTAAATAATTTCAGAATTCAGATGTGTTACTTTTAATTCGTTTTAGAGATTGTTCATTCTGTCTTCACCATAAAAGTTGTTTTCAGTGTCTGGTTAGAGCTACTTTTTGTACCGTGTTGGCAAGAAGATCCAGAGCTGCATCCAACACCCCAGAGGTCTTAGAGAGGAACAGCTTCCAGACTGGTCTGGAACCAGTGGAGCTGGGGGACTGGTTACACTTCATCACTGCTGCCAGATCCTGTGCTGTCAACATGGACACCTGGGTGGAGATAATGGACAAAGCAGAACAGAAAAAACAGGAAACCTTTAATGAAGTAAAAATTGGAAAATGATAACTGTTGCGTTCAATGTGAGAGACTTAAGTGGCTTACTGAAGCACACGTGTATTCTTCAATGCCAAAGTCACAAAAACGTCCATTCATCTGTCCGTTGTTGAGGAGGAGCTGTAGTGCAGTGCTTTGGTAGCCGAAAAGGAAAACATATCAAATGTTTCTTGAGTTGCAAAACGAAAAGTTTGTTCATTAAATATATTTGAGATATTGTAAGCATTGCCTCACAACACTCACCTGTTAATTCCAACACAAATGTCTGTTTCTGTGAAAACATTAATTAATTAATTCATTATGAAAATAAATCACATTACAATTCGTAACAATGAATCAAAACTACTATACACTTACCATTTGCTGAAGTAACATTGCACTTGGGAAAGAAAGAAAGAGTGAAATGTTTTTAATTTGGTGACATTTAGTCAATTAGACTTTAAAATGTGAATATCATTTCAGGTACCTACCTCTCCACTGTAGATAATGCAGCCTAAGTATAGACAGAAAACGTTTTGTTGATTTTAAAAATGCAATGGGAAAAACAAAACCACTGCTAATAACATGTGAACATAACAGCACAGTGATACATCACTTTTAACTCAGGTACATACAGTCGAAGATCTCACCTGGTGGAATTTGATGAAGCAAAGTCAGCTTGTTGTATGTGATGGATGATGCTACACTCGGTGGAAGAGTAAACATGGCCAGGTCCAGTCTGGTGAAACTGAGACCCAACAAGTTGGGGTTAACATAGGCCAAAAATAATGATTTAAATTATTTCTACTTGGTCTTCAAAAAACAAAATATGCTGATAGATAACTTACATTATTTTGTACGACAAGCAGGAAATTTCACCCTGAAAAATGACAAAAAGAGTTTGTGATTTTAAACCAAATGTGCATAGTTACCGTTTATATTACTATCATTACTTCACAGTTTTTACCTTAAGTTTCCAGAGAACATAACAAGGTGGGACACAAACTCAGCCAATCCTCTCTCCTTTGGAGATTCGGTCAGATAGTCAAACACTGCGTGGATGACAACGTCTTTCTCAGGAAGAAGAGGCAACACCACAAATTCTGCACTCTGCTTTGGAGACAGGAGCCTTACAGCCTCCAGCTAGATGGAAAGAAAGTCAAGAAAAACGTGATCACCACCACTGGACTTTATTTTATATTTAAAAAGTAATTATCTCTTGGAGTTAATAATTCATCATTGTTATGTAATGTAACAACTTTAAAGTCTTACAGGGGAGAAGCCTGGGTTTAGATTCAGGAATTCACTGACAGACACAAGACCTGAGAATGCACCAAAGTTGTTCTCCAACCAGTAAACACTGCTGTTGGACACACGGCCTCGGTCTGAAGGGGACAGATCAGAATGAAACATTAAGGCATTGAAAGGTGTCTGGAAATACAGTCAATATATTTCCTGTAAAAAATATAACATTTTAATAGATTGTAAAAATAGATAGATAGATTGCAGTTAGTCCTGACTGTGGTCGGGACAGGAAAGGGATTATTAGTGCCGTCAGGACCACTTGCTGCTGATGTGAGGTCATGTTGTCGAACTGATGGCTAAACTCCTGCAATCTGTGGATCAAATCAAAATACAATGAAAAATACTTGTTTTCACTTCTTTCTTTTTTTCCGGCCAATTCCCATCAGGGTGCGCCACATCATCTGTTTCCATCTGCTTCTGTTTTCGGCATCTTCCTTGGTCACTCTAGCCACCTGCATGTCGTCTCCCTCCGCATGCATAAACTTCATCTTTGGTCTACCTCTTCTCCTCTTGCCTGGCAGCTCCATCTTCAGCATCCTTCTCCCAATATACCTCTCATCCCTCCTCCGTATATATCCAAACAAACATCCAAACCTCGCCTCTCTTGCTTTATCCCAAAACCTTCTAACCTGGGCTAATCCTCCAATGTAATCATTGGCATCCTCAATTTTGCCACCTCTAGTTCCGCCTCCTGTCTTTTCATCAGTGCCACCATTTCCAAGCCGTACACATCTTCCCTCTCACTCTAGCTGGAACCCTTCTTTCACAAATCACCCCTGACTCCATCAGTTCCACCCTACCTATCGCTTCTTCAGCTCTCTTCCACACTACCCATTACTTTGGACTCAATTCAACTTCACTATATGACTTTTTACTCACGAGAAAAAAGAAAAGAAATTCAAAACATTGTGACTTAACTATGCTTTTCACCCAAACACCCCATTATGGGAGATGAAATGTGAAATACATCAGATGATAGCCCCAGGTGGGAAAATTCAGTCAAAGGGTATACAGATGGAAGAAGTCTCCAGCTCAATACTTACACTTGCTGGTATGTGTTACAGCTGAGGTTCCTGCTGCTGAGGCAGTATAGAAACTCTCCTGATGCAGATGACAGGAACCCTCTAAAGGTAGGGTAAGTGATATTTTTTTGGTTAAAACAAAAAGGGTTTTGTTATGGGTTAAAGCTCTATATTCTGATAGTAATCATTGCTATAAAGTGTTTGTTCAGTAACAGGGCTCTCTCTGTCTCTCCAGCTCTTTGATATACAGAAAATAAATTTCCAGGTAGGTGACACCATTTCAGCCAATCAGGAGTACCCATCTATCAGCTTCATTTTTATAGTGTTCCAGTTCCAATTTTACATTCTCATTTCTTTGTGTCATCACTTCCAATTTCACTTGTTTAATCTCTATCCTGAGTTCTATATCCTGATATCCTGACCTGAAAAGGCATTTTCTGTTTAATAAAGAGCTGGAGAGACATGGAGACTCATGTTACTGAACAAACAGTCTATAGCAATGAGTACTATCAGAATATAGAGCTATTTAACACTTATTTTAACAAAAGAAAATCACTTACCCTACCTTTAACACTTGTTATTTTATATTTTTAGTGAAAACAGCACGTTATAGGCCAACAGTGCTCTTATTTTACATTCCACAGACCAGAAGACACTTACATGGACCCCCAGAAGCAAAGATTTGAGTTATTGTTCGCTTTATAAGATTTTTTTTTTTTTTTAAATAGCAGATCTACAAGCTCATAGCACGGCACTCGGTAGCGCGGCACTCTTTATTACTTATAAAGTAGATGAACACCCTTTTAATACATAAGGGGGAAGGAAGTCAAATGATGACTGTATTACAAAAGGAAAATAAAATAAAAAGGACTAAATAATAGTAATAATAATAATAATAAAGATAATAGTAATACGGCAGAAGAGAGAAGAAAAAAAAAGGGAGACCAAACTAGGTTTAAAAGGCAGCCACTTCTCTCTTCTACAAAGCTAAAACATAAGCCTTAAGTGCAATGTAGTATTCTGTCCACTGCGTGGCACTGTCTATCCAAATTTAAGCTGTAAACCCCAGTATGGAGCATAGACTGGTATGGAGTCATTTGAATGAGCCTTAGTTCCCATTGCTGGGAGTGCCCGTGTGGTGACGTGATTGGACAGATTGTCGTCATAGAAACCCTGAAAACCACTGTAAATGGAAGACGTTTCCCTCAGCCAGCTACGTGATGGATAGATATTTAGTTGTCCCTGTGGCCGTTAGCTGCGGGGATAGTGTCACGGAAAACAAAGTCTACAGTATAGTCATGTTTTAGTAAAAAAGAAAACTAGCCTGTTACTGCTGATAATAATAATATTGGTAATAATAATACTGGTAGTAGTAGGCTAGTAGGGCTATAGTAATGAACAGCAGCAGTAGCTGCGTCCAGTTCAAACACCCGTGGTTACTTAAAATAAGTGATAATGTTAATAATAATAATAATATAAACCATAGCTTTGTATTAGAGTGACTTTAGGGTTGGACAATAAAGGCGGACATATAGTGCAATGAGAAACATAACGTCTAACTGATGCTCTTGTGTTTATTGAAGGGAAAGCTAATAATGATAATATTAATATAAACAATAGTGACATGATGAACAGCAGCGCATCCAGCTTGAACACCCCAGTTAAGCCTGCTGCCTATATCTTTAGTAATGAAACTAAACGCAGTAATATCCAGAAAATCTGGAGTCTGCTTGGGTTGACAGTTTAGTGCAGTGGTTTTCAACCTTTTTTGCGTCAAGGACCCCCAAATTGACAAATATTAGCCCAGGGACCCCCATTTGAAAGGATATGCCAGGGACCCCCAATGAGAGACGATTTTTATGGCTCTAGCAGTGATTCTCAACCATATTAATTGCAAGGACACCCAGTTTAACATGCATTAGGCTACTACAGACCCCCATTTAATGCCATTTCTATCTCTGGGACCCCAATTTTTATTATAAAATCAATGTTAATGTAACTCTGAGAGTGTACAAATGGAACCAAATGGACCCGTTAGGGTCCATTTGGTTCCATTTGTTGTTACAGACCCATAAGGGTCCATTTGGTTCCTATCTATCATTTGGCTGGGGACCCCCTGGAACTCCCTCAAGGACCGCTGGTGGTCCCCGGACCACTGGTTGAAAACCACTGGTTTAGTGGGAAGGCTAGTGTTAAATTAAGAAGGCGATATGTGTAACTAGAGCACTTTACCAATCTGAGGACTCCATTGTATGGCCTCTATTGTTTTCTGCTTTTTTTTGCTGTTGTATTTGTTAAACGAACTGTCTGTCTTGTTTTTTTGTATTACTTTTCCCCACACTGTCTGTTGTGGGTTGTGTTGTGAAGCACTTTGTAAACTTGTTTTTAAAAAGCGCTATACAAATAAAGATTATTATTATATGTCGAATATGTAGCGGCTCTAATAATGAGCGCCTCGCCATATATAGGCTTCTGGAAATTGAAGCCTCACAGGCATATTTTGTTTTAATAGAGATACGATGTCAAATACTATATTCCACTGTCAGAAGTACACAGCAGGGGGTTATAAAAAATAAAATAAAAAATGGCCTAATTTATAGATTGATAAACGCAGAGAAGAAGTGATAAAAGTAATACTAGACCTGGTAATAATCATAGTGACGGTAGTCTAATAATAATGAAGAAAAAATTATTTAAATTAAAACAGCAAAGACGATCAGAGACGGCGAGTTAAAGCGCCAGTCCAGTATTTCACCAAACATTTTCTGATGTGTTTGTGGTTAGATATCAGTCACTCACTCAGTCAGTCGGCAAAGAACTATTCAAGCCTATTGTCCAAACTACACAAATAATTAATAATGACAGAATGTATGTGTAGATTAATAAACACAGAAAAAAAGTGATAATAATAATGATAGAAAAAGAAAAGGAAATTTAATTTAAAGCAGCGGCTCCCAGCAAGGAGCATTTTAAATTAAAGCAATTTGAATTAAAGCAACGAGGCTGACCCCAAACAACAAGTTAGCAGCAGTACCAGTCCACTATGTCAGTGGCTCTCAAACGTTTTCATGTCAAGGACCCCCAAATTGACATTTTTTAGCACTAATGGGGGTCCTAAAACCCCCATTAGTCAAATGGGGGTTTTAGGACCCCCATTTGAAAAGATAAGCCAGGGACCCCCATAAGAGATGATTTTTACAGCTCTAGCAGTGATTCTCAACCATTTTAATTTCAAGGACCCCCAGTTTGACATGCATTAGGCTACGGACCCCCATTTAATGGCATTTCTATCGCTGGGACCCCAATTTATATTGTAAAATCATGTTAATTTCACTCTGAGAGTGTAAATGGAACCAAATGGACCCGTTAGGGTCCATTTGGTTCCATTTGTGGTTCCTAACTATTCATCATTTAGCTGGGGACCCCCTGGAACCGCCTCAAGTACCCCTGGGGGTCCCCGGACCCCACTTTGAGAACCAATGCACTATGTTACAAAATGTTTCTGGTGTAAGTGGATACATATTAGGCCCACACACTCAGCCATCCGACAAACAAAGAGAGTAAAAAAAGAAAAAAACTCCACAGATACTAAATGTTGGCACACTTTATATATAAATTAAAAAAAACACAGTAGAAAGTGATAATAATAATGCTAATAAAGGAAAATATATTTAATTAAAGCAAAGGAGCCGATCAGAAGAGTGATTTAAAATAAAGCGTTGTTGAAAAAAGTTTCTGGTGTAAGTGGCTACATATTATTCACTCAATCTACCGCAAAAAGGAAAAGAAACAAAAAGATATTCTACTGTCAAACCTACACAGGTAGTTAAATGATGGTACCATTTTATGTAGATTAATAAGACACAGAAGAAAATGAAGATAATAATAATAATAAAAGGTAATATAAATTAAATTAAGTGTGTTATTATTATAATAAAAGAAAGGTGATTTAAAATAAATTAAGTGAATTATTATACACTCAGTCATTCGGCAAAAAAAAGATGTATAAATATTCTACTGTCAAACCTACACAGATAATAGATGATTGTACAATTTTAGGTTAATAAGACACAGAAGAAAATGAAAATAATAATGATAATAAAGGAAAGGTGATTTAAATTAAGGCAACGGAACCAACCAGAAATGTGATTTAAATTAAAGCAGCAGAGAGAAAAGTGATTTAAATAAAAGAAACCTCAAATTAGCAGCACCAGTCCACTGTGTTGCAAAAAGTATTACTCACTCAGTCCAAGAAAAAAAAAGAAGGAAAAAAAAACACATATACTGCTGCAATACTTTCCAGTGATATACATTTACTATAAGGATCCATCTTCACAGTTGCTAGACAGTGGACTGGGAGAAACATGACATGTTGCACTGGTTCTTCCTGTGTGTGTGTGTGTGTGTGTGTGTGTGTGTGTGTGTGTGTGTGTGTGTGTGTGTGTGTGTGTGTGTGTGTGTGTGTGTGTGTGTGTGTGTGTGTGTGTGTGTGTGACTTCCCCCTTAAATTCTAACTACAATCAAAATCACACACCCGTCAGTGGCTGAACTCTTTTTTTTGTCCCTCTGATGCTTCTTTTTGAAGTGATTTCACTCGCCATGCCAGAAACCCACTCCCATCTACTGGACTGTAATACTGTTCCTAAAACACAAGAAGAAAAGAGGGGGGAAAAGTGTCATTTGGTTTTAATGAGCATGTGTAAATGTGCGTTAGACTGGTGTTTTATGTACTTACATAGCCCAAATTTCCCTGGGGATCGGCCAGGTATGGGAATAAGGCAGAGATGCCCTTTGCATAGTCCTCTTCAACACGCCTTGAAGGACTCGTCCTAAAGTACACACACACACACACACACACACACACACACACACACACACACACACACACACACACACACACACACACACACACACACACACACACACACACACACACGTATGAGATCCAAACAAAAGTATTGCTGTGCCGCTGCCTTCTGCAAAAAGGAGGATTTTGGCCTGCACCAAGTACAACCAAAATTGTGTATTGGGTGCATAATTTTTAGATGACAACATACCCATGTTCACTTGCCATGTGTGCAACCAATATCTTCACCATGTCGCGTCTTCTGGTATCCGTTAGGCTTTTTGTCCGAGCATACTCGGTAATGATCCTCTCTCCGCCAGGTCTGTCCTTCAGAATTTTTTCAACCATCTAAGTGGAAGTAAAAAAAAGGGAGGGGAAACACAGGGATAGACAGTAATATTTTAAAGCACTGGTCAGGGTTCCCACACATTTTTACCTGGTCATTTTCAAAACTTTTCCATCACTTTTTCACCCTATTTCCAGGCCTATATCAATCGTATGGTGGCAATAATGAGGCTCTTACTCCATCAATGCCCCAAGACAGACCTCGAGCAAAGGCGTCACATGACATAACAGATCTACAAGCTAACAACGTTTGTTCTTAGCTTGTAGATGTATTATTTTTGTTACGTGATGTTCTGTATAATAGGCAGCTCTCACGCAGCACTGCATTTTACCATGTTACATATTTCATGAAATGTTAGACATGTTTTTTATGAACAAAATCAATAGCCAAAAACTATGTATATCCAAACATCTTCCAAAACATTTGATGAATTCCAAACATTTTCCAGGCCTGGCAGACAGTTTTTCTCATTTCAAAATATATCCAGGAAATTCATGACAGTGGGAATCCTGTTATTAACTGTAAAAGTACACAAAGAAATACATTCCCGGTTGTCAAGGGCAAACACTCTAAGAGAAGTTGTCAAACAACATTTACCTGTATGTGGAATGGTCATTGTGAAAAATATATCAGTGAAAGATTATATCAAAAAGTAGCTTTTTGTTTAATTGAAAAAATATTGTACAGGGTAGATTGGGGTTCCCAGAGATGAAGAATTGACCCCAGAGATGAATTGCATCAAATGGGGGTCTGTGGCCTAGTGCACATAAAAATTAGGGGGGGGGGGGGGGTCGTTGAAATTCAAAGGTTTGAGAATCACTGACCCGTACAGACAGTAGAATGGGTGTATGTGTACCTGTGGTCCAAACATGACAGCGGCGGGTGCTCCCATCACGTCCGTTCCGGGCATGCGGCGACGGATCTTCTTGCAGAACTGTCTGATGTCGGAGCAGGAGGTGTCCAGGTCCTTCAGCAGGATGCAGAGGCTGGAGCTCTCCTGACCGGCGGTCAGGAAGGCCCGCAGGTGAGCCGACGCCACTGCCACACAGTCCAGGCCACTCTGGATGAACTGAGACACACCCATGGATTAAAGCAAAATACAATCTCACGACTGAAAAAGGTTTGTATGACCAAGTCGTAATGTGTGATTTGTGAAACAGTCGCAGGCGCATTGAGAGCATAGGTGCGCAACATGATGCCATAGAGGACATGCTGGCTTCTATGGAATACAAATGACTGAAATCTGTCGTGGCGAGAACTTGAATCCATGCACACCAGGCACTTATTCTCTCTCTCCATTCCCCTGTATCTCAGGGGCGCCCACCCTGTAGAGCCTGGTTCTGCCCAAGGTTTCTTCCCAATAACCACATGAACCCTATTCTGGGGCAAACATTTGATGACGATGTATTTCAGTGTAGAGCGAAAACAGGAGTGGATCTAGAATAGAGTTCTTGGGAATCCAGTCAACTAAGTATAGGGTTTAAGTGGTTAAAAGGAGAGTTTTTTCCTTGCCACTGTTGCCAAATGTTCTCTCAGGGGGGGAAACGTTGGGTGACAGTAGTGAGTAACTTACAGACAAGTAACAAGCATGAATACGTTGAATGCGTATTAATGCAGACCGGGCACATGCACCGTTTTTCCATGGAGAGACACACACACACACACACACACACACACACACACAAATGTGTGCATGTTTTAAATGCTAGATGGCAGCCTAGAGGTCCTGTATTGTTGTTACCTGGTAGTATTTGATGGCCTTGGTGAGTGGCTCCACTTGAATGGTCTCATCCAGCTGGTCTTTGTGCAGCAGGTCGATGAAGTAGTCCAGAGAGCGCTCGTGGACGCTCATTTCAGAGTACAGCGTGCCCATCCTCTTAAACACCTCCACACTGCAGCCACTCATAGCCCTGGATGAGAGGAGGACATGACAATGGAAGGACAGATAATGTTAGAAGTGGCGAGAGTGGAGAGACCGATAACGTTAAGGTTTTTGTGATACACAGGACGCTCAAAAGTAACGCATTAAGTGTGTTTTCAAACCAGTAGTGCGTTTGCTTTGTTCAGATTCAGGGACCAATATGATACAATGTCGCACTTTCCCTTGCAGAAGAACTTGCTATGCTCATCCGTACTCAGAGGGACTATAAGGACGCCGCAGCTATATGCCTCACAGAAACATGGCTGGATGAGGAGATTCCGGATTCCTCGGTGCAACAGGCTGGCTTCACGCTACACCGAGCCGACCGCTCCAAAGTAGACTCGCGCAAACAATGCGGGGGCGGTGTTTGTTGTTATATCAACACGAGATGGTGTTCTGACGTTAAAATACTGTCACGAACCTGCACACCGGAGTTGGAGTGTCTGATGCTCATGTGTAAGCCCTTCTATCGGCCGAGAGAGTTCTCTTCTATCATCCTGTCTGTCGTTTATATCCCACCAGATGCCTCAGCTCCATCTGCGACACAACAGCTGCATAATATCATCATGGAGGTGGAGAATTCCAACCCGGATGCAGTGGTGTTTTGTCTGGGTGACTTTAATCACGTCTCCCTAAAGAAGGCTCTACCGAGATACAAGCCTCAGATCCACATTCCCACGAGGGAGGATAAGACTTTGGACCAATGTTACTCTGTCATTCCAGGGGCGTATCATGCTGTGGCGCGGGCCCCTCTTGGTAAGTCGGACCACATCACAATCCTGCTGATCCCAAAGTATCGTCAGAAACTGAGGGTGGAAAAACCAACCATAAAACACATCAGGAAATGGTCTCCTCAAGCAATAGACATGTTACAGGACTGCTTTGATTCCACAGTATGGAGTGACTTCTGGTCTGACCAGGATGATATTAACAGGGGTGCACATAACTTTTTAGGTCTGGTACGCAGAAGAGCACCTGGACATGTGACTTGGTGCGCATGGCGCCCGTCCCGTTTTGTCAACGGGGGGGGGGGGGGGGTCAGCCCGGACAGTTTTGCCAACGGGGGGGGGGGGGGGGGGGGGGGGGGTTCAGCACGGACGGTTTTGTCAACGGGGGGGGGGGGGGGGGGGTTCAGCACGGTGCCCACCGGACAGTTTTGTCAACGGGGGGGACGGGGGGGGGCGAGAAAAAAAGGACGCTCTGCTTCTAAATTACGCCGATTTTCGCCGTTTTTTTTTTCTCACGCTGTTAGATAAAGCCCCCAAGGTTGGTGCCCTGTGCTGCTGCGCTGATTTTATCCGCCAGATTGGGACGTTCACGGCATATTTTGCACCATTACGGTGCGTTCATCATCGGTGACGAGTGCCTCTAACAGCCGCTGCTGGCTGCGTGCACGCAGCGAGGCAATGAGAGGCGATGCGAGGCGACGCGAGTCATATCTCTACCCCTGTGCCTAATGGCTGTACATGGGGCCGACGGGTGCTTTAGAGTGATTGTGTGAGTGTGGCTTCAGGAAGTAAATTCCTAGCCTCGATCTCCAGGCTTTTATTTTTTAGTTTTGCTAAAAAATAAAAGCTGGTAAATTCCTGTCCCAGCTGTTGGTGCGCAAAAGCGCCTCGCGTCGCCTGATGTGGTGCGCATTTTTTATTTTGGGTGCGCATGCGCACCTGCGCACCAGTTATGTGCACCCCTGGATATTAACACCTACACTGACACTGTTACCTCCTATATTCAATTCTGTGAGAATGTCTGTATTACAACTACATCTGTCACTGTTTACGGCAACGACAAGCCCTGGTTCAATAATGAAGTGAGGGTGCTTTGTAGGAGGAAACATGTCGCTTTTAAGCAGGGGGATTTAGTGCAATATAAAGCATTAAAATATGAATTCCAACGTGCCGTGCTTAAGGCTAAAGCTTCCTACAAAGCTAAACTTGAAAACAAACTTCAAGCTAATGACATCAGAGGTGTTTGGCAAGGGCTGCAGGCGATCACTGATTATAAAACCAAGCACCATGTTCTAGACAGTGACCCCTCTCTCCCTGGGAGGCTCAATGAGTTCTACTGTCGTTTCGATGGTGGAGTTTATCAGCCCCCCTCCTTTTTGGAAGAGCAGGGGGACACACCTCCCACTGTATCAGAACATGACGTCAGAGTTCTGCTCCGCCAGCAAAACACCAGAAAGGCAGCAGGGCCTGACGGCGTGTCGCCTGCCACCCTTAAACCCTTAAACACTGTGCCGACCAGCTGGCACCAGTCCTCACTTCCATCTTTAACCAGTCCTTGCTACACTCTATCGTGCCTGCTTGTTTTAAGTCAGCAGTGATCATCCCAGTCCCAAAGAAGAATAACAACATCACCTGTCTTAATGATTATAGGCCTGTTGCCTTAACATCGGTCATTATGAAGGTTTTTGAGCGGCTAGTGTGTAGATTAATGTCCAGCATCTCACTTGATTCCCATCAGTTTGCCTATAGGGCAAATAGAAGTGTTGACGATGCAGTGTCCTTGTGTTTGCACTCTATCCTTCAACATCTGGAAACCAGGGTTGTGCCTGTATATGCACGTATCTTATTTGTCGACTACAGTTCTGCGTTTAACACCATCGTTCCTGTTAAGTTGATCCAAACCCTACAGGAACTGGGTGTTAAACAATCCATTTGCAAATGGATTTATGACTTTTTAAGTGACAGAAAACAAGCTGTCAGAGTCGGCAAATTAATCTCACAATCCAAGGTTTTGAACACAGGTGCCCCCCAGGGCTGTGTTCTTTCTCCTTTTCTATATTCTGTCAACACATATTTTTGTCAACACCTCTGTGGTAGGCCTAATCACAAACAGTGATGAATCTGGCTATCGCAATGAGATAGATGACCTGGTGAGGTGGTGTGAGAACCATAATCTCATACTTAACATCTCAAAAACCAAAGAGTTGGTTGTTGACTATAGGAGGAAGAACAAAACCTCCCTTCCTCCTCTCTCCATAAATGGAGTAGAGGTTGAGAGGGTCTCCTCGTTCCGGTTCCTCGGAACCACCATCCACAAATCCCTATCATGGGAACTCAACACCAGCCTCAAGGTCAGTAAATCCCACCAGCGTCTCTACTTCTTGCGGCAGCTTAGAAAGCTCAAGGTCAGTAAAACAGCTATGATACATTTCTATAGGTCAGTCATTGAGAGCGTGCTCACCTTTTCCATGCTTGTCTGGTACGGCAATACAACCGCACAGGACAGGACACGGTTGGAGAGGGTTACACGTCAGGCAGCTAGGATAATTGGTTCGAGCCTTCCATCGCTGTCATCACTCTATCCCACTAGATTGGTGAAGAGGGCTAAAAA
The DNA here is from genome assembly GCF_963454915.1 of Gymnoscopelus microlampas. Lineage (NCBI taxonomy): Eukaryota > Metazoa > Chordata > Actinopteri > Myctophiformes > Myctophidae > Gymnoscopelus > Gymnoscopelus microlampas. The sequence continues at coordinate 45,629,950 of NC_139959.1, read as the reverse complement.
GAATCATAGCCGACCATTCCCATCCAGCCCATTACCTTATCAATCTCCTCCCATCAGGTAGGAGATATGGCAGCATTGGGAGTAGAACCTCCCGTTTTAGAGACAGCACATACCTCCAAGCAGTCAGGCACCTTAACGACACTCTTGCACTACAAACACAAACTAGACGGTATGCACTTTAAATATGCACTTTAAAAATTGCTACATAATTGCACTAAGCAGTTTCTTCTACTGTCTGTACTGTATACATGTGCCAAAGCTGCAGCTTGGTCCTGGTTTGGTTCTGTTTCTTGTGTCTCTTTTTGTTCTTGTCTTTTGTGATGTTGTTTATTGTGCTGTCTTGTATGTGAGAGGAAGTACCAAGACAATTTCCTATCAAACTTGTTTTGAAATGGCAAATAAATACTTGAACTTGCAGCAAAAATAGCAGATTGTAGTGAGTTTGTAGAATTGCTAGTTTCACTATTCGTCATACGGTATGACGGTAAGTATGTAGGGCTTAAGTAGTTAACAGAGGACAAAACTTATAAACGAAATACGAGCGAGAAAAGTTGTCTCTCATTGGACTGAATTTTTATTGAAGATGTTCAATACATTGGGAATAAAGGTGTTCAGTTCTGGATAGCAACATGGAGCATTACCAGAATCTTTTAATTTATTTGGAATCTTGTTATAACGTTTTAGCATGGTGGGTATTCTCCAATGACAACATTCCCATATTCGTGCAGAGTGGCCTGCAGCAGGCCCAGGGAGTAGACCAGTCCTGAGGCGAAGCTGAGCTGCTCTCCACGGGATCCCCTCATCGCGGTTCCCTGCAGGGGGTCACCGTTCAGGTCAAACTTCTCCTGGGCCTGCTTGCTGATCAACTCCGCCTGCAGGGGAAATGACACACGGACATGTTGGGAACAGGTGGTAAGCAGAGCCTGAGCGATACATCGGTTGGCTGATATATGGCCATTGTTTTACTTATTTGTCGACGATCAGTATTGTAATTATGCAGCCGATGTGTCCCAATGTTTTACCACTTTCAACAGAGTGTCCCTATTTGGGCATGTCATTTTAAGTGAACATTAACAAAAGTTTTCAAAACAATAACAAAAATAGTCGATCTACAAGCTCACGACACATTGTGAGCTTGTAGATAGGCTATTTCTGAAAATGTATGAACAGGGCTTATGTTGTTAAATACATTAAAATACTTTTTTTTACAAAAGATCGGTCAAACATTAGTGGTCTAGGACTCTCCAAAATCAGGATCGAACCCATGTGGCATTGGTCAGACTATTTTTTTCGTTTTTTTGCAGATCACACACACCTTGCAGATGAGCCTTGGAATGAGCAGCAGCACCAGGATACAGTCGTGGTCTCCTTCAATGGCGGAGGAAGGACTCAGGCATGAAGGCGGTGAGGAGGGACACCTGGCGGTTAGCCTGGCCCACCTCCATCTTCCTCAGTTCCATCTCGATGGCCTGGAAGACACACAGTCAAGGTTGGGTATAGAAGTTAGGAACCATATCCAAACTGCCAGGTACCCATGAAAATGAAGGAATCGGAATTGATAAATATCGTACTAATTTTAGGATCCAGAAATGATTATCCTAATTTTATGATATGTGAGCGGGTACAGTGCTTTAGGCATCAAGTAGTCATTTTTCATGTTTCATTTTATTACGGATTGTTGAAGTACAGAATATAAGCTTTCCTATGATGTATCATTCATTGAAATTGGAACACATTTGAAGAAGATGTGACCATTTTAATCTTGTTATCTATAATAGTCCAAACTGAGATAATCCCTCCTAAAGAATTTCCACTTCTATAGCACCTCTCAGCTCCAGGTAATGGGCGTGAACAATGGGTAATTTATTCAACCTAGCCACTCCTCTAATCACTCCCCCATTGACACCTTTCAGTCAGCTGTCCACTATATAGACATTTGATGCAACACAATTACATATTTTTTAGGTATTTTTTACTTAACTGGAGTATTTCCGATACTTTGACTTCTACTCCACTACAGATCAGAGGAAAATATTGTACTTTTACTCCACTACAATCATTTTAAACTTGAGTTACTAGTTACTTTGCAGATATAAATTATTACATTATAAAACATACATTAACCACTTTAGCCCTATTTTATACATAGTCTATTTGAAAATAGCTGATCTACAAGCTTACAATGCGCATTGCGACGCGTTGTGAGCTTGTAGATCAGCTATTTTCAAACATTTTAGTACTTATACTTTAGGTACTTTAAGTACATTTTGATACCAAGACTTTAGTACTTTTACTTTGATTGAACACCACAAGAGAATTTGTTAACAAAGACTTTTAGAGCCAAGGTTACAATTAGGAAAAGATTCAGGTTGGGGTCAGAATTAGGATTTAGAGTTATAGGTTCAGGGTTACAAACGGCAAAAAACACTCATGGGGGAAAAAATGCATTTAAAACGAAAATCCATCCTAAAATGTTGCGGTAAGTAAGTATAGTAGTACAACGTGTATGTGTGTAGTGATCTATGCACCTGCAGGCTGACAGTGAGCTCTCTGTACTTGTTGATGGTCTGCTGGTAATCGGCCATGGTCTCCTGGGCAGCCTCAACTCTCTTGTGGGCCTCGCGGACCTTTCCCCCGCTCATGTCCAGCTGCTCTCTCAGCTCCATCTCAGTCTCTCCCTGCCCTTCTCCTGGAGCTCGTCGTTCATGTCATTAATGGCCTCCTGTTGGGAGGACAGAAGAGGGGACCGACCGTCATGATTGATTGCATGCAAGTCGGGGTGAAGAACACAGGTGCACTGACCAGGTCAGTGACCGTCTCTCTCAGCTCCCGGACTTTCTCCTCCAGGTCCAGGTTCCTCTCCGTCAGGGTGTCCACCATCTCCTCTGACCCCAGAGCAGCATCCACCTGTGACACACACAATCATTACAAGAGGCACATGGTTTGAAAGTCAGGTACAATTATCCATATCCATTTAAATGTCACTTCACCCAATCCCATTCACTAATATCTGCAAATTTGACAGAATGACATTCATATCTGCAAAGGAAACCTGTTTAACCCAAATGGTTTGCCTCTTACAATTTTTCATCACTTTGTATTGTGTTTCTTTTGCTGTGCTTTTGTTCTTTTAAACATTCTATTTTTTTGACAATATCAGCATCAGCAAATACAATATTTAACCACTTTCATTCAACGTCCCGCGGCTCCTTTTGACACGCGGTCTCGACGAGTACACAAAGGGACATGTGGACGATGTTTACAAACAGTGGATCGCGGATTCTAAAGGATTTTAACGGGGCCTATGGCGACTTGAAAAAAACAAAAAACAACAATAAAAGCTTGGCAGTGGTGAGCACATTATGAGATTATCCCTTGGCGGTGGATGTGTTAACGATAAAGAGCATTAGCAGTCATCTTTTTATGAAATGAAAGATGAAAGATGAAATAATCTTCATTTTAAGCATGTGGTTCATATCCTATACAGGGGAAGACAGTACCCCCTCTTCAAAATGATAGTGATTCGCTCCAACTGTCCGTACCTGTTCTTTCAGCTCATCGATAGTTGCCTCGGCTAGTCCTCTTGGAGTTTCTCCTTCTGGCTCCTCACAGTGTCCAGCTCCACGTTCTTCTTCTCCGTCTGCTTCTGCAGCTTCACGTGCTCCTGCTTCTCTGACGAGGACAGGTCACGCGTCCTGTGAACATAACAGGGGGGTTAACAACTTACAATTAGAGATGTAACCGATACCATTTTTTCCCTTACCGATCCCCATAACTTGCGCATCTCATTTAAACAAATCTAGGACAGTGGTTCTCAAAGTGGGGTTCAGGGACCATCTGGGTTCCTTGAGGGGGTTCCAAATAGACCCTTACAGGTCTGAGAGTATATCATTTGTACACTCTCAGGTAAATAGTACAAGTAAGAGTATAAAACAGTCATGCAACATCAATTGAAGAAATCAAAATATGAATGAAATATCATGTAATTTATGTGGTATCGGAATGGCATCCTCGCCAATACAGATACCAGCATTTTAGGCAGTATCGGCAGTTTTTCCGATACAAGTATCGGTACAACTCTGCTTACAATTTGACAGGGAGGCAATGCCATAACCAGACTATGTCTTGTTATTGTAAAAGTACAATGTGCGTGTGTCCGAGGCAGCAGAGGACACATACATATCATTTAAGTCAAGTGGTTTATTTTTAAACCACTTGCTTGTGTGGATAATGGTTATTATGACTATCATGCTGTTGTCAAGTCATTCCTGATTGGAAACCATTTGGGTCAACTGCTGTTGTTTTTAAACAGATGTACACATTTTGACTGACCTGACCACGGCCTCCTTCAGCCTGCCGTTCTGCTCCTCCAACTGTTTGACATGGTAGCTGGAGGCCGCGCCGTCTGTACCTGGAGGGACAGCATGATGAGAGGAACCCGGTAGAGGTGGGAGAGAAAGATACACACAGGGAGATAGGGTTGATAGAGAGAGTGGCGTAGAGAGAGGAGTCAGAGAGAGAGAAAGAATGAGAGACAGCGAGGATCCATTGGACAGAGAGACAGGGGTGGATGGGAGAGAAAGAGAGACAGATACAAACCATTAAGAAACACGTGTACATAGATTTTTGCGCAGTGATTATCAACCTTTATCATTTTGAGGACCCCCAGTTTGTTTTGCATGAGGTCGCGGACCCCCATTTCATACGATTCTCATCTCTGGGAGCCCAATCTACATGGCAAGGCATCAGTCTGAGTGTGTAAATGGAACCAAATGGACCACTACGGGTCCATTTGGTTCCTAGCAATCAATCAAGCTGGGGACCCCCTGGAACCCCCCCAAGGACCCCTTCAAGTTCCTCAGTCTGGTCCTACAGGCCACTACATTTGGTGGCCAAGTATATTTAAGGAAATTGGAATGGAATTGCTTGCAGAGGGGCTCACTGAATCTAGCAATAATGTTGACATAACAAGTGTGATTAGCAAGAAATGTTTGTGGCAAGTGTAATGTAAAAAGCTCACATTAGATACGGAAGGATCAACACACCAACAAAGTTCTTCCTCAGACACTTTCTCTCTTTTACTTACATTGGGCGTATAGAAACAAAGATCATTTCAAAGTACAAAAATATACCTGTGTGCATGTCACAGGTATATGTCAGGACAGATGACGTCATGATCAACTTATGACTTATTGTTTAACCATTCAAAATAGTTCAGTCTAGTGTCCTGGGTCGTGTAGATTACTTGCTTCGTTCTAAAAACCTGTCATGTTTATAACGTTGTCCCAGCTAAAACATGACTTGAAGATCAGTTTTGATCAGCCAAAGATAAGATTAGGCATAATAAAACTTGTGCCTGCACCTATGAAAATGTACCAACCTTGTACTGCAGTCGATGCCTCCTTCCCTTCAGATGCATCTCCTTCGCGTTGGGATCGTTGAAACTGCATTCACACAGCTTGCAGTGGAAGCGGATGACTTTGCCTTCATCGTTGCGGACCTAAGGAGATGGGTAACACAAAATGTTCAATTCACTCTATAGCAGTGGGTTTTAACTTGAACTCTTATAGGATCCAACAGCATGGCTCCAATGTGGAGTTAATTCTGTGTAGCGTGCATGCAAATTGCAAAGTTTAGCACTGATCGGTCCTGTGGTTTGTGACACACAGACCCTCTCATAGACAGGTAGGGTATGGCCGAGCAACGCCGTAAAAATACAATTGTACGGCAGACTCAGAGCCAGTCTTCATTTTAACTCTTTTATACTTGTGTTTGATGGAGTGCAATATAGAACGATTACATCCCCACATCCACAGCACTGGCCTTCCCCTCTGGTTCATGGCCAGTGGGGTTTGTTAAACAAAAAACAGCTGTCTCCCTATTTGGGCTGCTGCAGTTGTGCATACTTTTTTGCCAAGGAAAATTTCACAATATAATTTATACTCACAAAAATAACTGATCTACAAGCTAACAATGTGTCGTGTTAGCATGTAGATCAGTTATTTTTGGCAAGCAACACCCAAGTGAACTGTCAGAATACCTCTTCAACGTAGTCGTGTCCAACAGGCTGCACGTCGTTCTGCAGTGCAGCTAGCGCCGCCGCAGACAGCCAATCAGAGATATCATTCTTGGTCTCTGGGGCAGCCATGGAGGGTGGCGTTGGCTTGGATATCTCCGCCGCCTTCATCTCATCCGCTTTCACCGTGGTCTGCAGTTTGTTTCCTCCTGCAAGGGGCGAAGGGGGAGGTAGGGTTCTTTAGTCTCAGACCATTGCTATTGGGCACAAACCCTCTTCCAATATTTCATAAATTGCCTATTTAGTGGCGAAAATAGGCGATGCAAGGTGTTGTGAGTTTGCAGATGGCATTGGATGAAGTGAACAGCCAACAAATACGATAAAACCCGAAATTGTGTCTACTAATGACTTCATCCTTACTGCTCCAAAAGACCACAGCTAGAGAAGTTATTATTTGTAGCAGGGCCTTATTTTTCAATCAAAAGTTACCGTAAACTTACCATAGACATTAGTGAACACCCAACCTCTAATCGTAAATACACACAAAAAATGAATTGATTAACCGATAAGAATTTGCAAATCAAAATTTTGATCATGCAAAAACAAACAAAACATCACTATTAACACACAATCCCATTCAAAGATTCTTAGTATTGGTTTACTTAAAACTGTGACATTCCATTTTACATTTTACTGAGGAGTCACTAGTCCACAGATGCTTTGACTAATGGACAGCATACAAATGCAATAAATCACAATAATTAAAAAAAAAAGGAAAACAATGACCGTTTCCATTTGCAAGGGCCAGGAGTGAACTTTTGGCCATTTGACTGCATGGTTAATCCATTAAGACCTGGAACTGTGTCATTTTTAGATTTGAGCTAAAAAGCATTATTTTACACTTTGGGCTATTCAAAAATAGCAGATATACAAGCTCATAGCGCGGCACCGAGTGCCGCGCTACGAGCTTGTAGATCTGCTATTTTTGAAAATTCGTGAAAATGTGTGCAAATCTTTGAATATATATATTTTTAAAGCGAACATTTTTAACTCAAATCTTTGCTTCTGGGGGGGTCCCTGGAACAAAATATTTTGATGGGGGTCTGTGGCCAAATACACATCATTTTGGGAGTCCTTGACATGAAAAAGTTTGAGCACCACTGATATAGAAACATAGGTTTTTCAGAAAACTGTTGGGATTTAGGAGACATGTAGAATCGGCTTCAGGTCTCAATGGGTTAAACTAGGTTATACACTTGTTATTCTACAAGGCACAGAACTTCAAGAAATGTCAGATTTGGAAACGCACGCCCGGTCGCCGTCCATCACTACACAAGTTGGCAGAGACTTATCCAGACATTGGCATGTAGCCTTTGAGTGCAAAGCACGCTCTGTGAAACCAGCTTCACTCTTTATTAGTGATGAGTGTTTGAACCACTTTCAACCTGGTGTCCCTATTTTGGGCACGTCATTATAGGAGCAAATTGTAAAAAAAAAAAAAAAAGTTTTATCATTTTTAAAATGAAAATGGAAGTCGTTTTCTTTACTCATTGTGTGATAAGTACATAGGGGTTCAATGACTTAAACCCTATATACTTAGATGGGTGTGCAAGGGGTCTGTAATTGGCCCCGTCCTTTTCTATCACTCATCAATCTCTGCCGATCTACAAGCTCACACAATGCCTCGTGACGTGTAGTGAGACGATTTTTTGTTTTCACTGAATGTTTGCCTATTACGACGAGCCCCGAATAGGGACGCTAGGATTCATGTGGTTGAACTGGTTAAATGCAGAGCTATACTAATCAAACAGGAATACAGCAAAAACACAGTACAGAGCATAATGGCAACAAGGTGAAGAATGAAGTCATTGTCAAATACCGCCAGGAGACGTCAAAATTCAAAGGGGACCTACTGACCTAATGACCTACTGACCTACTGACCGACAGAGTTGATCTTGGGGGCGGAGGCCTTCTTGACGGGGGCGGTGGAGTTGGCAGACGACAGACTGTTGCCGAGCGCCCCCCCGCCACCGCTCACTATGTTGACCGGCTTCAGGTAGGAGGAGTTGTGGGTGGAGGGAGGCAGAAGCATTGGAGGAGGAGGTGCCCATGGACAGGGACGAAGAGGTGGTGCTGGAGCTGCCCAGGCCAGAGGAGGGGGTCTTACTGGGGGAGGCCGTGGTGGAGGAGGAGGTCTGGGTGACCACGCTGGGCTCCGTGGAAGGGATGGGTTTCCCCAGCTTGGTGTGAAGCTTCACCACCTGGGGAACGGAGCAGAGCAACACGTTTGAGGGTTTGTTGTAAAAAGCAGCTGTTCAAACCCTTTTCTGAATCAGTGGTTCTCAAACTTTTTCATGCCAAGGACCCCCAAATTGACATTTATTAGCCCGCGGACCCCCATTTCAAAAGATATACCAGGGACCCCCATAAGAGAAGATTTTTTACGGCTCTAGCAGTGATTATCAACCATTTTAACTTCAAGGACCCCCAGTTTGACATGCATTAGGGCTACGGACCCCCATTTAATGGCATTTCTATCACTTGGACCGCAATTTATATTGTAAAATCTATGTCAATGTAACTCTGAGAGTGTACAAATGGAACCAAATGGACCGTCCATTTGGTTCCATTTGTACACTCTCAGAGTTACAGACCCATAAGGGTCCATTTGGTGCCTAATCTATCATTTAGCTGGGGACCCCCTGGAACTCCCTCAAGGACCCCTGGGGGTCCCCGGACCCCACTTTGAGAACCAATGTTCTAAATGACATTGTGTATTGTAACGACATGTATGTTTACGACACTGAATTTTGTTAACTAACACCACTAAACTAAAAGCCTATCCATCCATCCAACATGTCACTGTTTATTTGCCATCCTAGGCAGCATGATAGCAAAGCCATGTTCAGCCATTGCTTGAGCATCATGCAAATTGCTGTGTGGCATTGATTGATTGAATTCTTTATCAGCAGTTTGCAAAAAGTACAGAGGCACAGTAAGGCCTACACAATAATGCTAAAAGGATAACACAAAAATCCCTGAGGGCTTGTTTCCATTGTGGTCCTGCGTATTCAATTCATAAAGGCCGAGTTCTGTAGGTGGACACATGTTTTTTTTTTCAAAAATGAAATTATAGCTATTCAATAAAGGCTTTACCTTCAAGAAGGATTGCCCCTTTTCTTTTCAATTGAAATTTAAAAAAACTAAATTGTACATCGTGCTGAATATCAGTATTGTGGTAAGATCTAAAAACACTGCAGCATGATTTAATACCACAACACAGTCACAGACAAACGTTGGTAATCATTCCAGTGTGCGTCAGTACGGCCAATGCTCTCATATCATAAATCTCATATTTGGGAACACACATGTTGACATCTTTGCTTTAATTGCCAAAACACGTCAAAGCTAATGTTCCCCATATGACTTATGAAGCTGTAAAAGGATTGGCTTATGTCTTTATTAAACCAGATATGCAAACATGTTCTGTTTTTTTTGTCCTTCCAAACACCTGAACCAAGCATAGAACTTGCGTACCGGTCATATATGCATACATCTGTGCCAAATATACACAGTATAGAGACAGATACACAACGTCCAGTAAGCCTGCCTGTATGTGTTGTGGGCGTGTGTATATTGAATGAGGGTTAATATCTTTTGTGACCGTTTACAATCCATTATGTTCCTAAATAATGTGCTTATCGGTGTCAGCCAGGGGTCTATAATGGGCCCCCTCCTTTTTTACCCCTTTACAAATATCTACAATCTCACAGTACGACACGTTGAAAGATTGTAGATTAATGTAGTTAACCACATTAATCCTGGCTTACCCATTTTGGGCATGCCCTTATAGGCAAAGGTTTAAAGACTTAAAAAACATGTTTATCAAAGTTCTCAAATTTTGAAAAATCGTCGATGTATAAAACTTCATTAGACAAGCTGTGAGCTTATATCCCAAAGTGCAAATTAGTGCTTACGTGGTTAAGCCTAATCCATAGGTAAAATGGTGTCGCTGGTCAAAAAGAACTGATCTATGCGAGCAAGTGACACATGATGGTAATACATGGTAGCATAAAATAAATACATTACCTTCTGATGCTTGGCCCCACGGATATGAGCGGCGTAAGCGTCGGCTCCGGTGCAGGAGACGTCACACAGCTCACAGCGGAGCTGGTTCTGGACGCCGCGGGCAGAGCTGCTGGTTCCTCCACTGCTGCTGCTGCTACTGCTGCTCTGAGACACCTTGAGAGCCGCTTCCTTCTTCTTGTGCTTCTGGCCCTCCAGGTGCTCCTTGTATGTCTGGTTGGAGAGGAAGGGGGGTTACTATTCCTTCATTTGAGACACCATTTGCTTCAAATGTAGGACGTATAATGCAAGCCAAGCATGGCGTTTAAGCATAAAATCTAATCATGTATTAAGTCGGACAAACCTGCAAAGTTTGTTAAACTAATTTGATCAGTGTAAATGTAGAATTGATATACAGCTTTTCAAGGTACTCAAACAAGCTTGTAGATCAGGTTTGTTTTTGGTCTATAACAACATGCCCAAAATAGGGAGGCGAGGTTCAAAGTGATCCCCACCAGTCTTTAGGCTTCAAAGACCAAGGACTACAGAGACAAGTGTGAGTGTGCTCACCTGCGGGCCTGCACAGCTGATCTTACACACGTCACAGTAGTGGATCTGAGGGGGTTTAGGTAAGGTAAGGTTAGGTAGTTTAGTAGACCTTGTATTGTGGGTTAGGGTTTAGGTAAGGTAAGGTTAGGTAGTTTAGTATACCTTGTATTGTGGGTTAGGGTTTAGGTAAGGTAAGGTTAGGTAGTTTAGTAGACCTTGTATTGTGGGTTAGGGTTAGGGTTTAGGTAAGGTTAGGTTAGGTAGTTTAGTAGACCTTGTATTGTGGGTTAGGGTTTAGGTAAGGTAAGGTTAGGTAGTTTAGTAGACCTCGTATTGTGGGTTAGGGTTTAGGTAAGGTAAGGTTAGGTAGTTTAGTATACCTTGTATTGTGGGTTAGGGTTTAGGTAAGGTAAGGTTAGGTAGTTTAGTAGACCTTGTATTGTGGGTTAGGGTTTAGGTAAGGTAAGGTTAGGTAGTTTAGTAGACCTTGTATTGTGGGTTAGGGTTTAGGTAAGGTAAGGTTAGGTAGTTTAGTAGACCTTGTATTGTGGGTTAGGGTTTAGGTAAGGTAAGGTTAGGTAGTTTAGTAGACCTTGTATTGTGGGTTAGGGTTTAGGTAAGGTAAGGTTAGGTAGTTTAGTAGACCTTGTATTGTGGGTTAGGGTTTAGGTAAGGTAAGGTTAGGTAGTTTAGTAGACCTTGTATTGTGGGTTAGGGTTTAGGTAAGGTAAGGTTAGGTAGTTTAGTAGACCTTGCATTGTGGGTTAGGGTTTAGGTAGGTAGTTTAGTAGACCTTGTATTGTGGGTTAGGGTTTAGGTAAGGTTAGGTTAGGTAGTTTAGTAGACCTTGTATTGTGGGTTAGGGTTTAGGTAAGGTAAGGTAAGGTTAGGTAGTTTAGTAGACCTTGTATTGTGGGTTAGGGTTTAGGTAAGGTTAGGTTAGGTAGTTTAGTAGACCTTGTATTGTGGGTTAGGGTTTAGGTAAGGTAAGGTAAGGTTAGGTAGTTTAGTAGACCTTGTATTGTGGGTTAGGGTTTAGGTAAGGTTAGGTTAGGTAGTTTAGTAGACCTTGTATTGTGGGTTAAGGTTTAGGTAAGGTAAGGTTAGGTAGTTTAGTAGACCTTGTATTGTGGGTTAGGGTTTAGGTAAGGTAAGGTTAGGTAGTTTAGTAGACCTTGTATTGTGGGTTAGGGTTTAGGTAAGGTAAGGTTAGGTAGTTTAGTAGACCTTGTATTGTGGGTTAGGGTTTAGGTAAGGTAAGGTTAGGTAGTTTAGTAGACCTTGTATTGTGGGTTAGGGTTTAGGTAAGGTTAGGTTAGGTAGTTTAGTAGAGCTTGTATTGTGGGTTAGGGTTTAGGTAAGGTAAGGTTAGGTAGTTTAGTAGACCTTGTATTGTGGGTTAGGGTTTAGGTAAGGTAAGGTTAGGTAGTTTAGTAGACCTTGTATTGTGGGTTAGGGTTTAGGTAAGGTTAGGTTAGGTAGTTTAGTAGACCTTGTATTGTGGGTTAAGGTTTAGGTAAGGTAAGGTTAGGTAGTTTAGTAGACCTTGTATTGTGGGTTAGGGTTTAGGTAAGGTAAGGTTAGGTAGTTTAGTAGACCTTGTATTGTGGGTTAGGGTTTAGGTAAGGTAAGGTTAGGTAGTTTAGTAGACCTTGTATTGTGGGTTAGGGTTTAGGTAAGGTAAGGTTAGGTAGTTTAGTAGACCTTGTATTGTGGGTTAGGGTTTAGGTAAGGTTAGGTTAGGTAGTTTAGTAGAGCTTGTATTGTGGGTTAGGGTTTAGGTAAGGTAAGGTTAGGTAGTTTAGTAGACCTTGTATTGTGGGTTAGGGTTTAGGTAAGGTAAGGTTAGGTAGTTTAGTAGACCTTGTATTGTGGGTTAGGGTTTAGGTAAGGTAAGGTTAGGTAGTTTAGTAGACCTTGTATTGTGGGTTAGGGTTTAGGTAAGGTAAGGTTAGGTAGTTTAGTAGACCTTGTATTGTGGGTTAGGGTTTAGGTAAGGTAAGGTTAGGTAGTTTAGTAGACCTTGCATTGTGGGTTAGGGTTTAGGTAAGGTAAGGTTAGGTAGTTTAGTAGACCTTGTATTGTGGGTTAGGGTTTAGGTAAGGTAAGGTTAGGTAGTTTAGTAGACCTTGTATTGTGGGTTAGGGTTTAGGTAAGGTAAGGTTAGGTAGTTTAGTAGACCTTGCATTGTGGGTTAGGGTTTAGGTAAGGTAAGGTTAGGTAGTTTAGTAGACCTTGTATTGTGGGTTAGGGTTTAGGTAAGGTAAGGTTAGGTAGTTTAGTAGACCTTGTATTGTGGGTTAGGGTTTAGGTAAGGTTAGGTCGTTTAGTAGACCTTGTATTGTGGGTTAGGGTTTAGGTAAGGTAAGGTTAGGTCGTTTAGTAGACCTTGTATTATGGGTTAGGGTTTAGGTAAGGTAAGGTTAGGTAGTTTAGTAGACCTTGTATTGTGGGTTAGGGTTTAGGTAAGGTAAGGTTAGGTAGTTTAGTAGACCTTGTATTGTGGGTTAGGGTTTAGGTAAGGTAAGGTAAGGTTAGGTAGTTTAGTAGACCTTGTATTGTGGGTTAGGGTTTAGGTAAGGTAAGGTTAGGTAGTTTAGTAGACCTAGTATTGTGGGTTAGGGTTTAGGTAAGGTAAGGTAAGGTTAGGTAGTTTAGTAGACCTTGTATTGTGGGTTAGGGTTTAGGTAAGGTAAGGTTAGGTAGTTTAGTAGACCTTGTATTATGGGTTAGGGTTTAGGTAAGGTAAGGTTAGGTAGTTTAGTAGACCTTGTATTGTGGGTTAGGGTTTAGGTAAGGTAAGGTTAGGTAGTTTAGTAGACCTTGTATTGTGGGTTAGGGTTTAGGTAAGGTTAGGTTAGGTAGTTTAGTAGAGCTTGTATTGTGGGTTAGGGTTTAGGTAAGGTAAGGTTAGGTAGTTTAGTAGACCTTGTATTGTGGGTTAGGGTTTAGGTAAGGTAAGGTTAGGTAGTTTAGTAGACCTTGTATTGTGGGTTAGGGTTTAGGTAAGGTTAGGTTAGGTAGTTTAGTAGACCTTGTATTGTGGGTTAGGGTTTAGGTAAGGTAAGGTAAGGTTAGGTAGTTTAGTAGACCTTGTATTGTGGGTTAGGGTTTAGGTAAGGTTAGGTTAGGTAGTTTAGTAGACCTTGTATTGTGGGTTAAGGTTTAGGTAAGGTAAGGTTAGGTAGTTTAGTAGACCTTGTATTGTGGGTTAGGGTTTAGGTAAGGTAAGGTTAGGTAGTTTAGTAGACCTTGTATTGTGGGTTAGGGTTTAGGTAAGGTAAGGTTAGGTAGTTTAGTAGACCTTGTATTGTGGGTTAGGGTTTAGGTAAGGTAAGGTTAGGTAGTTTAGTAGACCTTGTATTGTGGGTTAGGGTTTAGGTAAGGTTAGGTTAGGTAGTTTAGTAGAGCTTGTATTGTGGGTTAGGGTTTAGGTAAGGTAAGGTTAGGTAGTTTAGTAGACCTTGTATTGTGGGTTAGGGTTTAGGTAAGGTAAGGTTAGGTAGTTTAGTAGACCTTGTATTGTGGGTTAGGGTTTAGGTAAGGTAAGGTTAGGTAGTTTAGTAGACCTTGTATTGTGGGTTAGGGTTTAGGTAAGGTAAGGTTAGGTAGTTTAGTAGACCTTGTATTGTGGGTTAGGGTTTAGGTAAGGTAAGGTTAGGTAGTTTAGTAGACCTTGCATTGTGGGTTAGGGTTTAGGTAAGGTAAGGTTAGGTAGTTTAGTAGACCTTGTATTGTGGGTTAGGGTTTAGGTAAGGTAAGGTTAGGTAGTTTAGTAGACCTTGTATTGTGGGTTAGGGTTTAGGTAAGGTAAGGTTAGGTAGTTTAGTAGACCTTGCATTGTGGGTTAGGGTTTAGGTAAGGTAAGGTTAGGTAGTTTAGTAGACCTTGTATTGTGGGTTAGGGTTTAGGTAAGGTAAGGTTAGGTAGTTTAGTAGACCTTGTATTGTGGGTTAGGGTTTAGGTAAGGTTAGGTCGTTTAGTAGACCTTGTATTGTGGGTTAGGGTTTAGGTAAGGTAAGGTTAGGTCGTTTAGTAGACCTTGTATTATGGGTTAGGGTTTAGGTAAGGTAAGGTTAGGTAGTTTAGTAGACCTTGTATTGTGGGTTAGGGTTTAGGTAAGGTAAGGTTAGGTAGTTTAGTAGACCTTGTATTGTGGGTTAGGGTTTAGGTAAGGTAAGGTAAGGTTAGGTAGTTTAGTAGACCTTGTATTGTGGGTTAGGGTTTAGGTAAGGTAAGGTTAGGTAGTTTAGTAGACCTTGTATTGTGGGTTAGGGTTTAGGTAAGGTAAGGTAAGGTTAGGTAGTTTAGTAGACCTTGTATTGTGGGTTAGGGTTTAGGTAAGGTAAGGTTAGGTAGTTTAGTAGACCTTGTATTATGGGTTAGGGTTTAGGTAAGGTAAGGTTAGGTAGTTTAGTAGACCTTGTATTGTGGGTTAGGGTTTAGGTAAGGTAAGGTAAGGTTAGGTAGTTTAGTAGACCTTGTATTGTGGGTTAGGGTTTAGGTAAGGTAAGGTTAGGTAGTTTAGTAGACCTTGTATTGTGGGTTAGGGTTTAGGTAAGGTAAGGTTAGGTAGTTTAGTAGACCTTGTATTGTGGGTTAGGGTTTAGGTAAGGTAAGGTTAGGTAGTTTAGTAGACCTTGTATTGTGGGTTAGGGTTAGGGTTTAGGTAAGGTTAGGTTAGGTAGTTTAGTAGACCTTGTATTGTGGGTTAGGGTTTAGGTAAGGTAAGGTTAGGTAGTTTAGTAGACCTTGTATTGTGGGTTAGGGTTTAGGTAAGGTAAGGTTAGGTAGTTTAGTAGACCTTGTATTGTGGGTTAGGGTTAGGGTTTAGGTAAGGTTAGGTTAGGTAGTTTAGTAGACCTTGTATTGTGGGTTAGGGTTTAGGTAAGGTAAGGTTAGGTAGTTTAGTAGACCTCGTATTGTGGGTTAGGGTTTAGGTAAGGTAAGGTTAGGTAGTTTAGTAGACCTTGTATTGTGGGTTAGGGTTTAGGTAAGGTAAGGTTAGGTAGTTTAGTAGACCTTGTATTGTGGGTTAGGGTTTAGGTAAGGTAAGGTTAGGTAGTTTAGTAGACCTTGTATTGTGGGTTAGGGTTTAGGTAAGGTAAGGTTAGGTAGTTTAGTAGACCTTGTATTGTGGGTTAGGGTTTAGGTAAGGTTAGGTTAGGTAGTTTAGTAGACCTTGTATTGTGGGTTAGGGTTAGGGTTTAGGTAAGGTTAGGTTAGGTAGTTTAGTAGACCTTGTATTGTGGGTTAGGGTTTAGGTAAGGTAAGGTTAGGTAGTTTAGTAGACCTCGTATTGTGGGTTAGGGTTTAGGTAAGGTAAGGTTAGGTAGTTTAGTAGACCTTGTATTGTGGGTTAGGGTTTAGGTAAGGTAAGGTTAGGTAGTTTAGTAGACCTTGTATTGTGGGTTAGGGTTTAGGTAAGGTAAGGTTAGGTAGTTTAGTAGACCTTGTATTGTGGGTTAGGGTTTAGGTAAGGTAAGGTTAGGTAGTTTAGTAGACCTTGTATTGTGGGTTAGGGTTAGGGTTTAGGTAAGGTTAGGTTAGGTAGTTTAGTAGACCTTGTATTGTGGGTTAGGGTTTAGGTAAGGTAAGGTTAGGTAGTTTAGTAGACCTCGTATTGTGGGTTAGGGTTTAGGTAAGGTAAGGTTAGGTAGTTTAGTAGACCTTGTATTGTGGGTTAGGGTTTAGGTAAGGTAAGGTTAGGTAGTTTAGTAGACCTTGTATTGTGGGTTAGGGTTTAGGTAAGGTAAGGTTAGGTAGTTTAGTAGACCTTGTATTGTGGGTTAGGGTTTAGGTAAGGTAAGGTTAGGTAGTTTAGTAGACCTTGTATTGTGGGTTAGGGTTTAGGTAAGGTTAGGTTAGGTAGTTTAGTAGAGCTTGTATTGTGGGTTAGGGTTTAGGTAAGGTAAGGTTAGGTAGTTTAGTAGACCTTGTATTGTGGGTTAGGGTTTAGGTAAGGTAAGGTTAGGTAGTTTAGTAGACCTTGTATTGTGGGTTAGGGTTTAGGTAAGGTAAGGTTAGGTAGTTTAGTAGACCTTGTATTGTGGGTTAGGGTTAGGGTTTAGGTAAGGTTAGGTTAGGTAGTTTAGTAGACCTTGTATTGTGGGTTAGGGTTTAGGTAAGGTAAGGTTAGGTAGTTTAGTAGACCTCGTATTGTGGGTTAGGGTTTAGGTAAGGTAAGGTTAGGTAGTTTAGTAGACCTTGTATTGTGGGTTAGGGTTTAGGTAAGGTAAGGTTAGGTAGTTTAGTAGACCTTGTATTGTGGGTTAGGGTTAGGGTTTAGGTAAGGTTAGGTAGTTTAGTAGACCTTGTATTGTGGGTTAGGGTTTAGGTAAGGTAAGGTTAGGTAGTTTAGTAGACCTTGTATTGTGGGTTAGGGTTTAGGTAAGGTTAGGTTAGGTAGTTTAGTAGAGCTTGTATTGTGGGTTAGGGTTTAGGTAAGGTAAGGTTAGGTAGTTTAGTAGACCTTGTATTGTGGGTTATGATTTAGGTAAGGTAAGGTTAGGTAGTTTAGTAGACCTTGTATTGTGGGTTAGGGTTTAGGTAAGGTAAGGTTAGGTAGTTTAGTAGACCTTGTATTGTGGGTTAGGGTTTAGGTAAGGTAAGGTTAGGTGGTTTAGTAGACCTTGTATTGTGGGTTAGGGTTTAGGTAAGGTAAGGTTAGGTAGTTTAGTAGACCTTGTATTGTGGGTTAGGGTTTAGGTAAGGTTAGGTTAGGTAGTTTAGTAGACCTTGTATTGTGGGTTAGGGTTTAGGTAAGGTTAGGTTAGGTAGTTTAGTAGACCTTGTATTGTGGGTTAGGGTTTAGGTAAGGTAAGGTTAGGTAGTTTAGTAGACCTTGTATTGTGGGTTAGGGTTTAGGTAAGGTTAGGTTAGGTAGTTTAGTAGACCTTGTATTGTGGGTTTAGGTAAGGTAAGGTTAGGTAGTTTAGTAGACCTTGTATTGTGGGTTAGGGTTTAGGTAAGGTTAGGTTAGGTAGTTTAGTAGACCTTGTATTGTGGGTTAGGGTTTAGGTAAGGTAAGGTTAGGTAGTTTAGTAGACCTTGTATTGTGGGTTAGGGTTTAGGTAAGGTAAGGTTAGGTAGTTTAGTAGACCTTGTATTGTGGGTTAGGGTTTAGGTAAGGTTAGGCTGGGTAGTTTAGTAGAGCTTGTATTGTGGGTTAGGGTTTAGGTAAGGTAAGGTTAGGTAGTTTAGTAGACCTTGTATTGTGGGTTAGGGTTTAGGTAAGGTAAGGTTAGGTAGTTTAGTAGACCTTGTATTGTGGGTTAGGGTTTAGGTAAGGTAAGGTTAGGTAGTTTAGTAGACCTTGTATTGTGGGTTAGGGTTTAGGTAAGGTTAGGTTAGGTAGTTTAGTAGACCTTGTATTGTGGGTTTAGGTAAGGTAAGGTTAGGTAGTTTAGTAGACCTTGTATTGTGGGTTAGGGTTTAGGTAAGGTAAGGTTAGGTAGTTTAGTAGACCTTGTATTGTGGGTTAGGGTTTAGGTAAGGTTAGGTTAGGTAGTTTAGTAGAGCTTGTATTGTGGGTTAGGGTTTAGGTAAGGTAAGGTTAGGTAGTTTAGTAGACCTTGTATTGTGGGTTAGGGTTTAGGTAAGGTAAGGTTAGGTAGTTTAGTAGACCTTGTATTGTGGGTTAGGGTTTAGGTAAGGTAAGGTTAGGTAGTTTAGTAGACCTTGTATTGTGGGTTAGGGTTTAGGTAAGGTAAGGTTAGGTAGTTTAGTAGACCTTGTATTGTGGGTTAGGGTTTAGGTAAGGTAAGGTTAGGTAGTTTAGCAGACCTTGTATTGTGGGTTAGGGTTTAGGTAAGGTTAGGTTAGGTAGTTTAGTAGACCTTGTATTGTGGGTTAGGGTTTAGGTAAGGTTAGGTTAGGTAGTTTAGTAGACCTTGTATTGTGGGTTAAGGTTTAGGTAAGGTTAGGTCGTTTAGTAGACCTTGTATTGTGGGTTAGGGTTTAGGTAAGGTTAGGTTAGGTAGTTTAGTAGACCTTGTATTGTGGGTTAGGGTTTAGGTAAGGTAAGGTTAGGTAGTTTAGTAGACCTTGTATTGTGGGTTAGGGTTTAGGTAAGGTAAGGTTAGGTAGTTTAGTAGACCTTGTATTGTGGGTTAGGGTTTAGGTAAGGTAAGGTTAGGTAGTTTAGTAGACCTTGTATTGTGGGTTAGGGTTTAGGTAAGGTAAGGTTAGGTGGTTTAGTAGACCTTGTATTGTGGGTTAGGGTTTAGGTAAGGTTAGGTTAGGTAGTTTAGTAGACCTTGTATTGTGGGTTAGGGTTTAGGTAAGGTAAGGTTAGGTAGTTTAGTAGACCTTGTATTGTGGGTTAGGGTTAGGGTTTAGGTAAGGTTAGGTTAGGTAGTTTAGTAGACATTGTATTGTGGGTTAGGGTTTAGGTAAGGTAAGGTTAGGTAGTTTAGTAGACCTTGTATTATGGGTTAGGGTTTAGGTAAGGTTAGGTTAGGTAGTTTAGTAGACCTTGTATTGTGGGTTAGGGTTAGGGTTTAGGTAAGGTTAGGTTAGGTAGTTTAGTAGACCTTGTATTGTGGGTTAGGGTTTAGGTAAGGTAAGGTTAGGTAGTTTAGTAGACCTTGTATTGTGGGTTAGGGTTTAGGTAAGGTAAGGTTAGGTAGTTTAGTAGACCTTGTATTGTGGGTTAGGGTTTAGGTAGGTTAGGTAGTTTAGTAGACCTTGTATTGTGGGTTAGGGTTTAGGTAAGGTAAGGTTAGGTGGTTTAGTAGACCTTGTATTGTGGGTTAGGGTTTAGGTAAGGTAAGGTTAGGTAGTTTAGTAGACCTTGTATTGTGGGTTAGGGTTAGGGTTTAGGTAAGGTTAGGTTAGGTAGTTTAGTAGACATTGTATTGTGGGTTAGGGTTTAGGTAAGGTAAGGTTAGGTAGTTTAGTAGACCTTGTATTATGGGTTAGGGTTTAGGTAAGGTTAGGTAGTTTAGTAGACCTTGTATTGTGGGTTAGGGTTTAGGTAAGGTTAGGTAGTTTAGTAGACCTTGTATTGTGGGTTAGGGTTAGGGTTTAGGTAAGGTTAGGTTAGGTAGTTTAGTAGACCTTGTATTGTGGGTTAGGGTTTAGGTAAGGTTAGGTTAGGTAGTTTAGTAGACCTTGTATTGTGGGTTAGGGTTTAGGTAAGGTAAGGTTATGTAGTTTAGTAGACCTTGTATTGTGGGTTAGGGTTTAGGTAAGGTAAGGTTAGGTAGTTTAGTAGACCTTGTATTGTGGGTTAGGGTTTAGGTAGGTTAGGTAGTTTAGTAGACCTTGTATTGTGGGTTAGGGTTTAGGTAAGGTTAGGTTAGGTAGTTTAGTAGACCTTGTATTGTGGGTTAGGGTTTAGGTAAGGTTAGGTTAGGTAGTTTAGTAGACCTTGTATTGTGGGTTAGGGTTAGGGTTTAGGTTAGGTTAGGTAGTTTAGTAGACCTTGTATTGTGGGTTAGGGTTAGGGTTTAGGTAAGGTAGTTTAGTAGACCTTGTATTGTGGGTTAGGGTTAGGGTTTAGGTAAGGTTAGGTTGGGTAGTTAAGTAGACCTTGTATTGTGGGTTAGGGTTTAGGTAAGGTAAGGTTAGGTAGTTTAGTAGACCTTGTATTGTGGGTTAGGGTTTAGGTAAGGTTAGGTTAGGTAGTTTAGTAGAGCTTGTATTGTGGGTTAGGGTTTAGGTAAGGTAAGGTTAGGTAGTTTAGTAGACCTTGTATTGTGGGTTAGGGTTTAGGTAAAGTAAGGTTAGGTAGTTTAGTAGAACTTGTATTGTGGGTTAGGGTTTAGGTAAGGTAAGGTTAGGTAGTTTAGTAGAGCTTGTATTGTGGGTTAGGGTTTAGGTAAAGTAAGGTTAGGTAGTTTAGTAGAGCTTGTATTGTGGGTTAGGGTTTAGGTAAAGTAAGGTTAGGTAGTTTAGTAGAGCTTGTATTGTGGGTTAGGGTTTAGGTAAGGTAAGGTTAGGTAGTTTAGTAGACCTTGTATTGTGGGTTAGGGTTTAGGTAAGGTAAGGTTAGGTAGTTTAGTAGACCTTGTATTGTGGGTTAGGGTTTAGGTAAGGTAAGGTTAGGTAGTTTAGTAGACCTTGTATTGTGGGTTAGGGTTTAGGTAAGGTAAGGTTAGGTAGTTTAGTAGACCTTGTATTGTGGGTTAGGGTTTAGGTAAGGTTAGGTTAGGTAGTTTAGTAGACCTTGTATTGTGGGTTAGGGTTTAGGTAAAGGTAAGGTTAGGTAGTTTAGTAGACCTTGTATTGTGGGTTAGCGTTTAGGTAAGGTTAGGTTAGGTAGTTTAGTAGACCTTGTATTGTGGGTTAGGGTTAGGGTTTAGGTAAGGTAAGGTTAGGTAGTTTAGTAGACCTTGTATTGTGGGTCAGGGTTAGGGTTTAGGTTAGGTTAGGTAGTTTAGTAGACCTTGTATTGTGGGTTAGGGTTAGGGTTTAGGTAAGGTTAGGTTAGGTAGTTTAGTAGACTTTGTATTGTGGGTTAGGGTTAGGGTTTAGGTTAGGTTAGGTAGTTTAGTAGACCTTGTATTGTGGGTTAGGGTTTAGGTAATGTTAGGTAGTTTAGTAGACCTTGTATTGTGGGTTAGGGTTAGGGTTTAGGTAAGGTTAGGTTAGGTAGTTTAGTAGACCTTGTATTGTGGGTTAGGGTTAGGGTTTAGGTAAGGTAAGGTTAGGTAGTTTAGTAGACCTTGTATTGTGGGTCAGGGTTAGGGTTTAGGTTAGGTTAGGTAGTTTAGTAGACCTTGTATTGTGGGTTAGGGTTAGGGTTTAGGTAAGGTTAGGTTAGGTAGTTTAGTAGACCTTGTATTGTGGGTTAGGGTTAGGGTTTAGGTTAGGTTAGGTAGTTTAGTAGACCTTGTATTGTGGGTTAGGGTTTAGGTAATGTTAGGTAGTTTAGTAGACCTTGTATTGTGGGTTAGGGTTAGGGTTTAGGTAAGGTTAGGTTAGGTAGTTTAGTAGACCTTGTATTGTGGGTTAGGGTTAGGGTTTATCTCCAAGGGTTATACTTATAGCTACATTCAAATTATCTGAACATTAAACAAAATGTGGCAAATTTTAAGCTATGTGTAAAAGAAAGTGTGTGTGAGTACATTATATCATAATACACTGGTTCTCAACCTTTTGAGGCTGCGACCCCCCCAAAATAATCATATTTTTACTGGGGGGGCCGCCAAAATAATATTTGAACCGGGGGTCAAAAAGAACTGATCTATGCGAGCAAGTGACACATGATGGTAATACATGGTAGCATAAAATAAATACATTACCTTCTGATGCTTGGCCCCACGGATATGAGCGGCGTAAGCGTCGGCTCCGGTGCAGGAGACGTCACACAGCTCACAGCGGAGCTGGTTCTGGACGCCGCGGGCAGAGCTGCTGGTTCCTCCACTGCTGCTGCTGCTACTGCTGCTCTGAGACACCTTGAGAGCCGCTTCCTTCTTCTTGTGCTTCTGGCCCTCCAGGTGCTCCTTGTATGTCTGGTTGGAGAGGAAGGGGGGTTACTATTCCTTCATTTGAGACACCATTTGCTTCAAATGTAGGACGTATAATGCAAGCCAAGCATGGCGTTTCAGCATAAAATCTAATCACGTATTAAGTCGGACAAACCTGCAAAGTTTGTTAAACTAATTTGATCAGTGTAAATGTAGAATTGATATACAGCTTTTCAAGGTACTCAAACAAGCTTGTAGATCAGGTTTGTTTTTGGTCTATAACAACATGCCCAAAATAGGGAGGCGAGGTTCAAAGTGATCCCCACCAGTCTTTAGGCTTCAAAGACCAAGGACTACAGAGACAAGTGTGAGTGTGCTCACCTGCGGGCCTGCACAGCTGATCTTACACACGTCACAGTAGTGGATCTGAGGGGGTTTGGGCGGCTGCTTAGGCCTGAGCTGCTTGCTCTGGAAGGGCGGCTTCTTGGTGAAGGTGCTGCCCGTCCACGCTGCTGTAGCGGCTACCGCGGCCACCGCCTGCTTCTGTTGCTGCTGCTGTTGCTGCTGGTAATATGTGGAGGCAGCAGAGTACACGGCAGCCTCGTAGCCCGAGTAAGACGTACCTATGGAGCAGGAATAGGGGCAGTGATGAAGAAATGCATTTCAATAAAATATATTTTCTAAAGATACCAATAGGCTCTATTCACAGCAGCCATATTAGGAAGACATTCACAGGTGTTACCAATGATACTAAATAATGAAGGCTCTGTTCCATTCTGGTCAAACAGAGTCAGGGTGCTGATATTGTGCATGTTGGCTCACAAGAAACACTCTGTGGGTTTACAGTTGGGGTCCAGGGACCCTCATGGGCTTCCAAATGGCCCCTTGCAGGTGTGTAACTCTGAGAGTGTACAAATGTATGTAAATGTGTACACTCTCAGAGTTATGGGGGTCGTGGGAAACCACTGTGCTACACTAAATGGAACAGAGCCTTCATTAGTATCATTGGTAACTAACACCTATGAAAGAAGTGATAATATGGCTGCTGTGCATAGAGCGTATTCTAAGTCTACAATCCACAGCATCTCAGAAAGAAATCAAATGCGTCAGTGTTTAACAATGGGAACTTTTGGCTTCCTCCTCCATTCTAAAATGTGCAGTCTTGCTAAACTGTGTTTTGAGTGACAAGATTCTGCATCTACGCCCGATGCGACACAACTCGCGTACGTTGAATAATTATGTTTCCACTGAAGTGAATTTTGCGCAAGCGAATACGAGCGACAGCCTATGTATGGGGAACGTTGCAAAGTAATGAACACGTTGCATCTATTCAAATGATTCAAAAATAGCAGATGTACAAGCTCGCAGCGCGGCACGAAGTGATGACTGTGAGATTGTACATCTGCTATTTTTGAACATTTATTGAGAGATCTTTTAAGTGTTCTTAAAACGTGTTTTGCTATACAGCTAAAATCTAAAATGACAGATGCTTTCCCGGTTTTAATGGGTTATTATAACGATGGCACCCAGATCAATTAAATGTTTTTCTGCAGCTCACATTCTACTATATTGCTCGACTACGTTTGGGTTTAGCGTGTGGGTAACTTGTATGTGTGGGTGACGGGCCGGGCATTTCCTTACCAGAATATGTGACAGCGTTGGTGCTGTAGGTCAACTCTGGGAGTACGACGGCACAACGGACGCTCCAGCAGAGGGTACGGGCTGCACGGTGGACGACACCGGGCAGATGGAGAAGGTGGAGGTGGCCTGGCTGGGCGTGGCCGGTTTGAAGGCAGTCACCTGGCGCGTCTGCTGGGTCTGGGTGTACGGCGTCAGACATTGCGTGTACGCTGGTTTGGGGGCTATGTGGGGAAATAGAGAATAGTACAAAACGATGACTTTTTTTTTTAAAGGTTGCACAAAACACAAAACATATCCATTATCCAAAAACCATGTGGGATATAAACAACACATGTTTTTGTTGTTATCTTGTCCTTAATAAACTGGTTTGGCATCAGCAGCCATGAGTGTGCCGTGACTCTTTGATGTTTTAAGAAATAAATGTTTGTTGTGGTCGGGTCATTGTGAAACATTTTCAAAAGTAGCCGAGTATACAAGCGTTGTGAGAACCACACTTATAGATTGACCTTTTTTTGTACAAATGGAAGCAAATGGACCCTAATGCAGTGTTCCTTGAGGTGGTTCCAAATGGACACGTACAGGTCTGGAACTTTTGAGAGTGTGCAAATGGAACCAAATGGACCCGTACGGGTCCATTTGGTTCCATTTGTACACTCTCAGAGTTATGAGGGGTCATTGAAATTCAAAAAAGTTTGAGCACCACTGGCCTAATGCACACCAAACTGGAGATGACAACTCTAGGAGGACTTTTCTTCACCATGACCATTCACCATGGGTCACGCGAGTAAATATGTTTATTTTGTGTTTCCTAACTTCCTCATTTTTTTTATTATTTCAAAAGATTATCAAAACATTCCCAACAAAAAAACTTGTTTTCGAAAGCATACAAATACATTTAAAAATCCATTAATTAGAGGGGGAAAAGTACTTTTAAGAATTTGTGAAAATAGCAGATCTACAAGCTCGCAACATGTCGCATCTTGTGAGCTTGTAGATCGGCTATTTTCACTAGTTTGGGTCACGGGGAGACATAAGATTTATTTGGGGTCTCGAGCTAAAAGGTTTGGGAACCACTGCTCTAACACATTGGTTCTCAAAGTGGGGTCCGGGGACCCCCAGGGGTCATTGAGGGAGTTCCAGGGGGTCCCCAGCTAAATGATAGCTTAGGCACCAAATGGACCCTTATGGGTCTGTAACTCTGAGAGTGTTAAATTGACATAGATTTTACAATATAAATTGCGGTCCAAGTGATAGAAATGCCATTAAATGGGGGTCTGTAGCCTCTAATGCATGTCAATTTCCAATTTACAATACTTTTACTTCTACTCCACTACATCTCAGAGGCAAATATTGTACTTTTACTCCACTACAATTATTTGAACACTTTAGTTACTAGTTACTTTTAAGATATACATTATTATATTATAAAACATACCTGAACCACTTTAGCCTTATTTTATACATAGTCTATTTGAAAATAGCAGATCTACAAGCTCACAACGCTGCGACGTGTTGTGAGCTTGTAGATCTGCTATTTTCAAATATTTAGTACTTTTACTTTTGATACTTTAAGTACATTCTGATGCCAATACTGTTGTACTTTTACTCAAGTCAATTTTGAATTCTGGACTTTTACTTGTAACAGCTGTATTTTTATATTGCAGTATTGGTACTTTTTACTTAAGTAAAGAATTTGATTACTTTTTCCACCACTGCTCGCACGCTCAATAACTTTGTTATTGTGCAACAGTGAAACGTGTCTGCTTGCTTGACAGTTTGGTTCCGCATCGACAGTTTCTCCACAATTTAGAGGCAAATGTGGGCACATAATCATAAATATAATGATCCTAATATACAATTGAGAGTGGCGCGCATGCGCGACCGACACGGTACGACCGACCGTGTACCGTCTACTCTCATTACGGTCCTTTTCAACCCCAAAACAAGCCCCAAAAAGAAGCGCGACCGTCCGCTTACAATAAGCGGACATGGCAGCTGCCAGGTTCAGAGAAACAAGCAACCAGGTTAATGAAAACAACCGCAAAGCCACGTCGTCCTCTAACATTAGTCAACCCAGTACAATGCTCGGTGCAGATAAACACTTGTTGAACCAAACAGTGCGTCAAATGAATGTCTATTTACTGCTAGTAAAACAGTCAAATTACAACAGCATCTCCTTCTAGCGTTAAACTCATGTTACTCTATACCAGTGGTTCTCAAACTTTTTCATGTCAAGGACCCCCAAATAGACGCTTATTACCCCACGGACCCCCATTTGAAAAGATAAGCCAGGGACCCCAATAAGAGAAGGTTTTTAAGGCTCTCTAGCAGTGATTCTCAACCATTTTAACTTCAAAGGACCCCCAGTTTGACATCCATTAGGCTATTGACCCCCATTTAATGGCATTTATATCTCTGGGACCCCAATTTATATTGTAAAATCAATGTTAATTTAACTCTGAGAGTGTCCAAATGGAACCAAATGGACCCGTTAGGGTCCATTTGGACACTCTCAGAGTTACAGACCCATAAGGGTCCATTTGGTTCCTATCCATCATTTAGCTGGGGACCCCCTGGAACCCCCTCAAGTACCCCTGGGGGTCCCCGGACCCCACTTTGAGAACCAATGAGTTATATCACCACTTTTAACAGCCTGCTCAGGGACTACAGATGAAAGCTAGCTTCTGGCTAACTCTGGTTCATTACACGGATGTGAAAACCAACATATTGATTAATGTGCACTGTGTCCCTGGTAAATACATAAACATGATAGCAATACTGTTGATAATGTAATCATTTAAAACGTCACTGCCATGCGGTTGTAGGCATACGTTTATAGCCGTTAGCACTGGTTAGCCTAGGTTGTTTTTAACCCAGTTTTCAGAGGCTGTTTATGAAAACAAACCAACAGAGTCCTGGGGCCTGAAACAAACGTAGCCTGGCGTTTGCTCTTAATTCATTTAAGGCCCGTACATGTACATAAACGTTCACATTTCAAATATAAAGTTCTCACCTCACGGCCACGGATGTGACAATTCTGTTCGAGCCCTCAGAAGAAACTGCATCTTCAGTATTGTTCAATAAAAAGCATTTTAATCCGATCAGTGGCCATTTTCTCAGCATGTCCGCCATGCTTTCAACTGCATTACCCATCGGTTGGTAGGTGTACTGCACTCTGATAGAGTGTGCCAGCTATGAGCAAATGGCCACCGATCGGATTACGATGCGTTTTTATTGAACAATACGGAATATACGGCTACTTCTGAGGGCCCGTACATAATTATAACATCCGTGGCCATGGGGTAAAAACTTTATATTTGAAATTTGAACGTTCATGTAGTCCAAAAAAGGCGGGAGAAAATACAAATAAAGTAATAAAGGCGGGAAAAAAGTATATATCAAGTAATATTACTCACCTCAGACAAAAGAAGACGAAATGAAAGTAGATCAGTGATATATGAACCGAAATCAAGTAGAAGAGTTTCCAATAGTAATCTATCATCGACCGGAGAGACCTGGTATCGAGCGACCTAGCATCCGCTGTAAACCTTGAGAAATGAGCCGAGCTCTGCGGTAACGGTGGATTTAAGGAGAGGGACAAAACAACAAGGGCTGTGATTGGTCTGACAAGCAGACATGCGTACATGCAAGAGGGCATCCCCGGGAATGCCCTCTCGCGTGTACGCAAGCACAGACCCCCCCCCCGCCCCCGCCCACACACACACACACACGCTGTTACACGCACGCACATGCGCACGCACCCAAACAACTCTATGACGTGCACACACAAACACGACACGAACACGACACAAGCCCCGCCCCCCTTCCCACACACACACACACACACACACACACACACACACACACACACACACACACACACACACACACACACACACACACACACACACACACACACACACACACACACACACACACACTATTACAAGCACGCACATGCGCGCGAACCAAAAATAGATACATTTGTTTTCAATGCAAACGTCATTTCACTAATTTAAAAGTTAAAGAGAAGTTAGCGAAATATATAACAGCAACAATAATAATAATAATAATAATAATAATAATAATAATAATAATAATAATAGACATACATTGTAATATTTATTTAACAATGAATATCAATTAATCAATTATATCAATACTGCAATTGTAGAAACACTCTGCTACAAGTACAAGTCTGGAAATGAAAATTTACTTGAGTAAAAGTACAAAAGTATCGGCATCAAAATATACTTAAAGTACCAGAAGTAAAAGTAGTAATTAGGCAGAATGTCACATTTTAAGTTTTCAAATGCGTAAAATGTATACAAATCATTAGAAAATAGCAGATCTACAAGCTCACAACGGGTCCGGGTACTAAAGTATATCAAGTTCGCTTGAGACTGCGCCCCTCCGTCACGGTCCGGTCCAAAACTATACTTTATTAGCCAAAAAGAAGTTGTCTGTAGTTGTTGGAAAAAACGTGGCTCCAGCGGGAATCGAACTCGAGCCTGAGGGTCGGCAGCTTAACACCTAGTGAGGCACACCACGAATCCTGTTGCAATACTTGGGTTTTGGTTTTGATTTAGACCGGTGGTTCTTAAACTTTTTCATGTCAAGGCCCCCTGAATAGACGCTTATTACCCCACGGACCCCCATTTGAAAAGATATGCCAGGGACCCCAATAAGAGAAGGTTTTTATGGCTCTCTAGCAGTGATTCTCAACCATTTTAATTTCAAGGACCCCCAGTTTAACATGCATTAGGCTACGGACCCCCATTTAATGGCATTTATACCTCTGGGACCCCAATTCATATTGTAAAATCAATGTTAATTTAACTCTGAGAGTGTACAAATAGAACCAAATGGACCCGTTATGGTCCATTTGGTGGGGGGGGGGATTTGGGGGGGGGGGGGGGGGGGGATTCATGTCATGGCATCAGGCCAGGGTTCATTAGTGAGGAAAATAGAATAAAAAAATAAAAAGAAGTTCAGTTGAACGTTTGAGAACCTTCAAAAAGCAGGTTTTTGAGGGATTATTTGTATTTATTATTTATTTTATTACTAAAGGAAAAATTTTAATAGAATTTGTATTATCAAATAAATGTATTAAACACTTTAATCAACCCTATTTTATATTTGTACAAAGTTGTTGTGCAAAATAACAACAAGTCCCAAAAATATAAAGTTACTCCTAAGGCTATCATATAATGATTTACTTACTGTATCGATAGCTGTTGCACTCATGATACAATGTCTCTTTTTTATAATATTTTAATATAAAAGTTTATAATATTTAGAGAAATTCTAAGTTTCAAACGCAAAAGTAGTGGCAACTGGATATTTATTATAGTTAGACTGCATGTTACCTTTAAAGTTTAATGCACGTCTCCCATAGAGTTAAAAGGGGACGTCTCCCCACCCCCGCCTCCGCCCCCCGCTACTGAGACCGGTCGCGGCCCAGGGAGGCAAATGTCAGTCGCATCTTTTGTTGTCACGGCAACGTTGTCATCTGTCATCAAGGTAACGTGGGACGTCACAAAGGGCTGTTCCATTGCTTTTGTACCCTTTTGGAGCCCTTAAACCCTCCCACACTCAGACACTTTCCAGCTGACTTACCTTAAGCTAATGATGGTGCAGGGCTTGAGGGCTTAGGGCAGAGTTTGGAATTGGGCCAATATTACGCTAAGGTGCGCTAAAACACTTCCGGATACAGTCAGTGACGTCAGACATAGGGTTCAACCAATAGATAGACGCGCCGTGCGTTCACCGCTCACGGCCGCCATTATAGTAGTTTCTTTCAGTCAAATGAACTACACATTGTAAAAGTGGATTGTGCCCACAGGCAATGTAGGTAAACAAATAATATACATGCTGTTGGGTACAAAAATAACCAAAAATAACCCAATACCATATAAATAACCCAAAATGGGTAAAACTAAGAAACAAATCATTAGGAGTCATGGTTAACATCAGTTACATTATCATTGTGCATAGCAATGCACCTCAAGTAGTGACTGTGTCTGTTTTTTTAATTACATTATTGTTTCATAGAGACACTATATCAATCAATCTGTCAATATGATTACCATTGTATTGACATATTAGTTTGTGCAATGATAGATCTTACAAAACTGTTGCATGACAGCACAAGACATAATCAAAATTAATATTCATTGTCATAGTGGGATATGGTATGATACACTCCCTGGCCTTAACACGGTGCTCATCTCAAAATAACTGACTTCACTAAAGGGAAAAGGCAACTGCACCCAATGTGAACTTGAGACAACGAGGGGACTGAGCAACAGTTCGGATCCATGTAGAACAGGTCATTGATCTTGTGAGGGACAAGTACACCATATTACAAAGCACATTACCCATCTCTATCTCTACCAGACTGCAACTCCAGGAGAGCGAGAGCCTACATCTCTTGACAAGATGGTCAGAGTTTGCTGTGCTCTGTGCAACATTTATCCATCTGTTGTCCCTTCAGAATAGCATGGGTTTCAGTAACATTGTGTAGCACAGCAATGTACATCACACATTTGAATGATGTCGTTTTGTATCATTGGCTGCCGTTCATTTGTTTCATTGTGCAACTAATAAAACAAAAAAACAGGTGGCAGTGAAATATATGGCTTTTCTTTGCTTTTTAATAATTTAATCTGGTAATAATTTATGAGTCATGACAGTCCAATAACAATCTCATGTACACAGAAGGTTAATATTCTGTAGATATATTTTTTTCAGTTTTTCTGTTATGTTATCAGGTCATCGTCTTGCACACTGGTAACATAGGTGTCAAAATCAGACATATTCTTTGATTATTGATTGTGTTTGGCCATGTTTACTATTAGAAACGTTACTGCAATACTACTTGTTTTCTGCACTCCACACATTTCCATGTCTTGGGTACCCAGGTCAACCTGAGTCCCGGCAGAGTACTTCCGGAGAAGCGGACTGAGTGGCCCTGTCTTTCCCTATAGGACTGACCGTGGGTGCTACTGGGACGTAAGTCGGGGCTTGATCAACCCTGGCTGGGTCACCTGGGTGAGGGTGTACGTTGTTGCGAGACCCGAAACACCCGATGACCCCAGGCTACAACACTGATGATACGTCCCAGTTGTATCCATGTGATGTTTTTCTTTATTATAATCCGTGTGTGTGTGTGTGTGTGTGTGTGTGTGTGTGTGTGTGTGTGTGTGTGTGTGTGTTTGTGTGTGTGTGTGTGTGTGTGTGTGTGTGTGTGTGTGTAGGTGTAACAGTAGAGTAGGTTGTGTTGTCATCCATGGTGTGTGGATTGAGAGTCTGGTAGGTGGAGTCTGGAGGATAGTTCTCATAGGCTACCTGAGAACAACATTAATCTCATTAATATAAAGTATAATGTATATATTATGTATAATATATCATATTATAAAACATGCTTATGTATGAGAAAACACACACATATCCATAATCATGTTGATCACATTCATATTCTAGTCATTTACATGTGCATTAATAATAATATTATATGTTCACATCCTAGACCAGAAACATTTCAGCAGCATTTGTTTAAAAAAAAGCAATTATGTAAGTGTTAACATGCATTTGAGAGAAAATACTGTGTTTTTAAAATAACAATTTCAAAAACAGCTTTGCAACTTTAATCCACATTTAATTAGCATATGAAATCTGAACCCTACTCATGACCTGTGACCTTGTTTATGTATATGTACAGACCTGCTGCTGTGATCAGATCAGAGGCGGGTGGGGGCCTTCTGCCTCGACCATGTCGGGGG